>NC_090172.1:32562112-33162112 GCF_024679245.1 Pseudorasbora parva
ATAATGGAGAACTTCAGTCAGCTCTGAATGTGTAGGCTTATTAATTTATTTTTCATTCAAAATGTTCAGTTTTCAACAAAAAAGAAATACTTTATTTATTTGCTAGATTAAAATGTCAAATAGTTTTAAGCACAGTGTTAAATTATCTTGTTTAGAAAAAGGAAAGACATTTTTTTTTTTAGAAACATTTAGTTGCTTCCCTTTTTGCCCTTTGCATCTTTACGGGACACCCTGCATCATTACTCAATACAGGCTTGAATCCGTAATAAGCCTATCAGCTGAATATGATGGCGAAATGACAAGGAGGAAAAGGAGATCACAGTAGTGATGCTAAGGCTGTTGGAAGGGCCTGTACACATGTTATTGAATTTTTTTGGGATCCCTTGTCAGGAGTTTTGTCCTTGTCAATACAGATCACACTCTGTAGGTCAGACTCTGGGGAATAGGTCACTGTGGTTTGATCTGAAAGAACTGAAGCAGGGAAATCAGAGAGAGAGAGAGAGAGAGAGAGAGAGAGAGAGAGAGAGAGAGAGAGAGAGAGAGAGAGAGAGAGAGAGAGAGAGAGAGAGAGAGAGAGAGAGAGAGAGAGAGAGAGAGAGAGAGAGAGAGAGAGAGAGAGAGAGAGAGAGAGAGAGAGAGAGAGAGAGAGAGAGAGAGAGAGAGAGAGATTGCTTGACTGTTCCTCTCAATATATCATATATCATCATGCTTTATAATGTAGAACTAACTTTTATTTTATCATATGTGTGAGGGACTTGGTGCTTGGCAGTGCTTGGTAAAAAGGGCACATCCTGTGTACAGGAGAACAATCTGTACCCGAAGAGGGTGGACGGCGATGGAACTAACTACTTACGAGTGAGAGGGGCTAGGCTGGATGTGTCTGTTAGAGAACATAATTACTACTAATGACCATTAGGAGTTCAGTTTTCACCCTCCAGGGATTGGTGAAAGGGCTTTCGCCTTATCAGTTGATTAGTGCAAATCGAGGAGGCCGGATCCAGCATGTTAAGTAAACGGGACTGAGAAGTGTAGCATTATCTGGGGAAGACTAATGGAGCAGCGCAGAGTTCATCCTGAGCTAATGTGAGCCCGCACATACGGAACCACTTACAGAAATCAGATAATAATATCCAAAATTGAACCACCTCCACATCCCACCCCAAACACCACACATCCTCCTCGGATCAACCGCACACATCCCTTTTCTCATAACGCTGCTCGTGTCGCTTTTCCACTTGTCCTGCTTATTCGCATATGCAAAATAGCCTTATATAGATATTTTTTCTTGGATTTGGCCTCCTGTGAAGGAAATTACAGCCAAAGCAATTAGTTGTTGACGGAGCAGTATCGCCGAAATGATCGCGTGAGGTACACACAAGGCCACGTTTGATGTGTTCAGATTAATCCATAATTGGACAAGGGCTGGGAGGGATAAGACCGTGTCATACACGCCTGGACATGTTCTCTCGCCTCTGGTATGCTAATGGCGTAGGTTTAGCATAAACCATATAATCGTGTTTACCGGGTAAACTCACATTCAATTTCAGGCCGAAAGTGGAGTGATGGAGATTGAGAGATGAAAGCGGGTGCATGATGGATAATCTTGAGCATCCCATGCATCACAGATAACCTATCAGACGTTTATTGATCATTCAATATTTGTACTCATCAATCTTTATTTTTGAATTATTATATCTTTAAAAAGATGGAAGGCAATAATCAGTGTCAGTGATTGCCATGTAAACCAAGCCGTTGGATCCTGTTGAACAAACATTGTATATTAGTCGAGAGTCCTTGTTAAACAAATGTCTCAGATTGGCTCATAGATATACACAAACCCCATAATTACTCATGGAAAAGACAAACTGAAGCAGGCCCATATGATGATGCATCTTCTGCTGTACATGTGCGAATAATAAACCAGCAGATGTATTGTAAATATGTAGCCTTGTAGTGAATGAAAAGACAGCAGGCGGTTTATTGCGCTTCATCTTTATGTCTGTGCTCTCATCCATGCCTTGGATACAAACATGCCAGAAAATGTTCAAATGACTGCTTCTGTACTGTAATGCTTCAGATATATCGAGAATGCTATTTGTAATTAGTCTTTGGAATAAAGCCGCATTGTTATGAAGTAATACAGACAGTGTTTTGAATTATGAGTTAGTCAATACGCCTTCATTCTCCATTTACAGCAGTGGTAAAACTTTTTTTTTTTTTTTTTACATCTTTGATTAAACAATCAAAATATGAGGACTATATTTTAAATGTTTTAAATGTTAAGAAACAAAAAAAACAGTTAACATGATTTAGAAATGTTGTCATATACATTTAAAGTTGTTTATATGACAAATATTTGACAGAAAAGGCAAACTATAGCTACAGGTTAATTTTACTGTAAAACAAAAATGCATAGAAAAAAAAAAAAAAAAAAAAAGCACACATTCACTAAGATTGTGAATGATAAGTGTGAAGGTGTATGCCTACATTTCCTACATCATGTTGGCTAGTGTACATAATATCAAATTATTTACCCCTTCTGGACGCTATGTGCATCATAAATGGAGAGCAAAAATGAAAATAAACACAAACTGGGTATGGACATAACCCTTTGCTTTGAATGGGATAATAAAAAAGCTATTTTAAGGTATTATTCACCAACAATGAAAGTATTGTCAGCATTTACTCACCAACATACCTTTCCAAGCATCAGGAAAAGAGCAGGTTCTGCTATAAATAACTCCTCTTGTATTTCATGAAAGAAAGGAAATCATACACCAGTAAATGATTGCAGAAGTTCCATTATGATGGAACTGTTACTTTAATTTGATTCCATGACTCTGTCCTGTAGACCTCTACCCCCTTCAAATGGCTCTGATTCATCTTATTTTTAATCCTTTATCATATAAACATAACATTTTCTTTAAGCTAAAAAAAATCCTCTGAACCTGAATTGTCCTCTCTCGCTCTTTTTTATTTTTTTTTATTTTTTTAGCGTCCCCCAAATGTAGAAAGAAAATAAGACATGAAAAAAAAAAACTTGTGTTGCAGCATTTTTGCCTGTGCAGTGGAATCCCTTAAAGGGATTTCATTTTTCTTCATCTCCTTGGGACCACAGGACCTTTAAACAGAGCCACGCGCTGAAAGAAGAACACAATTATAATTCCGATAGTCTTGTACAGTAAATGTAAACAGATAGCAGTCTGCCTCTCCGCCCTCGTCTGTCTCCCAAAAGGCAAGTAATGAGGTAGAATAGATGTAATCGTCTTGAGCAGCGGCTTTTTACCTCAATGCTTATTTTTTCTCAAATTGAAAAGTATTGGCTGGTCTACGACTGCGAGGCAGAGAGATGGACTTTAAAAATTTATGGGAGCACTGAGATTTCACCGTAAGCATTAAAGTGATTTGTAAACAGTATAATACATGACTGCTTATAAATGGTGGCGTCTTTTTTTCTTCTTCTTTCATTCTAACAAAGAAGGAATATCTTCATTTCCATACAATAGAGCTGTGTTTTGTCCCCAGCTTAATTCCAGGGTGGCTTTTTAAGTGCTTGGTTCAAAGGGGGATATAAACATACACAGTCCCCTCGATGTTTGCACAAAAACAAAATGGTATCAAACATTAATTTGATGTTTTTGTTAACTCGTTCCATGCCATCGACAAAAAATTCCATCATTTATGAGACAACACTTCCCAGCCATTGACAAAAATGTATGGCTTTCCGTGTTTTCACTGTTAAGGGCTGTTCACACCAAGAACAATAACTTTAAATATAACTATATAGATTATATATTAGTGTCCAGACCAGATGACTTCTGTTCATCATAAGCTAGTGCTTGCCTGGCGCATTCCAAAAACTTTTTCCTGAAAAAAAAAAAGAGTTCTGAAAGTGATTCCAACAATATTGTTTCTTTGTTCCAAGAACTCTGCTATTTATTAATATTGTGAACAATTTATAGAACTATATCTTTATCGTTATCATTAAAGCTACTGTCCTTGGTGTGAATGGGCCTTTATATGGTAGGGGGCACTATGACACGTCTTCTGAAGGATTACTGAATCTCCTGGTCAAAACATGGGAAAAGAAGAGGCAAAAACAAGCAATGTCATATGCAAGCGGATGCATATGTAAAACAACGCACAAATTAGTGAGGACAAGCTATAGGACTGTGCAAGATTTGCGGGTTTTGGTGGACTCGATCTTTTTGATTATGGCTGATGATTTTTTTGATCAGTATACCATGTTTTGATCATGGTTCTGAATCTGATCTGGATGTAGTCTTTGACAAAACGTGATATTCTCAGCCTTTTGCTCAAATGTTGCTTTTTTATAAAACTTTTCCTAAGAGGAAGCTACATTAAATTTTTTTTTTTTTTTTTAAGCAGAGGGTCTGTTCTTGCTTTCAATATATATTCAGATATTCATAACAAGTGAGGGGCCATGAAACTTTTGTAAAATTATCAAAAATGCTGGGAGCGGCTGCCAACTTTTTGCAAAAATGCCAGTAGGGAAAGAGTTAAATTTGCTAATATGGACGTCTCCAGGCAAGAGTTTTATTTTTTATTTTTTTTATTTTTGTATGGAATATTTTGAGTTGGATATTGTCTTGGGGCCAACATTTGCCTTTTTTGTGTGTGTTTCAAAGCTTCTAGTGAGAAGAAACACTTGTGTTATGCTTATCATACTATTTTAGGCAGCAATTTTAAATGCATTATTGATCTTTTGCATTATTAATAGCATACAGTATTGAGATTTTTGCTCCTTCACCTCATTTCTCTCACAATCTGGCTCAGAACTTCAAAAATCGAATTTGTTAGAGTGCATTTTGAAAGTGCCTTTTTCTATGAGCTCTTGGACTGATGTATCGCAATGGTTTGGCATCAGGTTTATGCACACTGTCCTTTCCCAAGCTTTTTAATGAGGTATGTGTGTGCCCTTGTTTATTTTACATTGTGGGAATTATATTACCTTGTTTATATTACATTGTGTCCCCATAAGGATAGTAAAACCTGAGATCACCTACATTATGGCGACAAGCTAGCAGTCCCCACTTTTCAAAAAATGTATAAATCATACAGGATAATGTTTATTTAGAATGTCAAAATGCAGAATGTTTCCTGTGGTGGGTAGGTTTAGGGACAGAGGCAGTGTAGGTGGATAGAATGCACAGTTTGTACAGTATAAAAACCATTACATCTATGGAGAGTCCCCACAAAGATAGTGAAACAGACATGTGTGTGTGTGTGCGTGTGTGTCAGGGGAAAGGAACGAGGACTCAATTTGCAGGACGAATGGGCTTTATTAAATAAAATAAAACAAGATACACAAAAACTACCCCAAGGGGGAAAAACAGGACTTGGACTTGGACTTGGACTTGGACTTGGACTTGAGCAGGGAAACATGAGGTATGTTTGACAACAATCCAGCACAGGACTGCAAACTCAAGGAGATTAAATGGAGAGCAAACAAACGAGGGTAACAAGGGAAGACAGGTGGGGAAAATGAACAAATAATCAGGAAACAAGGTGGGCGAGGTTAGACAATCGACATGTGAGCACATGGGACAAAGAAACACATGAACATGTGCTCACACCAAACGTGACATGAACATGCAGCTAATGAAAACTCATAAGCCGCATGTTCACACAAAACATGACAACATGAAAGCACAGACAGAAGAGCGCATGCTCACATGACAGAGCGCACGGGAACAAGCAAATGCCCATCCCGTGCACTCACAACAAAAGACAAACACTCAGACCAAGAATGTCGAAATCTCGACACAAAACCGAAACCAGACTAGACCGAAGTGCCGGAATCTGAACACCACACTCCGAACACAACAACTCTGAAGACAGGACACAAGACAAACAATACAGGAGTGTCAGGGCTCTGTCACAAAACCAAGAGTAGCCTGTATATCAACCTGGTCTCACAGAATTCCGTGAAATGAAGATGGACCCTTAACACAAAAATCCGTGGTTGTTTCACGGAATCGCTGAAAATTCTGTGATGGCTCCACAGAAGTGATGCCTATGTAAGTCAATGACAAGCTGGATCTGTGGTCCACACACGGATTCCCAACACAGATTTAATTATTGGCATTTGTAAAAGTAGTCATGATTTTATGAATATTTATAGCCTACTTTTATATTTCGGAGCAACTAACTCCACTCCTACCCTAAACCTACCCACTTATCAACAATATAAAACACATAACATATGTCTACAAATGTAGACTACAGTCACAGTTATTTATTGCAAAAACGGACCAAAAACAGTATAGAAGTATTAACTCATGTTGCATTCCAAGTCTTCTGAAGTCATACGATATCTTCATGTGAAGAACAGAGTTGATCTTAATGTTTTAATCCTTGAAATAATGATCACGCTCCACACACATACACGCACTCATTCATATTTCTTATTTAAATGATACAAACGACTCTTCAGCATGACGCGATCAGTCAGGAGACACACGAGAGCCAATGGCATTTTACAATAAAAGCTGATGTAATGACTCAATTGGTCACGTGACATAGAACAGCCAATGCTGTTAAAGCTGACGTGACATTCTTCCTGCGTCAATATTTGAAATGTATTAATATTCGCCGGATGGACTTGACGTTACTGATCGCTTTTGGGGATTTTCTTCACACAAATCAATCGTTTGGCATGGGAACACTTGGAATATTTGTAGTTTCTGAATAAATTGTGCCTGCCGTATCTGTGTATCTGCCTGTTATATCCTGTTTTTCAAAATACACGAATGGGTAGGTTTAGGGAAGGGATTGATTTAAGTGTTCAAAACGTGTCTGAATAAAAAGAAAATAAAAGAAAATAAAATTATGCTGACTGAATCAAACTGACGAATATAAGGTGTTGAAACAGAGATTCTGTGTGTGGACCACGGATGCTGCCTGTCATTGACTAGCATAGGCATCACTTCCGTGAACCCATCACGGAATTTTTGGCGAATTCGTGAAACTACCACGGATTTTTGAGTTAAGGGTCTGTGTTAATTTCACAGAATTCTGAGATCAGGTTGAGATGTATATATATTAGGGGTGTCCCCTAATAGTCGAAGATTCGATGCATTGATATGCAGGACCGGATTGGACCACTGATCTCATGGTCGAATCTTCGCGGGTGTTATGAAACAAGGATCATACAACTTTGGCAATATGGGGGTGCTCAATATAAGTGTTATAAAGACGTGTCGCCCCTTTAAGGGCACTGAGCTTCGCACCGGAGACGCGCCGAGCCTTTAAAATTCGAACACATATACACCAACGGCGGCATTCGACGCCTGTCCGCGGCGATTAAATATTTCCCTCAAATCGTGAATGTACATTTTTTTCACCCTGTGCTACAAGATACACTCATCGTGCAGCTCTTCTGTCAGAAGTCGATTCAAAATTGAGCTTGCACGTATATATATATATATAATATATATATAACGTCTGCACGTATATGCACGTTCAGGTCTGCCTGAAGTGAGATAACGTTACCTGAGACACGGCGCTGAGCTTCAGTCCGGTGTGAGACCCCCTTTAGGCACAATCGGCTTAAGAACGTGCATATAAACGCACTCAAAGTGTTCTTTTCCTCTCTAGGCAGGTATTTTTTTTAGGTTTATTTATCAAAATGTTCTTTTATATATTTGTGTGATGTTCTGTGTTTCGATCGTGGCTTTTAAATGTTATGAGAGAACGGTTAATTTGCGAATGTGTAGTGTAGCCTAGTTTTGATCACTTTATTAAAAGTGGTGGCTGTGTGCCGTGTGTAAAGTAAAAATAAAAATAGTTTTAGCCTCCTACTGACTAGTGTCCTTCCCAACCCGTTTATACCATTTTTTTTTTTTTTCGGTCTATGGTTTACACACACATAGATGATTCGACTATCGGTCGACTATAGAGAGATTCGAAAATTCTGATTCTAATGTGTAAATCCTTAGTCGGGGACACCCCTAATATATATATATATATATAGTAATCTTTAATTACTAGATTACTTTAATAACTCCCCCTTAACCCGCACCCACAACAACATATCTTCTCAAATCGTGTTTACCAGAGCAAGGATGGGAAAATCTCCCAGTCACTCACATGAGATCACAGCAATTAGAAAACAACATCTATCCAACAATCCAATCAGTTCTTGATGGGAAAAAAAACAGCCATTATACATCACAATAGGGAAAAAAAGACAGTCACAACTTCCGTTTCATGATGACATTAAAGACTTGGTAAATGAAAAAAAAAAAACGAAAAAAAAAAAACGGATAATTCCCAATACAAGCTTCCAACCTCCAGAGCCTTGAACTCACTCCCTGTGTTTGACTGACAGCTCAGAGTTGACACCTTCCACTCCACAGATTTTACATTGTCTGTGCATCACTAAGCGTGTGGAGGATTGCGCGATGGCGAGAATAAGGGAAAAGTTAACCCCCTCCCCACCAAAAAAAGTGGACAAAAGCTGGTTGCGCGTACCAAATCCTTGCCTGAGGACAAATTTTACGGCATCAGTGTCACAACAGACGGATGGCTTGCTACAGAGTGTCTTCCCAATCTTTTTAGACAGCGGAGACAGACTCTGCCTGTGACTTCCCTTCACGGCTCCCTCGCTGATTTACGTGTGGAGGGGGCGGGCCATCTGGGATCATCACATTTACTGCCTGCCCGGGCTGGCCCCCTCTAAATGACTAACTCCATGAGATTGAATTTGTATGCTAAAGGTCAGAGTAGTAGATCATGACTGCATATGGGTAGAGAAATAAATTCTAGAACTTAAGTAAATGGATAAACTTGTGATGCTCCAAGGGGTGCTTATAACATTTTGCGTTTTTACCACATTGAGAGTTCTGGTTTAAGTCTATGAGGAGATGCTTGCAGATAATTGGCACTAACACATTTTACTGAGCGTTTATATCCGTGGTCCAGGCGGATTTACCCTTCCTCATCAAAGCACAGCTGAACATGTCATTCCAAGAGACCTGTTTATGCTTCATAGATGTCTAAGTCAGATTATTCACAATACTTCACTGAAAGTATAATGTGTTCTAATATTTGCCCATGTAATCTTGCTCACTATTTTCCATAATTTCCATTCAGTGAAATTTCTTTCAGATAATGATACTTTTAAGGATATTAAATGCCTGAACACGCTTCACAAAAGTACAAATCAAATGTATGCCGAAGTCCATTAATACTAATCTTACTGCAAGATGACCATGCAAGAATTACTTAAACACTTTTTTTGAGGGGGGATTGTCCTCGTTTTTAGTCAGATGTTCAAAGACAGCCATTTTGTATTGCTTCAATACATGTCTTTCTTTTTTTGTGTGTGTTGGAAAGAGATTATAGGTTTGAGACCACTCCAATGGCGAGGTGGTTTGAGGTCTATTTAATGACCCATTTTTCAAGACGGGGGGTTGCTCTCAGAGCCTTTCTAAGCTATTTTAATAAGGCTTGGTTACTGTAGATGCAAGTGTGCTGGGTTACAGTGACACTAATCAAAATCATCACAGTGTGAGTGACCGAATCAAAGTGAATGTGTATAGACGGGAATTCGCTGACATCCTGTTTTTCTGTAATTAAATATGTGTGGGAGAATGCATGATATGATTGTTTCCAATTCTGGCAGAGAACAGAGACAAAAAGAGAAAAACGGAGAGGAAAAAATTTAAAAACAGATCTGCTTGGGATGATCCCTTGGGTACATTATTTTTCTTAGTGAGGGAGAGGACATATTATGTGGGATGGCAAGCGAGAAAAGACATCACATGACATTTGGCTTTTTCCATAGCCTGATAGTACATCAGTATCATGGAAGGTCTAATACAACGTTGTTTGTAATTTCTTTTTCTGGGCTATTACGCTCTCATTCTCACTTTCTTATTTGCTTTTCTATGTTACTCAGGTCAATGGATTAGTGCCCTGGTTCTGTGGATGGAAGCATTTTTCCTCATGTTGTGACTAAATTGTTATTGGGACCTGTAAGAGCAAAAGCAAGAGCACAGGGCAAAAGTGAGATTGATGAGTGTTTGGGCACTTTACTCGAGACCCCTTCGCATCTGGCGAGAACAAAGGTGGCGAGTGTGACAGCCGGCATCCATCTCCCAGTCAGGGGCTTCATTGAGGGGGGAGTGCATACAGGGACACCCCCCAATCGCCCTCTTTCCAGTTGGCCTCCATTGGCAGGAAGGGCCCCATGTGTTTAAGTGGCCTTTACTGTTAGTCCTTTGATAAGAGCAGTGGTTTCCAATCTTGCTCCTGGAGGGCCAATGGCCTGCATAGTTTAGCTCCAACGTGCCCAAACAAACTTGCTTGTAATAGATATTTCTGTCTGTCTATCTATCAAAAGACATTCAAAGTTAATCTTGGCTTACTTTGCTTTTATAACAGAAGAATTATGAATTTCAATGTAATTTATTTCATCTCGGGTACTTCGAAATTTGACATACATTGATTTTCAATGTAAGGAAGTTAGGTAACACTTCATTTTACAGTATCGTTATTACATATGTTAGATGTACTTACTGTAGTAATAACAGTCAATTATGCATAATTACACACAACCAACCCTCAACCAATCACTAATTATACAATAACCCTGAAGTAAGGACATGTTGTTAATTATTATTACTCAGTACTTCAATATATAATTACACTGTAACAATGACACTGCAAAATAAAGTGTAACCGGAAGTTGTTATTCTGCATCCTCCTGTTTCAAATTCGGTAATACATTTCTGTATAGCTTTCAGACAAAAAAATAAAATAAAAAAAAGACTAAAATCCACCCCACAGTTTTTTCCCTCAAATGCAGAGCCTGTAAAAAGTCAGTCTGGCTTTATGGTACTGGGCCTAAAAGCAGGAAGGCAGTGAATGCTCCTCACAGTGGTGAGTGGATGACACATTGTTAGAGTTTTCAGTCAGACCAGCCCATTCACCAGTACTGCTAATCTCACTGCATGCTCTGATGTAAATTGCAGGTAAAGGGGAAAAGCTGCCGGCTGATGTGCCTGCAGTGCAGCGTGAAATCTCTGTTGACACTGCCGATGGGCATTTCAGACAAAGAACAAAAATGGATGCGTAATTTGACCGTATTCATTTTGAAGGGTCCCTTTTCCTTTTTTCTCTCATTTTTTTTTCTTCTTTCAATCAACAAGCACTATATTTTGTCAAGAGGTCGGGCTAACCTTCCAAGGAGTCTGAAGTTCTTAAACGTAAGCAATTTCTTAATTTCCTTAGTAAAATCTTTCGGGCTGTACCGATATTCTCAGTTTTTATTTATTTATTTGTGATTTATAGTACATTTCAATTTATTTGATGGGTTCAAAAGTAATTCAAAAGATAGAGATTACCTCTCTGTTTGTCTTCCCAAAGAAAGAAGATGAAAGTAAAATAAATATCTGCTGTGGGAATTTATTTGCTGGGTAAACTGCTCGTTTTGCCCTCGGCACACACCAAAAAATAAATCCTAGAAATACAGGTGCTAAAACAGTGCAGCAAAACAATGATGTTTTGGGACCTGTGAAATTTGTAAGATGCTTTCATCACTCAGTATGGCTTTCATGAAATGTGCAGTACACCTTTAGGGGGAAACAAGAAAGGATGCTCACCCTTTGTATTCCCGTGTATGAAACACTACCCTTTGCCTCTTGCCTGCTGGTTTATAAACTCGGGACTTCGGAGCCGCGCAGTCGCACATAAGCACGTGTGCACAATCACACAACAGGCATGCACATTATGTTTGCATGCAGTCGTCAGTCTGTGAGACAAAGGAGCTGCTTGTTGCCACATCTACTCTGCCATGATGTGACATGTTAAAACAGAGTTCTCTGTAATTCTACATTCGAACAGACAGCGAGTATAGATAGTCCTGCCTGAGCACTGAACCCCCCTCTGTCCCTGAAGCCTTTTTTGGGGACAGCCAATAGATACTTCAAAGAAAAGAACATGATAATTGCAGCTCCTATCAGTCCATTGGTCTCTGCCAAGGAGAGATGGATGAGTTATTTGCATGTCTAATGGCTCTGTAGTAACTCCATGGCCCCAGGGAAACACTGGAAAATAAAAATGAACATGACATAGTGGCGTGCAATTTTCAGGTCAGTGGGATGCTTACCAAGGATACATTTCTTTCTTTATATATATATATATATATATATATATATATATATATATATATATATATATATATATATATATATATATATATATATATATATATATATATATATATATATATATAGCTACATTTTCAGCAGTATCCTATGTCACTTGATCCTTCTAATAATCAAAATTTCTGGTCAAGAAACAATTATTGTTATTATTATCAAGCTTGAAAGCAATTATGCTGTGTGGAATCTGTCAAAATAAAGTATAAATTACTGTACATCTAATTACCATTTACACATATTGCAAATTATTACTACTTACTGCTACTATTTCACTTAGTAAATATCATCTATCGCTAAGAAAATTTTATTTTCACTTATTCTTTATCACCCCCTCCTGAATGACATGCCAGTACCACTAAAGTACTGTAAATACAGTTTTTATATTCAAATTTCATATTTCAGCCAAGTCTGTTTTTTTTTTTTTTTTTCTTGATTTATTTACTTACTAATTCACGGACTGTGGATGTCTACAAGTTGTACAGGATAATACAAATTCTCCTGTTAAAACATACACTTAATCATCTTAATCATCATAATCATCATCATCATCATCATCATCATCATCATCATCATCATCATCATCGTTTTCATCGTCATCGTCATCAGTTGTTGTTTTACCAATGTTAGTGGTTTCTAGGTTGGCAGATCTTTGGATATCAGATCATTTTTTAGCACACCAGAAGCTCAGAGTCACAGCCAGTCTTAAACAGGAGCCGTCCCGGGCCAGACCTGACGTGTTGCTTGTGATGGTGTTACTTGTGTGAAATCAATGCATGTTTTAACAGGACAATTGGTAATCACATTCTGTAACAGTCCACAGTCCATTCAGCCACTCAGTAAATTAAGCAGGGGAAAGAACACGCTACACTGAAATATGAAATTAGAATCTCAATATCTATTATCTGGGCACCAATAAAGATCTTTTTTAACAGAGTCTTGTATCTTGATCTGTAGCTGGATCTTGATTTGATTACATTTTCGTTGTGTAGCAATAACAATTGCTCTGTTTGGTTCCTTCGAAGCACAGTAGGAATAAATCAGGAGCACAGGAAGGCTAATCATGTACCTATGAAGGTTACGGAGAAAGCCACTTTATTCAAGGCACCGTGTGGTATTCATTAGTCAAGCAACGCATGCTTACTTTATTGTTCTGCATCAGGGCATTTCAATTTTTTTTCTAAAGGTAGGACTATTGTTTTTATTGAATGCATCCAGAATCAAATGTAAAAATAACAAACATTACTTTATATTTGTGTTTAAAGCAACGTGACGTAGTCAAGTATGGTGTCCCATACTCGGAATTTCTGTATTTCACCCATCCAAATACACACACACACACACAAACACACACACACACACACACACACACACACACACACACACACGTCGTGTTTCCATGTTTTATGGGGACTTTCCATAGGCGTAATGGATTTCATACTGTAAAAACTGTACATCCTATCCACTGCCCCTGCCCCTAAACCTACCCATCACAGGAAACATTCTGCATTTTTACTTTCTCAAAAAAACTCCTTCAGTGTGATTTATAAGATGTTTTCTTAATGGGGACCTAAAAATGTCCCCACAAGGACAAGGATTTCGGATATTGCCATCTTTGTGGGGACATGTTGTCCCTATGACGTAGGGATTACCAGGCCACACACATACACACACATCAGTGATTATTGAACACACATATGCACACCATGAACACACCCAGAGCAGTGGGCAGCCATTTTGTGCTACGGCGCCTGGGGAGCGATTGAGGCAGTGGCGATTTCTTTAAGACTGCAAGGGAAGCTCGGCTTCCCTTATAATGTCACAAAATTAATGGTCAAATATGTACTATTATATTAACATTTTATTGACTAAAAATGCGTTAGAAAACGTTCATCTCAAAGACGAATTTGTTCAGAATCAGTTACATATAGCAGGTCGGCTGACTCGATTTCCTTCTCATACATTCCCGCAGCGTCACAGTGCATCTCCCTATTGAAGCCCAGCGTCCATTGACTTCAATGGGGCTGCTTTGAACGTTTTTTTTCAGCGCTTCGAAACTAGACGGTCATTGGATAAACGCTGCGATTATGTCCCGCCCACGGACGCTCAGCGTCTCTGGGAGTGAATGGGGAGTGGGCTGGCCCGGACGCAGAGCTTCTGCCTGATGATTGGAGGGTCTGCATCTCCTTTTGACTGACAGCGATTCTGTACTATAAGGAATCACTGAAGCTATTCGCGCTCAGTCCCATCGCGGATTTCTCAAGTTCAGTCGAAATAAAAACTGCTGCAACCTATTTCTTTGATATTTGCTTGGCGAAATTGCTTGATTTTCATCATACATTTCACACAATTATACACCACATTCCTTTTTTCAGTTTTACAGAGTTTAATATTTTTTTTTAGATCGTTCATTCATTCACAGGGTAAAAGACCATTTTCTTGAAAAGAAACGTAGGGCAGAATTTACTTTTAAATAAATAAGACAATTGGCCGAAAATGAGCTTCCCCTCTCTGACAGACCAGTAGCCGCCACTGGATTGAGGGTAAGGTGCCTAGATCAAGGGCACCTCAGTTGTGGGTAATTAGAGAGGTGGAGCACTGTTCATTCACTCACTTCCCCATTTCCTGTCGGTACCCGGGACCTTCGGGTTACAAGTCCGACTCTCTAACAGTTAGCCAACAACAGTGTCATATGTTAGCATTTATAGACTGCAATACTGAAAAAGTCTGCTACAGGCTGTGAGAAAGAGACTTGTCTGCTGTTAAAAAGTGTCAGAGAAGAAGTAAAGAAAGCGTTGATAACGTTGCGAACGAGTCGCCCTTTCTCCTTGTTTATTTATTTCCGTTACGAGTCCTAATCATTACAAACTGTCCCATATGTATCGCTGCACTCATTTGATTGCGCGCATAACAATTTCAATTGCACATTGTGTTTGGTGGAATCTCTTAAATGTGAAACAGTATTTATTGGCAGAAGTTAAATGTGAAACAAATGTGACGTCTTTCAATGAAACAATTCTCAGTGGATACTGCAATAATAGACTAATCAGGCAGAGTGCAATTTTTTTTTTTTTTTCTCAAGAAAAGTATTTGTATTCATATTTAGGTATCATTCATTCATTCCACTCATTCATTATGTGAATATCTATTTGTAGCTTTGCCCATTTCCAATGACTGAAACATTATAAATTATATATGAGAAGGAGAAACGAGTCTTATATCCATGTGTATGCATAAATAATGCAGTTATATTAACAGGTTTGGAAGAACTGATTGCATGTAATATACTTTAATAAAAAACACAAATAAATAAAGAATTGTGTTGTTGACTGATATCATATTCATGCATTTATAAGTATTTTCAGTTTGAGAAATTACAAAGCAGATGGTGAAAGTAGAGAGTTGATAAATAACATGGGAAGAGGGAAATGAGTTTTTGGACACGACACACGCTAGATTTGAACCTACATCTCCCACATGAGCTCCACGTGCCAACACACAAGGGCTGAAATTTCCTCTAGATAGGCAAAATAAAGGATAATATAGTAGGGAAGACGTGTTGTACTGCATATTGCTTATGTAGCACTGATATGAATTATAGTGATGCTGATAATGAGGAGAAGTAGGTTAATGTCATTAGTGGCTGTTAAAATATAGATGGCATCGCTTCTGAAATCCATTACGCGGATTTACTCTTGCAACATGCATGATTTCCACAAACCCTTTCGGTAGGCACTATGCACAAACTGTGGTGCACATGGCCAAATTCACAGTTCACTTAGAGCGAAGCAGAGCAGCACACTTAAACCATGCCTAATTGACTGTTGAGACGGTCCTTGGGTTGAGGCTCCGCTGACATTTTTTTTCAAGCAGAGTGACACGATATCTCTGTAGGTGATGCAAATCTTCTCTTCACGTCCTCTCTGCCACTTGCCCTGACAAGAGGCAAAATCATTAATTTGCAATGTCCGGTTTAACGCTGCACTTTAGTGTGCAGTCTGTAGGCGTAGGCGGATTGAGGGGTCCTCATTACGGAGCCGCTGATTGTTCCTCAGGCTACTATAAAGGTTCATCTCCAGCAGCCAGTGACATATTTCCTCCAGATCTGACAATAAAGCTGTACTCCACGGCAGTGGTACAGAGAGAGACGGGTGTATAACCTGCTGTTGTTTCGCTTCGGCTCCAGTCGGGCATCTCTGAATGCTAATCCACACAAGTGTTATGGCAGATTTAGGACTGCCCAGGATTTTACATATCTCAATGTTGCCATTATTCTTCAGTTGCATATTTTTCAGTGTCACACTGAAGATTTCCAATCAAATCTATTATGAGTTCAATGTAACATTGTGAACTTTGTTGTTTTCTTTTACCTTCTTTCATCTTTTCAGCTGAAGACTTTTAAAAAAATTATTAATACAAAACTATGCATTGACAGAACCCTTTTCATTAAATGTGCGCTAAGATTTTTTTGGGGAAAAAATATGGATGCCGTCAGATGTTAGAGCACTGGAGTTTCCCTGGCAACCCAGATAATGACAGACTGCCTCCCCTCCGCAGTCGTACTTTCGGTCGATTGTTTGCACATTGAGATTAAGCGATCACTCGTCAGAATGGGACTGGTGTGAGCACAAGCTTGAAATGTTGTCTGTATACATAGGGCATAGGGGTGAACAAATGGAAGTGAAGTTTTGCAGCTGTGACATTTTGTTCTTTGCAGAAATCCATAATAATATATACATCATCGTTCATTTCATCGAATGCATAAAGTGAGAACGACTGGAAAGAAATTTTTCCTATCAGAAAAAGCACATCATTAATTTGGGCTCATTTAGGGGTTTTCATAGAGTGACGACTGTTGTGAAGCTGATGTGTTAATGAGATAGATATTTCATGCGGAATGATGGGACAATTAGGAGAACAAAAGTGCAAGGTGTGACGATTTAAGTGTGTGTGCTTTGTCAGTGTCTGGAAACGGCACCTCCGAGACAACATATGCATAAAACCATAGTTATTAAGCAATTGCTTTTTCTTTTCTTTTTCTTGAAGTCTGCATTTCAAAGCTCATGCTGTCCTTGTTACTGCAGTCTCAAGAGTACTTACACCTTGCTGTATATATTACCGCCTCAAGAAATGGAGCTAAAGTTTCTGTTCATGATGTAGCTACATGTGAGTTTTGTGAAGAAGAAAACATAAATAAAAAAATAAATAAATGTTAAGGTGATGGTTCAGCCCAAAATCTCTAACTATTTGCTTTCTCTCATGTCATTCTGAACCCATATATTTTATAGTTTATTATAGACCCATAGATTTTTATTTGCGGAATACAAATGAAGATCATTTGAAGATTATTCAAAAGTTTCCTTCTACTATATATTTTATTTATTTATTTATTTATTTATTTATTTATTTATTTATTTATTTATTTATTTATTTATTTATTTATTTATTTATTTATTTATTTATTTATTTATTTAATTTTAGCCAGTTGGATTTTTTGCAGTGTACAATTTAAAATAATTGCCCCCCAGGCATCCTTGCTGAATAAAATCATTAAATACATATCTGTCAAAGAAAAAAAGAAAAGAAAAAAAAGACTCCAACGTTTTTAATAGTATCTTATCATTTTCAAACTTTTCCAGACAGTTTAATGACCAGGGGCTTTAAAGCTCTAAAATCAACACAACAATTTCATACCTGATGCAATGCAATTAAAGACAATGCAATACCTCAATTGAATATAAACAAATGGGAATTTGTGAAATCTGATACATGTTTTCTCTAAATTTAAGTGTAATATTCAATTAAAATGGGTTTGCTCAATGAATGCAGCATTGTAAGGGGAAAAAATACAACAAACCCACAAATCTCAAAACATTTTCTTTTACATTTTTCTACATTTAAAACTGAGCTATGATTTTTTTTAGCCTCTTTACCTATTGCTAGTCGTACCAATCGCCAATCCCTCGCCCGCCCCCCCTTTTTTTTTTCAATTGCCTTCTCGTTCTGGAATTGTGACCTGATGACTGGTTTCAAGTTGGTAACAGGGCCCTGAGGCAGGTGTGAGCAGAACGCTTTGACCTCCACACTCTACTAGCGATGTATGAAGAAGTGAATGACAGATAGATGGGATACACAACCCAAGCATTACCTGGAAATCCAGGACTTGCCCTTTTTCTTTTTTCGTCTGTGAGATTGAACAATTCAGCCGTCACAGTAAAACACTAGAATTTTGAAGAGACTATATGTAGCTCTGCACTTGGCGGCGGGCTTTAATTATTTTAGCGATTGATTACAGGCATTGATCTGATCATGCTCGGGTGGTATTAGCCTCGGTCTGGAAGGAAGGAGCCTCAAACCCTCTCTTTTGTTTCTCTTTTTAGCTCCATACGGATTTGGACGTGGGTAATAAGAACATCAAGTATGTGCTGGCAGGGGAAGGGGCGGGCACCATCTTTGCCATCAACGAGGGGACGGGGGACATTCACGCCATGAAAAGGCTAGACCGGGAGGAGAAGGCCGAGTACACGCTCACGGCGCAGGTCATCGACAGAGACTCCAACCAACCTCTGGAACCACCGTCAGAGTTCATCATCAAAGTGCAAGACATCAATGACAACCCCCCACAGTTCATTGAGGGGCCTTACAAGGGTTCAGTGCCAGAGATGTCCCAAGTGGGTGAGTGATCTCCTTTCATCATCTCTGGTTGTCTCAGCTAAACAATGACACGAGGCCCTTTATCTCACAATGAAATGGCACAGACAGAAGCTCTGACAAAATACACAAGTAACTGAAATAGAGATGTCATGATCTAAGAATAGACAAAAAGACAAAGGAGGTGACAGGAATTTCTCATGGTTGTGTCTGAAGATTGAAACAACAATGTGTCCAGAGTCATATTGTAACCACAAACCAGTGAACAGGGTGAACAAACCACTGAGATTGTCCTGTATCACCAAAAGCTTTTTATTTTCCAAGCTGCATACTGTAATGTATTCATAAGTTCTCAAGCATTTGTAGCCATGCATTCTAATGAACGTCTCCTTAAGACTTGCTTTAAATAGAGCTCATACTCATTTGACAAAGCCTGCATGAGCTTTCGGCGTACTATCCCGAGCCTGACCTTGAGATGGGTCTTGAATATGAGTAAGGCAGTGAAGGGAATATCATAATAGTGCCACTTAAGGGATTCGTTATAACCCCCATGACATTACAGAAGCCTTGTTGTGTTATGCTGTGAAATCCTCCTTTTTCAGGAAAGTGTACAGAAGGGTGTTGTGTGTTTTTCAACTCTTGTGCAAAGGAATGGCTTTATGGAGGAGCTAAACTAATGACTTGTTTTTGTTTTTGCAGTTGATGGTTTATACACAACATGAAGCAATGCGGAGAGGATAACTATATTCATTAATATAGATTATAGATGAGAGTACTTGGAGTTACAGGAAGTGCCATTAATGAAATGATCAATGTCAATTGGACCAGGCAAACAGAACTAAATCTGCCCTGTGCTTCAAGTGTTTTATAACTCTCAACCCAAGGCTTAGTTTTGAAGTGTAGAATGCGGTTGTGGGTATATCGCTCTTCTTCAGGTGCATTATAACCCAGTCATGTGTAACACAGGGCTTCCTTGTTTCCTTTATAACCTTGACTTCTTCATATGGGCATTTTCCCCTCTGCGTTTGTTCTGTCATCTTTTCTGAGCACTTAGAGCATACAGAATTGGAGCCATAGGTACGAGTCTTCCTCTCTGTTCTGCTTTCAGACTAATGCATTCAATTGAAATCCTCAGTGTAGTTTTCTGAGGGATTTGACAGTGAAGTGTGGGATACAGCAGACGGTAAGGGTGAAAGGCGCAGTGATGGAGGAGGGCAGGAAGGGGAATACGGCAAAAGATGCCTGAAGTTGAATTCTTTCACGATTGTTCTTTCCTTTTGTCACTGCTGATTAATTAAACATTAGCTGATGTTCTCTTGTTTGCTTGAAAGGCATTCTCGATGACTTGTTTTGGTCTTATAAAGTATTTATGTTGTGGGAGACACTCATAGAGAGAATCAAAAGCTCTTTGGCTGAGAGAGAAAAACAACAAACAGACAAATAAGGAAGCCTCTTTTATTTCCTGTCTCATGTACACAAATCACAGAAGTTTACCTCTCATGCTGATGTCGCATGTTTTGTTTTCTAATAAAGGTCTGACAATAAGTTTTGCGAAGAAGTTCGTTTGGGTTCCTGAAGTTCAGTTGAGGAACCCAAACCAAATTGTGTTCTAGGTTTTTGAAGATGTGATTGCTCTTAAGTACAAACTTTAACTGCTAGCGTGATCGTGTAATCCATTACTTTTTTCAAGACTTAATATTTTTAGCCAGGAATATTTGTTAAACTCATTATTCTGATTCATATTATGAATATTTGGTTTCAATATTCAATACTCATTTTCAGTGTAGGGGGAAGTTACTTTTAAAAGTTTAAAATATTGCTACTCCCTAAAAAAGTAACATATTGCATTAGTTACTTTTTATTGAAAGTAATGATACATTACTTTTTTTCATTATCTTTTCTCACCTGTGCCTGTGCCATGATGGTAGTTTAACAAACACAGGGTTACAGGATAGGTTTTGAGTTGACAAAACCAAACCAATCAGCTCAGGCTTTGTTGGTACCATGATGCTGATCATCAGCTTTCTTTATCAGCTCATGCTTTGATCCTGAGTTTAGCTGTGACATCACTAGTGAACAGCCAATCACATACTGTGGATCAGTGAAACTCAGATTCACTTCTTGTGACTGAAGCATTGAGATTTGTTTGTCTCTTCTGTAGAATATTACGAGATTGAAACATAGTAAGAATTTAAACACATTTACACAACAAGAAGCAAAGAGCTGCCTATAAAAGAAAATCATACTACTGTACGTCAATACAAGTAAAAGTTATGAAGTTAGTTTAGTTCATGTAGATATAGAGAGAATTAAACATTTAAGATCACATGTAGTCATTTCTATAGCTTTATTTATTGATTTTAAAGTTTATTTGTATGACCTTTATATTCATTTTAACTAAGTTCCTATTAACAATTACATGTGCAATTATATTAGGGTATAATAATTACATAAATTATATCTAAATCATAATAAATATTATTATAAATAAGCATTGTAAAAAGTCAGACACTTTGAAATGGTTTAAAAAACATTTGCTATGTAGTGACGTTTAATTTGGAGCAGAAACAGGGAGAGTGGCTTTATTATATAGCTCACAGCTGATTGGTCCAATTTCTGTTTGCGATCTCTTACCTGGAAAATAACCTGCCCCAGAGCAGGTTAGCCATGGAGGGCAAGTTACTAGATGAACACAGCTAAAAGCCAAACCACTTTAATGGTACCTAAAACCCAGGATTGGCACAAAGTAATCTTAAACATCTGGCTAGCCAGCTAAACGGAATAGGGCAAGGAATAGGCCGCTGGGCTGGTCTTGCTAGAATTAATAAGTCTCAGGCTGAAAGAAGAGAACATTAACATCTGTACAGTAGAGGGTGCAAATCAAATAAGCCTTTCAGCTGTGCTGCTATTCTGGACCGCAGAAGAATAAAGAAGAAAGTTTGATACTGTTACTATAGCAGAAAAAGGAAACACTTTTCATCAAATGTAAGCAGTAAAGATGGTGGTTAATAAAGTGAGATCAGATACAGAAAATATATGTAATTTAACATATTTTATGTTTGCTTCAGAGTTTGCATTTTACTGTTTTTATTAATTTTGAGGAATACTCAATCTGTTTTTGTGCAAGTGAGAGGGGTAAATTAATGTTCACATTTAGCTCAAAACCAACAGGGCATGCCTCTGAGCAGTGTTGGGTAAGCTACTTGGAAAATGTAGTGAGCTATACCAGTTACTCTACATTAAACGAAGCTTCACTACACTGAAGTTATCCCCCTGGGAAATGTAGCAAGCTACAGCAACTTGGCAAAAGTAGTTAACTAAATCTAAGCTAATTTTGATTAATTTAATTTTATATTAAACCAACTTCATTCCAGTCAATGCTATATCAGTGATCAATAAAAGTCAAACATATAGCCATGCATACCTTTTCAGTTATTCAAGAACCCGAAATCAATTTGGTAACAAAAACATGTGATCTATAATATTAACAAAGCCAGGTGTCGAGAGTGTGTGTGTATGTTCATCTGCATGTGTATGATATGCATACACACCTGTGTTCGCATTTATGCTCAATTTAGACTCGGGCACTTTTGCAGGACAAACTGTAAGTTAATTTACAACTCAACTCATCTCAAAGTACAGTAGCAAATGAATTAAGACCTGCTCCAAACAGTACCAACATGGCGGCAAAAAAACAAAAAAAACATGCATCCTGTGTGTGTGTGTGTGTGTTCTATATCCCTGTTTCAGTTAATTATATCAAGAGGTGGCCAAGCTAGACTAATTATTTTCAAACTTTGCAGTGAAAAGATGGTTTCTCTTTTGTCACCACGTGGACGATGCGCGTGCAACAGCGAATTGAGTGCTCTGGGAAAAGAAACGTTAACAAACCGAACCTGTCTTTCTGCACTCAATGCCAAAGGAGTACTTTAAAATCTGTGCACGTCTGTGCAAGGCAGAAAAGAATGTAGTGAAGTGAAGTATGTCCGCGAATTAGCAGTTGAGTTTCAAATTTGAGCTTGATCTTAAGGGGAAAATGTAACGTTAACTTGTGTGGACACTACCGCACTACTTGATCAACAAAAAAGCTTTGCTACTGAAAAGCTATTTGATGCAGAAAACAGCAACGCTACCACCATGCTACTTAAAAATGTAGTTAAGCTAGTAGCGTCGCTACTGCCTAACACTGCCTTTGCACTTCCCCCAATTGCTCAACATGGGGAAATGAAAGGTGTCAGTCAATAAAAGGAAGAAGAAGAAAAAAAACATATTTTGTTGCATTAAAGTAATTTGTTACTTTACTAGTGTTACAAACTTTTTGGAGATGCAAAGGCTGAGGATCCAAACACAGTAGTTTATAAAAGGGTATTCAAAAGACAAAATCCAAAACGGGCAAAAAGTAAAAAAAAACAGATAGCTGCCAACTTCACAGAGGAGCAGAAGGCATCTGTGGCCCACTACATAGCAGGTGAAGTTAATAAACCTTCAGGGCAGGAACTCAGGCAAACATGGAAAATCCACAAAAACAGGCAACATGGTCAAAATCATGGAACAGATAATACAAATAACACAGTGAAATGCAGTTGTGACACATACGTACAAGACTTCACCATGAATTCACAGGGTTTATATAGGCTGGGCTTAACAAGGTAATGGGCAACAGCTGGAAGTGATCAGGGATAATGAGTCTGGGCAATGAGTTATGGGAGATGTAGTCCATGGTGGGAAAGCAAGGGAGTCGGGAGGATTGCCGTGTGCAGGAGATGGACACTCCTGCTGGTGGTTGTGACAACTAGTTACATGAAAAAAGTAATTTGATTACTTAAATTGTGTTACTTATAATGAGTTACCCGTAACACTGCTCTTTTTCCACAGTATAAAAATGCTGTTACCAGTTGCTTTCTCTCTCTCTCTCTGTATTGCACTGTGATCATTTACAGGCATGCTGCTGCAAACTCCATCTCTGCTGCAAGTTTGTGCTGTGAGTGCTGTGAGTTTAATGTCCTTTTGATAATGCACCATGCACCAGTTGCAATTTATCTTCACGTTCACATAATTTCTGACATTTTTTTAGAAAGTAGTTCAGAGTGTTTCACTAAATTTGAATCGAAAAGCTTTTTTTTAAACCTGTTCTCACAGAAATGTGAAGATTTCCCAACACTAAAATAAAAGGTTTAAGAATCTTAAGATGATCCTTCTATTTTGCAGTGCAGTTCTATTACAATAGTAATTTATCTATTATTATTATTATTATTATTATTATTATTATTATTATTATTATTATTATTATTATTATTATTATTATTATTATTATTATTATTATTATTATTATTATTATATAATCTACTTGGCATGAGATATCTCAGTAGCTATATAATGTATATTGATATTTGTAAGGTACTGTAGTAAAGTTTCATTATTTCACTCAAAAAAGAAAAAAAAAGAAAAAATGGCGCCCCGCACGACATGCAAGAAAAAAAGGTAAATCGTGCGCACAATTTACTATTTTGTTCCCTCGATTTATAAATTGTGCACATTTTACTAATTCGTTCCCTCGATTTATAAATCGTGACAAACTAAATTGTAAAACATGCGCACAATTTATAAATCAAGGGAACAAAATAGTAAATCGTGCGCACGATTTAGCCTACTAGTTTACTGCATGTCATGTGCGGGGCTCCGTAAAAAATAAACCAACTTGAAGAGAAAGAAAATGCAACGGTAACAACAAAGTAATGACTGATGAAGTTGTTTTTGGTTGGTAGTATGTAGATGTGAAATAATACAATATAAATAATAATATAATACAAATTATGTTCGGATACTATACTTTCCGGGACGTTGTCGGCAATCTCTAAGATCCTTAGATCATCAAAGCCACGAGACCAAAAAGTAAATGAGTCGAAAGTCCGCGTGAGGGGAGACAAATCCTTCACCTTCTCAACTTTAAACATATCATGAAATCTCATGGATGCAAGTGTTTCCCCTTGAATATTGTATGTACAGTATATTAATGAGATTATCTCATTTTTCAAAGTAACTTAATAACAACTGAATAATTGAAGACTATTACTTGCTGACGTTGGTCTGCCCACAGTAGGGAGCGATAACTCATTTGCATGGATTGGACAAATCTCATTGGATTAACGAGTCTGTTTTTTTCACTAATGGGGTCTTTGACTCTAAGGCCAGTACAAGCAGGCGAATTCCCCCATCAGGTCTTCAAACCATATGCTGGTATTACAAAGCTCCCTGCCTTCTGCTGCTGACAAGAGGATTGTTACATTGTTGAAATTAGCAAGTCTACTTGAAGTGACTATTGGGGTAATTAACATTGAGTCGTCCATACCGCCTCCCTTCCACGGAAGAAGGTGTGAATGACAATAATTGCTACAAGGAAAAATAAAGCCAGGGAAAGTTGTTTTTGTCATCTGAAAGTCGAGTGTGTGTGAGGGCTCGGCGACGGGGGCTTCATTATGGAGTCGGGTAATAAAGTCGGGAATAGACAGATGGCACATGGCTCCTCCGCCCTGCTTGCTGTGTGCCCGTTCTCTCCTGGCAAAATGAACCCATGTACGGAGACACAGTGCGCAGGAATGTGTCAGGATCTGCTAAATTGGAGTGCTGATATAAAATTGAAGTGACGTTAATAGATTACCCAGAGTTAATTTGCATTTTCAGAGTTATTACGAGCTCCGGTAACAGGGCTAACAGGCGAGGGGTCTGTTCTTCTAATAACATTTCTGATTATGCACGCCATATTCCTGGCAGGTAAAAAATAAATAAGGTCTTGTCAGGGGGATTTTTGACAATGATTTGGAAGCTATTTTCTGAGACATATTTATGGAAATAGATAACACATATCCAGCATACTGCTCACGCATTTTAAGCTATCAGCCCATGTACATTTACAGTCTGCACACAAATACGCTAAAACTTATTGGAATCATTTCAAATGGGTTTATTTTACAGTTATCCATTCCTGTGCATATGTCAAAAGTCCAAAGGTATTTTTTTTCCCAAACTCTTATTAATAATAAATACTTACTTAGGAACGTATAACGGAAGTACATGGTAAAAGTATTGATTTTCATTATTATTGTTGTTATGGTTATGTTGTCAGTGAACTTGATTCAGTGAAAGTGTTTTTGATTTCACACTAAAATCATGATAATGCACATATTTGTATAGTGTTACTATACACTAAAATGGTGAATATGTTAATGATTACAGATTTGGCCTCAATTACTTCTATTGTAAGTATTTGAATTGTTAATTTTTGTAGGAGGTGCTGTGGGTTAAGCCTAACTTGTATTACAGGTCATTGACTGCACTGCTTTATTGTTTTATAATGTTTCATGTGGGTGTATTTTTAATGTTAGTATGATTTTCACATCAAAATTATCATAATTCAGAAATAAAAGGCATTTTTCCTGTCCTGATGTTAGCCCTCTGATTTAAACGCTCTGTTAGAAGGGGCGTGTCTGTTGTGGGACTCCAGTGTAAACGCCCACTGATGTGATTGGCTGAAATCTTGCTTATGACATAGTATTACATGTTTAACTCTCTCAAAACCTTGTTTTACTATTACAGCTCTGAAGGTTAACTAATTGTGAAAAGTGTTGATTATAGCATTATATTTAGATCTATTAGCATTACATTCAGATCTTGGCATGAAAAGTTGCAGTGCTGATCTTTGTAGCCGATCACAGACATGTTGAGTGAATGAATGCAGTGATCTTGACATTGCAACTCGATTTCTGCTCTCAAACGGGGACTTTCATCATAACTAACAGTGCAAACACAATGTAAATGGGAGATTTGTTATTTTATTACGGGAGTTTTGGTGCGAGTCCAGAATGTTTATCCTAGAAACATTGTGAAGTTGACTGGTTTTCCTTAGTGCATAACTTACATTTCACATGTATATCCACAATCTGTAAATGTTAGAAAGTCATGGAAAATGTCCATTTTGCTCTCCGGAGAGGGCGAGCCTTCTGTCAATAAATCTCCGCCAAACTTCAGGCTTAATGAGCGCTGCCGGGTGCAAACAGACGAAGTGCAATAGAATAGGAACGCAATAATTCTGACTAAAGTATATATTTCTAAAATATTTGTTGTTCGTCAATAAATGTGCCATATGTGTAATTTTAAAGCTACAATTATGTATTTGTTTTTGTTTTTTTATGAAAGTGACCATTATAATTGGATAATAAAATATAGGCTAATATGCTTTTGTTTTTATTTGTTTTATTGTTTTATTGAATTTAAAAACAAAATTATTATTAATACATGCCAACATTTAATTCACTGTGTTAAGTCTTCAAAATCAACATTTTTTTTAATTTTATTTTTAAGGACATCATTGGGCAGGATGTGAAATAAAATTATTGGTAACACTTTAGAATAATGGTCATTAGATAACATTAGTTAATGTATTAACTAACATGAACTAACTATGAGCATTTTGTTACTGTATTTGTTCATCTTTGTTAACATTAGTTAATACAAACACAACTGTTCATGGTTTGTTCATGTTAGTTCACGGTGCATTAACTAATGTTAACAAGATTTTAATAATGCAGCAGTAAATGTTAAAAATTACCGTTAACAAAGATAAATAAATGTTTTTAAGTGCAGTTCATTATTAGTTAATGTTAACTAATGTAGTTAACTAATGTTATCTAATGACCATTATTCTAAATTGTTACCAAATTATTATTTAAATAAACAGATTTTTTTTATTCAAATAGAAAAAACAACAACAAACAAACAAACAAACAAAAAACAACATAGAAAATATCGGGATATATACAGTGTGTCACCATTTAACAAAAAAATACTGAGATTTTTTTTTTTTTTTTGCCATATCGCCCAACCATATTAAGTATTCTGATATGCATAGTATGCAGAAATCCCATTTAAAGGCATATTCAAACGTTCACTTAGTCTGTATAATGAACCATTTTTGTGATTTATTTAGTACCCCGTTAAAACAATAGTTACATTACATTACATAATTACCACATAAATGTAACAAAAATATAATGAAGTGTCATCTCTCAAGTGTCAAGTGTCATCATAAAGTTTTAGTGTCATCTCACTAATAAGCCAGTGGGCGGGGCCAAAGTTGCAAAGATGAAGTAGGAATTGATTTTCTTCTGCAGAGGCGGTCTTTTACCTATCTATAGATAGGGACATTCCACAATGAGTCGTTATCTTCGCTTGCTTACAATAAATGCTGTTTTTTGGACAAAAAAGAAAGTTTTCAGTTCTGAAACTTACAGGATATTCTTATAGTATGATGACCTCTTGTATGTCAAAGGTGCAAGGAAAAAATTGATTTCTCAGTTCATGACCCCTTTAAACTTGGAATATTATTTTAATGCTTATCTCTTGTTCAGTACTTGAAAGTATAGAGTTTAATGGATAAAGCTCATGATTTAAACATACACTTTTTGACTTATTCACCCCTGCATCTGACAAATTAAGGCCTTCAGAGCAGTCGTCCTCTGCAGCAAACTCAGGCGCAAGCAGATCTGGCTCAAAAGTCTGGCTCAAAAGTTTCTCGATATACTTAAATCTTGCCTAGAAATATAGCTGTGTAGCAGTTGAGCCTTGATGTGAATTGGTCATAAAGTGTGGGCTTGCATACAGTTGAACAAAATACTGAAAATAATGTTTGCTATTGGAAATGTACAGGGCAACCTGTCAAGGGCTTATTTTATTAAAACGGCATGCACGGTTGCCATGCTTTGATAGTTTAAACGTTCTGCAGATAAAGTCCTCCCCTTTTGTAGCTTCTCTTTAACACTCTAGGGCAGCTTGAGTTGTGATCTAATTACACAGAGGTACATGCTTTACATTCCGTATCATGTCTAATGTTAGAGACTGCTTTCACATGAAATTGTCAGAGCCATAGGCAGTACATCGATTTCTTTTTTTTCTTTTTTTTACAGTAATTACCAGCTTCTAATTATTCTATTTTGCTGTCAGTATCTCTAATGACTTCATTCCTGTCAAGACCATGAAAATGCATAATTGCTTGGCCAAATTTTAGATACGTTCTGCTCTGGTGAATAAGCCATGACAGATGTTGCTAAGCTCATCTTGGCATATAGGGTGAAGGCTGGGCTGTACGGTAACTTGTTTTTTTTTGTTGGTTGTTTTTATGTATTTTATTTTATTTTATTTTATTTTATTTTATTTTATTTTATTTTATTTTATTTTATTTTATTTTATTTTATTTTATTTTATTTTATTTTATTTTATTTTATTTTATTTTATTTTATTTTATTTATTTATTTTTTACACACAGCACTGGATCAAGAGAGGTTGAAAGTTGTGTAGCACATGCTGCACAATAGTAGCCTGACAAGCCAGACCCACATCAAGATGTTTGGTCTGGAAACTCACCATTGACAGCTCAATCTGAGGGGCGGATAAACGGTTGTCTTTCAAACTCCCTCTGCACGCGATAGGATAGCGCTACACCAACCAGAGCAATGAAGGTGAAGCGGCGCTAGTATATATATAATATATATATATATATATAATACTATAATGCATACATATTTTTACATTGTACTTACATTTTGAAAAATGCCTGCATGTAATTACGTCTGTAATTAATTTCTGTGTTTACATTTATAATTACACAGTTGTCACTTCCCTTACACCTAACCCTACCCTTAAACTGACCCACACCACCACACCTGTCCCTAACTATACTCGTATCCTACGTGAATATCAGCAAAGGGGTTTTGCAATGTACATTGTACTTATTTTTTGAAGTACATAGTACTTAAGGCCACCTAATATATATATATATATATAAAATCATTTAGGAAAAATTTATATGTCACAACTATTCCTGGACTCCACTTCCCTTGATCCTCCCTGTTCCGCACACGATTTCACTTCCTCGTACTCACTCCCTGCTCTCCTGGTCCTTCAGTATTGTAATGTTATGTCAGTCGTGTTTCGTGTCCTGTTTCTATTGCTTGTAAAATAAAGCCTGTTGTGTTTGGAAATCCTGGATCTCCTCCTCATCTCTGCTGCACTACACACGACCGTGACAGAACGAAGGACCAAACAGCCAGGATTTCCTCGCAATGATGGGCAGCTTCCTCTTCCCGCTGTCTCCCATGTCCCCCGCCACAGACACGTCAGCAGAGGATCGTTTGTGGTGCCTCAGGCAGAACGGTCGCCCGCTGGAGAGGTACGTGGAGGAATTCAGTGAGCTTGCTTATGTGGTGAACTGGCCAGATGCTCCGTTGAACGCGTGCTTCCTGAAGGGCCTGGACGAGGATACCGTTCAGTATCTTGAATCTGCTTGTTCCTTTTTCCTTGTCGAGTCGATTAATCTGATCCTGTATTTGAATGATTCTAAGTTCGAGATTGAAGAGGTTCAAACTAGAGCATGTATTTCTCGTTCGCTTCCCTCAGAGAGGTGCGCGGCCTGGTTAGTAACCAGCAACCATATCACCCTGTAGCCCAAGACTGGTTTCCCACTGAAGCTAAGCAGGGCTGAGCCTGGTCAGTACCTGGATGAGAGACCAACTGTGAAAACCAGGTTGCTGCTGGTAGAGGTATTAGTGAGGCCAGCAGGGGGTTCTCACCCTGTGGTCTGTGTGGGTCCTAACACCCCAGTATAGTGATGGGGACATTGTACTGTCAAAGGGCACCGTCCTTCAGATGAGACGTTAAACCGAGGTCCTGACTCTCTGTGGTCGTTAAAAAAATCCCAGGATGTCCTTCGATTAAGAGTAGGGGTGTAACCCGGGCATCCTGGCCAAATTTGCCCACTGGCCCCTGTCCATCATGGCCTCCTAATAATCCCCATATCCTGATTGGCTTCATCACTCAGTCTCCTCTCCACCAATCTGGTGTGTGGTGAGCGTTCTGGCTCAAAATGGCTGCCGTCGCATCATCCAAGTGGATGCTGCACATTGGTGGTGGTTGAGGAGATTCCCCCTTCTATGTAAAGTGCTTTGAGTGCCTAGAAAAGCGCTATATAAATGTAATTAATTATTATGAATTATTAGTTTGCCTCCAGCCGGGTTCCTCCACCTATCCCTCCAGTGGGCCATCCCGTGAGGCCATGCCTGCCCCAGGCCGAACAGACAGAAGAGGAGGGCCGCTAAGAAGCCCTTGTCTCCGGCCGTGATTGTCGTGCCCGCACCAGAGCCACAGGTGCGATGGCTCATTAGTTTGGGGGACTCTGCTTCGTGCCTGCCGGACTCCATTCTGTGCTTATCGGACTCCTTTCCGTGCCGGCTGGACTCCGCTCCAGCCCTTCTGGACTCCACTCCATGCTCGCTGGACTCCGCTCTGTGCCAGCTGGCCTCCGCTCCGTGCCCGCTGGCCTCCACTCCAGCCGCCTACGAACTCTCCAAACTACCCCTAAATTCCGAAAAACTTCTTTTTTTTTTTTTTTTTGGGGGGGGGGGGGGCATATGCCCAAGGATCCTGACCCGCCATGGCCGCCAAATGGAGACCTGCATACCCGTCTGCACCTCGCCCGCACCTGTGTAGGTCTCCAGGGTTCCCACCCCCTCTCCCCGGTGTTACATCTAAAGCCGGGTGCACACTGTGCGATTTTGGCCAGGATTTGGCCGTCCGGGACAAATTTAGCAAATCCTAAAAGATTCCTCTTATCCGAGGCTAAAATCTGACGTCTTTGGTCGTTAGTTTGACATGTTCACCGGCAGCCGATTAATGAGCGCTGCGATCAAATTTTACCTCAGACGAAATTCTGGCAGTGTCAGAAGATATGGCACACAATCCTGCAGTGTGACTTCTCCTACGACGACAGTCAAATATCTCCGTTTTTCAAGACAAAATGACCAAAACGAGTGCTAGAGATTTCTTTGTAGCCAGCATTTCAGCCCCGCGTGTAATGCAGCTCACTGTTACCGAACGCATCATTCATTGATGATATGAACTCCGGGTGAGTTTTCTTGCGCGCGTCCGTTTTTAGCGCGCCTTCACTATCGTGCAGTCTGACATTAATGTCAACTGAGATCTTACAGTGTGACATGGCGATCATGTTCATACAGTCTGACAAGGGACATTCGCAAAGGATTTTGAAAAATCGCACAGTGTGCAGGACCCTTAAGGCGCGAGGACGTGCCTACCGGGAAGGGTAGGTAATGTCACATGTCACGCCTGTTCCCGGACTCCACTTCCCCTTATCCTCCTGTTCCACACCTGATTGCACTTCCTTGTTATCTCTCCCGCTCTACCCGGATTCGTTGTACCCGGTTCTCGTCATCTGGACGCCTTTATGGTGAACTCACTCCCTGTACTCCTGGTTCTTCGGTATTATGTCAATCGTGTTTCTTGTCCTGTTTATATTGCTTGTTGAATAAAGCCTGTTGTGTTTGGAAGTCCTGGATCTCATGTCTGCTACACTATGCACATCCGTGACTATATATAATACATTCACTGAGACAGTATGTCTTTTTTTTTTCTAAATGATATATATGCAATAGAATGTCTGTCTTTCACACTCAGCTTCAGAGCAATAAAAGTCCACAAGGGAACTCATAAAAGAAATAAATGTTCTGAAGTTCCAGGAAAACCCTTATATGGAAAAAAGCATCTAGCTATGGCTGTAGCAGATTAAAACACACAGAGAGAGATGTTTTGACTAATGAAACATAAAGACAATTAACATACACTTGCAACAATATATGGTTAATCTCTTCAAGACATCTTGATTATTTTCATTAAAATAAAGTATATTTATAATGCAATTCCAAACACCATAGCCTTTATCACTGTAAATAATATTCTCCCGTACTTGCAGAGACGGAACAGCATTTACATTGGCCTGCTCTGATCACAGTGCTGCACTTAAACATGAAACACTGTGTATATATTTATTTATAAAAAACAACAAAAAATGCAGCCTTTGGGATTTCATAATTGCACTAAACCAAATTGTGATTTCGGTTTAATGCTGGTTAATCGTGCAGGCCAAGATTAATTCATGTGAAAAATGGCTGCCACTGTGGTAAATGTATTCATCTAAATTTATTTATTTTATTTTGCTGCAGCCCAGGGTAAAGTCCAATAACCATCTTCAAAACATGTTGCATCCCAGCTAACAGGGAACATTCCCATACTGTTCTGGCAAGGTTCTCTTAAAGTTATAAACACATTTTTCTGAACATTTTTTTTTTTTTTTTTTTTTACTGACATACAGTACAATGTTAGTTCACAGTTAACTGATTTTTAATAATGTTTACAAAATGTTAATAGAACATTATTTACATAATTAATGGATCATTTATTTCCATTTGTACAATACAAATATTCTATAAAAATACCTCGGAACACAAATTAGGATATTTTAATAAAATCTGAGGCAATTCTCAATGTCACTTTATATGATGAACAGATTAAATGTAGGTTTTTATTCACATATAAACATTGGTCAGTGAACATAAGAAGCACAACAGAACCTGCTTGTTACAAACCTCATTGGTTCTTGTGGAAACTAAAATATGCTGAGTAACACACAAGAATTAACCTCATTGGTTCTCACATGTCAAGCAAGCATGAGCTTCCATTTACCATAACGTATATGAGCACTGATGAATATTTATGTGAATACAAGTCTAAATAACATATTTTCAGCGTATATAAAGTGAAAGTGCCTCTTCATAAAATGTGGACTAAACCACACTGTAAAAATAATAATAATAATAATAATAATAATAATAATAATAATAATAATAATAATAATAATAATAATAATAATAATAATAATAATAATAATAATAATAATTATTATTATTATTATTATTATTATTATTATTATTATTATTATTATTATTATTATTATTATTATTATTATTATTTCAGGCCCCAATTGAACATTATCTAGTGACTGATCGCGTCTCAATTTTTAAGTTGGCCAAATTTAATTTCTGTGAATTGATGCAATTTAATTCACAGAAATTGAATTTGGCCAACTAAAAAATGTAGATGTTATCAGTCACTAGAACATTTTCAATTGCAGTCTGAATTTTATTTATTTTTTATTTTTTTACAGTGTACTCAATTCTTATGGTTTAGTTTTACAATCTCTTTATCTTTATAGTGTCAAAATAGTTGTCAATGTAGCTGTCAAGGACAGAGAGTGCTTAGATTTCATCAAAAATACCCTGATTTGTGTTCTGAAGATGAATGAAAGAATATATAAAATATACTTTTTGTTATATACAAAAAATAAAAATGTTTTTTTTTTTTTTTTTACAAAACTAGATTTCAGAGAACATTTTGATAGATTAATGGGGATGTTAGCAAAATGATAAACATATTTTCGTTACCTTGAATATTTCTCTGGTAGTTTCCGAAACTGTACAGTTTCATAAGGTGGCAGATGGAGGAGTAAGTAGGGGGTGCTGGGCCTTTAACATGGTGTGCAGCTGGGCCACAGCGGAAGCACATCTGCTGGTCAGACTCCACGCTGAGGTTTGCCCATGGCCTCAGCTGGGTTTGAGGGTCAGTGAGTTAACCCACTGCAGCCAGACCATGTCCAGCCATCTTCAGAAATGACCACGGGTAGTGGTGAGCAGAAATGTGTACCGCTTCTACAGTGAAAATCTTTTCTGATCTTTTTTCTGTAAAAATGTCTCACTTAATTTGCCCTCTCTGTACAGTATTTTCATAATCAAGCCATTACATTTTTTTTTTTTTTTTGGCATATAGCCTGACTTTCTCTGACCGGTTACTGTTATATTTATATTACTGACTTATAAATCCACAGAGATTTGTAACAGGTGTGAGTGAAATGGATGTTCAGTTGAAATGGTGAATAAGATGTTAGCAATTCTGTAAATGTGCTACTGTAGTACTGGTTTCAGCACCTTTTCTTTGAAACCGCCTCTCTGGCTGCCTGGACATCAGTGCCATACATAAAATGGGAATCACGAAAAAAGAGCTTATAAAATGATCCTACTCCACTCCACTGACTCTGCCCCTTATCCTACTGCAGTCATGTTCAACTGCTCATGAAAAGAGATGAAAGTACAATAGACAGTTTAATCCATTCCCATCAACTCTCTTTTGTATTGTTGGATTTATTATTATTATTATTCATCCTGGTTATTTTGATGAATATCAGGTGAATATCAAATGTCTTTTTCATTTTTGAAGCATAAATATCATAAGCCACTGTAATGTATGCTATCATTTAAGAAGTTACCGGTATATAGTATTATTATTTTAATACTAAGACAAAATTATGTACATGCTTTGATCGAATTGAGCTTTTAGTGTCTAACTTTCTACCTAGCAAGGACTGCTTAGAGTAAAACCAGTGCAGTATGCCTGTACTAGAGCGAAGCAAAATACCTCAGAGTGTGTTTTGATTATGCTTTTGTTTAGCAAATGCAATGATTATGTCAGAACTCAGAGAATAATGGACAAGAAAAGGTTGTTATATATATATAGTATGCTTTTCAAAAGTTTCCCTTTCACAGCAAAAACAGAAGTAGGGGTGGAAATAGACAACAAGCGATAAAAGAGAGAGGAGAGAATGTTTTTGCAGTTGGGTGATGAGGAGAGCCCATAAATAGCCCAGGCCAGTACTAATGGGTCCAGGGGGGTATTGTGTTGGCTTAGAGAGTGACACTGATGCCATATGACAGGGTAATCAGCGCTGAGGTGGACACTGACATTATCTGTCTCTCATGATAAGGGAAAGCATGGAGGTGAAGCTAACCTCACATCACTCAGACCTATCTCCCTCAGCCTAAACGTGAGCTGAATGAAAGATACACACCGTTATTCAATGCTCTAATATGAGACAGAGTAGTCGTTGCAGTTTCAGTAGGCTTAATTGATCTGATTTACTGCAAATTGGAAATTATCTCGGAACAAAAGCCATGAAATGCAGCCAAGAACCTTCAAAAACTGTTGAAGCTTAACATATTTGCAGTAGGTTCTATTCAGCTGTTAAATCGCTTGGACTGTTCAATCAAATATTTGACTGTGTAGTGAACACATTTATGGCATGCCTTAAAGAAAATGCATTGGATCCAAATTCGTGGGACCCCACTGTTTTGTATTTTTCACATTTTTACATTTAATTTGAAAAAGTTTGTGCTTGGAGGCAGAAATGTTTACTACTTCCGTTCTGAAATTATCTGTATATGTAATGTGTGTGTTTGTGTGTTTCCTTGATCACAAGCATTTCATATGTTTACATACTGTAAACAATATGACCGAGATAACCACATCAGGTTACACTGCAGATCTATTTTCAGATCAGGTAGAAAAGCTCTGTTTTAACAACCGCATGGATGGATGGATGGATGGATGGATGGATGGATGGATGGATGGATGGATGGATGGATGGATGGATGGATGGATGGATGGATGGATGGGTGGATGGATGGATGGGTGGTGTGGATGGATGGATGGATGGATGGATGGATGGATGGATGGATGGATGGATGGATGGATGGATGGATGGATGGATGGGTGGTGTGGGTGGATGGATGGATGGATGGATGTATAGATAGATAGATAGATAGATAGATAGATAGATAGATAGATAGATAGATAGATAGATAGATAGATAGATAGATAGATAGATAGATAGATAGATAGATAGATAGATAGATTTTATTATAATAATTATTGCTTATTTTAAATCACATTCTTCATATATTCAAACATTTTAAAAAAAAGTATAATTTGTGTGTAAATTTTTGTGCCTCAGATTAGATTGCCTTACATGAGCAGCATTCGGTAGAAGACAGCTGAGATTTTGGTGAATGCTTGAGTGTTCTAATCTACACTCTTGCCGTTGGCACTGCTTATTTATATCTGATATGACGCCTGGTCGCTTTCTCACAGACGGCCCTCTGTTCAAAATCTCCTTCATCTATTAATTATGCAACAGACACAGTGTGGATATTTAATGTTGCGTCAAGGCTTATTCTTTCACTCCTCACCCTAGGACCTTATTTCATTGTTCTCCTATTTCTACTTTTCTGTGTTTTGCACTTAATTTCCATCATCTTCCTAGTACAGCGATGCATCCTCTCTCTCTCTCTCTCTCTCTCTCTCTCTCTCTCTCTCTCTCTCTCTCTCTCTCTCTCTCTCTCTCTCTCTCTCTCTCTCTGAACTTTATTAAGCAATGGCATAGCGGCAGTATGTACTCCCCATAGGCATTCAGCCTTGCCCTCCCAAATTAAAAGCGCTGATTACATCCTGTGGGCAATGTGTTTTTATTTGCTCTTTATAGTCCTTTTATTAGTCTATATTCTGATGAGCGCCAGTATTCCGAGTAAATGCACTGAGAAGCATGTGATCAAGCTATCTCATTGTACAATTACACATAGGCTTTTCAAGCAAAAGGCACCCAGAGCTCAAACGCCTTTGTGTTGCTTGGGCTAACCGGGATGATATGTGCAGAAAGAAAGGTGTTTGAGAAAAGGTCTTCATGAAAGGTCTTCTCGCAGGGGTCGCAACACAGAAGAGTCATTGGTGGCTGTCTGGGTTGGGGGGACATAAACGTAAGGGAAATGCATCCATCACACAGCGCAGATCTAAGCTTAAAGGAGCATCCAATCATGGCTCAGAATAAAAGGCTGGGCATAAAAGTCTGCACTGCAAGGTCATTTGAAAAAGAAACAGATAAGATGGAGAGATCAAACAGTAAATCTCTGCTGCATGAAGTCTTTGTGGTTCTCACTGGGGACTGGCCCATTAAAGCAAGCCGGTGCTCCACAGAACATCTCCACTTATGAGAAACACTATCATCTGTCCCAAATAGCTACACTCCAAGCATTTAAAAACAAGTTTTGGTGGTTAAACCTGTTGCGTCATTCAGTTCTCTTTTGATACTTAACTCATACTGCGTTGTTGGACGCTATGGGGAAAACTCCTTTATCTCCCAGTACTGCAGCAATTTTTAATTATGCAGTGAAACCGTGTGACCATTTGTCAACTGCCTCAAAATCCTGGTGGTTTTTCGTGCCCTACAAATCTTCCTGCCAGACCTAAAGGGACACCACGTCTTGGTCAACTCGGACAGCATGACGATAGTGTCCTACATAAATCACCAGGGCAGACTTACCTCAAAGCTTCTATTCAAGCTGGTGAGACACATTCTGGAATGGGCACACCTCAACTTGCACTCACTGAGAGCAACACATGTGCAAGGCAACTTATTTTTCAAAGGACTAGAAAGGACTTGCCCAGCCTCCTCCTTTATGCATTGTCCCTGATCATACTGATCCACCAGGTCATCAGGCATATCAGGGAACACAAATATTCTGTCCTTCTATTGGCCCCTCTCTGCAGGAGCCAACCTTGTTTCCCAGAGCTGATTCAGGTGATTGCGGCAACTCAATGGATCCCCAACCTGGGTTGAAGGGCACTGCATCTCTGGTCTCTCAACGGGGGAGTGTTAAATTCTATTTCTGAGGCTAGAGCCCCTTCTGTGAGATGCCTCAATGGCCTTAAATGGACTATCTTCTCCAACTAGTGTGCAGCTCAGAGCAAGGACCCTACTTGCTGTTTCATATCGCTGATACTGTCCCTCCTTCAAGAGCTGCTGAATAAGGGTCCCACCCCCTCCATGCTCAAAAGTTTGTGGTGGCCATAACAGCATCCCAGTCGGGGGTTGGTTGGCCAGTCTAGGCAGAAACAACATGTTTTTTTTTTGTGTGTTTTTTTTTGTTTTTTCTTAAAGCTGAATCCACTTAGTCCCCTCACCGTCCCTGTGTGGGTTCTGTCTATGGTCCTAATGGCCCTCAGGATTCTCCCATTCAAACCCCTCCAGTCAGTCGCTCTCTCACTAAAATCTGCCCTCCTTCTAGCTTTAACATTGTTTAAGAGAGTCAGAGACTTCCAGGTGCACTCTGTGAGCATTTCCTGCCATTAATTTGGACCTACTGCAAGATCGTCCTCAAGCCAAGGCATGGCTACATTTTTAAGTACTCTCTTTCTCCCTCAGTGACCGAAGGAGATTTACATTTTCCTTGCCCCATTTGGGCTGTGAGATCTTCTATTAAGTAGCCTGGATGCCAGCTGAACATAGCCCCGCCCACAACATTTTTAGGTCGGGCAGTTCGGTCTGGACTCGATCCATAGAGGAGTAATTATCCCCGAACAGAAACTGTTCGGACCAATGAAATCATCAGGGCGGGCTTTAGACAATGATGGACAGATGATCAACAGTAATGTAATCATCCACGTCATCAAAGGTGCTTGGATTATATTTGTTCAAATCCTAAACGGAGAGCTTGTTTGTGCATTTACCTTCACTATTTCTCTCTGAAATGATGATCATGTTGGTAAGTACTCTGTGTATCCTTAAATTATTATTATTTTTTCTACAATTTGTATTATTATTATCTTTACAACTGTTTTAACTATGCTTGTTTTTAATTTTTTATTCGTCCACATGGTATTCTTTTTTCTCATGCATATGTTACCACTATTTTTATTAATTTCTATGTAAAGCACTTTGAATTGCCATTGGGTATGAAATGTGCTATACAAATAAACTTGCCTTGCCTTGCCTTGCCTTGCCTTACAACACCGGCAAAGATCGTTTATTCCAGCGCACGTGCAGACAGGGTTGCCAAATTTTTACAACAAAACCCGCCAACTACTAGCCCAAAACAATAACTTCTCGAGAGGAAAGGGCGTTTTCGGGGTAAAATGTGTGTTATTTTGGCAAGGTTGCCTGCTAAAATTTGCATTCATGGGTCTATATATCACATGATAATCGATTTAACCCACGGACATAGAAAACAACCCACGGGAAAAAAAATGCGGACACGACTAAAGGCTTGGCCTCATCTTGGGCATGGTGGTGTGACCATTGGCGATATCTGTGTAGCAGCCGTCTGGTCATCAACGTCAAATTTTGCCAGATTTTACAACATGGACGTTCCTGCTTTGTAGGCAGGAGTCTTGTCTTTATAGCTGGAACCTCTCCTTAGTGAGTTTGGTCTACTAGAACCTACTAGAACAAGCTCATCTTGTAATGGTTTCACTTATGACTCTAACTTACATTCAAGCCTGTAGTTCAGGTGTTTTGCCTCCACTTGTCTAATTTCTCAAGGGCCCTCCCCAAAATGTCCTAAGCAGTATAGGCTTTAAGAATAAAAATACTAAGTGGCCGGGCTTTGACCTCTGAGTACAACCCACTATGCCCTCCAAATCTGGACAATGTCTTTCCCTTTTGTCTTAGTATCTGTTGGCCATGACCCAGTAACTCAGACTCCCCATAGTGTCTAGCGGCGCAGTATGAATGACGTATCTCAGGGAACCGAGGTTACGTGACTGAGCACGTTTTGTTGATGAATGCAAGTTTTTAATGCAATCCAAGCATCTTTGACATCACTTATGTTTGGCTCTTACAAGAGCCACAATGTCAAATCAGGTCTCCTGGCTAATTGGAATCACCTATGGTGAAGAGAAACCTTTTTTTTTAAATGCCACACTTGATCAGATACTTAAGAAAACCCATTTATTTTCTTTCTGCTTTTCCTTTCTTTTTATCCATCATTTATTTGAACAAATCCCTGTAGGTATATGCGCGTGCAGGTGTGTATACTGGTGTATATGAGAGTATGTGTGTTCCTTTTGATGTATTGCTTGTCAGAAGGCACCAGGAGCGCTTCCTATGGCTGACTGAAACATTTACTCACCAGTCACGTTCGCTGGGTTTGGTCTTACCTTTGAGAAGCTCTCGGCAAATGTGTTAACCCTTCTCACCCAGGCCATTTTGTCCGAGGTCAAAGGTGTGGTTTGTGAGATTCCCTTTTCCCTCATACCAGTCAGGGTGTAGCCAAAGTCGTCAGTGCATCCATATCGTGTGCAATTGTCATGTCAGAGGTGGCACCGTTACTGTGGCAGGGAGATCAATGCCTCCGTCCACTCCCTCGTCCTCCCAACTCCTTTGACCGTAATGCTTTTCATCGCTGTCTGACTGCTCTGTGCACACAGTGATAGTTATATGTCAACTTTGATGGTCCCTTCATGCTTACAGGAAATCAGGCACAGCGTTAGCTCATTGCCTCACCTTTACACCACACGCAGACTCATACACACGTCCACCTGCTCAGTGCTGCTGTTTATCGCCTTTCCTTTCCTCTTTTCACTTTTTCTGGTGAGGGGGAGCAGACTTGGCTGGCATGCTTTGTGATGATCACAATCACTTCAATGTGTCATTTATTCTCCTGAGTGCTTCAATACTTATCTCAGTCTAGACACAGCCAAAAACTGAACTGGAATAAACCCAGTACGTCAAGCCAACTGGAGGGCCAGAAATATTCCCTTTGACCACATTAATGGCACGGCTTATGACATTGCCTCATTACAACATGGAAATATATAAAGTTATATTATAACTATTATATTAATAGTAACACACAGACACGCTTGTGTGTGTGTGTGTGTGTGTGTGTGTGTGTGTGTGTGTGTGTGTGTGTGTGTGTGTGTGTGTGTGTGTGTGTGTGTGTGTGTGTGTGTGTGTGTGTGTATATATCTCACACCAGTATCACACGAGTAGGAGTGCGATATTTTTTTTTTTGTTTCTGAAAGTCTCTAATGCTCACCAAGGCTGCATTGATTAAACATACAGTGAACACCAATATTGTTAAAAATGTTTACAATTTAAAGTAACAGCCTATCTGTTAATACATTTTAAAATGTATTTTATAAATATTTTTAAATATGTTTATAATAAAGCTGATATAGAAGCCATTACTTTAGTCTCCAGTGTCACATCATCCTTCAGAAATAATTCTGATATGCTGATTTGCTGCTCAAGAAACATGTATTATTGTTGTCAGTTTTGAGTTATTTGTGTATATGCATCAGGGTTTTTTTTTACCGTGCAGGCATATGGTGATTAGAAATATTTTTTCCTGTAGTTACTTTTCAGTATATGAATTGTTTACTTGCCTTACTGTCATTTGCTTTTTCTCTAAGTGAGAATGAAACAGAAGAGAGCAGAACTCCAGGCAGATCTTCTCTGTCTGTTTTTTTTCTTTTCTGGTTTGACAGCACTTGCCACCATTCTGACAGGCCTCATGTCTCAGTTGCTATATATTTTCAATGCAACTAGTTCAACTTTATTGTTATTTGGCTTGTTATTAGAAACAGCACTTGGTATGTGAGAAGAAAATCCACCTTAACCTGTCCTCTTAACATATTGTGCATCTCAGTGAAACGTAGAACTTACTCTGTCTTGTTATATTTTGTTCAGACTATCTAGGGGACAATTACAAATGTAAAGTATAGCAATTTGTCTAGAAATTACTTGACAGCATCCTCCACAAATCCTGCACACATTTCCTAAGAACTAATTAAAATGAATCAATGACATGCCACTTCAAAATGGTGGCATATGTCAAAGCCATCAGCAGCAAGCAAAGGACACTCTTAATTGTTTTGTTCCTGTGGTTCTTGTAAACAGCTTGTCAAGGACTGCACTCAAGCACCCATGTTACACAAGTCTTTTTTTATTATTTATTTTTTCTGCTCTGCCTCAAATGCCTTTCACAAACACATACTTTACAACCCTTGCCGCCCTGCTGCCACATTAACTCACCCCAGGCTGGTAGCATGTTGTGTTAAGTGTTGGTTGTCTTGCTGTCTCATCAAATGCCATTAATTGTGGCACCAAAGCGATGGTCACTTACACTACATCAGCCTGAGGTCTCTTTTCCATAAGGGAAGCAGATTTCAAAACATCGACAGCCTTAAGAAGAATCATCCTCGCTGGTCATTTAAGCAACTAGTCATTCCTTTAGCTTACAAAGCCTGTCACATGTTAAACAATATGTTATATTTCTTTCCAATTCTTTACCCTTTGCACAATCCAATGTTTTGAGCGTGGATGTGAATGAACAGTCATTATGAGAACGGATCAGGTGGACAGAGTGCTAGATGACAGTATTTTATTATTTATAGTCTCCCTCACTAAGCCTCTCAGCAACATTCATGTCCCTTGATAAACAACACAGAGGAAACACCCTTTTCAATTATACCTCCAGCTGTAAATCATGCAGAAATGAGTGGCGGCCTGAAAATTACACCCTTCCATATGACAGGCGGGGGAGCACACACCTTGATATCCTTCTCCTGCTGATAGCTTTTAGCATTTGTTGTAAATGTCCACCTGTATCGACAACGAGACAAGCGTTGCTGTTATGAGCGTAAATTGGCCTCAGTCCACCATGTTTCAGCGGACTCTAGTGGACATTTTGATTCGCCTCCTGTACCGTGATTCGCAGTTTCTGAGCAAGCATGAGCTATTATCCCTGCCGGTTGGTTTAGGCCGCAATTTGAGGAGAATGATGGCTCTTTGATGAGAGCCTTCAAGACTTGTAATACATGTCTGACCAATGCATTTCAATCACAAGGGTCAACTTGACTCCAATCATCCCAGCTGCTGGCATGGGTCTGTTATTGTAACAGTCACATTGTATTGCATGAGTCAAAGCTCGTTGGCTCTTTTTAATCTTTTCCCAAAATTATGTCCTGTTAAAAATTGTATTTTAAAATCAAAATAATTGAATAATTATTAACAGGGCTCCAGTCTAACACTGGTGTTCTGTGTTCAACAGATGGTGGCACCGGCAGGGGGGCCATTAAAATGAAAAATTAAAGGAAACCAATCATAACAGTCACAATGCTATTGTTTTGCAATTAACAATACTATTGCATATGTTGTACTCACAGGAATGCATATTTTATTATTATATGTTAGTACTGGATGCTGATCGGTCAGTGCGGCATTCCAGCTGTTTTATGTGATATAAAAGCATTTTTGACCTGTTTTTATTCATTTATATGTTTTTTTACTAGTGTTTTTGCCATTTTTGTCAGCATGCATAGCAACATTGATATTTTGCAACACATATAGTTTTTAAGGATTACTATCAGCCTATGTTTTATTATTTTGTTAATTTAAGATTAACACAAGTTATTATTGCATGTACTAATATATTTTAGGATGTAATGGTATACGAGTCATTTTGGTGCCAAATTCTGAAGCCATTTTTGCTCTGAAAGTTCCAATTGTGATCCCCTTCCAGATGCCACGGAATCAGCAGATGACATGAGTAAATAGCTTTCAGCAGGAAGCTGAGTGGTACCATGATGGGATACCCATTTTTCCAGCCACAGTTCCTGCCTAGCTCAGCTGCACACCCAAAACAAGCCCATTTAAGTCACAGAACCACTCATTATCCCAGATCTCTTTGCCTGACATTGCTTTGAAATGATAGAAACTGTGAAGAAATTCTGTGGATATGGGAAGTGCAACATGAAACATAATCCATTGGAAGGTCTATGATTATGTTTATTGATTGGAAACTAGTTATTGACCAGAGGTCCCGATGTTGGTCTCTGACCGCATTCCAAATGTTCAAGTCAAAGACCAGAAACCTCTTAAGACCTGCATGGGCTCTTGCCAGCCTCATCACATTCAGTTACTCTACTGATAGTATCAGCCTCAGACAGCATGCCTACTGTATGTCCAGTTCTTTAACTGACTGCCTGATACACACAAAACTGGCAAGCTAATCTGATTGGCTGACGTTTCTGTTTTTCCTGACGTAAAGACAAACAGGTGTTTGTGTTTCCTTTTTCCTTCCCCCACCTGGAAACAAAGTTAAGGTAATAAGGTTTTTGTTAACTGCATGAGGAGACTGGCATTATTCTGCTTTGTTTCTTGACACAAAACTCCCAAATGCACAGAATCCTACTAAAATGACTGTAACGCCTGCAAAATTTCTCATAGCATCTCAAATGGTGCAGTCATATTTTTAGGAAAATAAGGCTTGCGCTGATGGTGCTTGGTCTGTTGCACTGACTGATAGTTAAGACAAAACCTACTCAAATTGTTTATGAAAGTTGAATCTATAGTTCTTTTTATTTGAAGACAAAATATAGAATTTGTGAGCACTGTCATCATACACACATGTTGGCCCCATTTTATATTAGGTGGCCTTACGTACTATGTACTTACATCAAAAAAATAAGTACAGTGTACTTACTGCGTTCAAATTGTATGGTAAAACACTTTTACTGATATTGAGGTGGATACGGGTAGAGTTAGGGACAGGAGTGGTGGTGTGGGTAAGTTTAAGGGCAAGATTAGGTGTAAGGAAATTGTCAAAAGTGTATTTATAAATGTAACTAGATAAATTAATTACAGATGTAATTACATGCAGGTCTTTTTTTTAAATGTAAGAACAATGTAAAAACATGTACACAATAAGTGCATTGTATCAAATGATTCATTAAAATGTTATTACATAGTGGTTGAGGCCACCGGATATAAAGTGGGTCCGAAATGTTTAAAAATGTTGCTTTCTTTCAGTAATACTTAGTAACTGAATATATAGTAAAGGTATATTAGTCATTATTTATGCAGTAGTTAAGCTTATAAACCAATAATTTACTCACCCTGGTGTTGTTCATACATTCATTTTAGGGTGAACATATGTCCCTCTTAGTGAACATTATATTAAGAATATTAAAGGCATATTATTTACAATTTATAAAACATTTTAATTTATAAAACTTTTTTTAAATGTATTATTAAATTATTTCCTTAATTTCCATCTTTGTCTCTGAGATGCAGAACAAGTAATATGCTAAATGGCATAAAAGAATGAGACCCAGCATACATAAAAAAAAATAATAATTATTATTATTAATTTTAAAAAATTGACACAAGAATACATAACATAAAATTTTAGGCTATTACAATATATAACAAGATCTTCATCCTCCACATTTATATAATTCTGTGCATCACTATAATGCTTTGTCCTTTGTGTTGAGCATCACCTTCCGCCTGCGTCTTGGAGATGTGGTTTTTCCCCTGTACGTCTTTGCCAATGTATGCATGTGGTCAATAATCAGCATCTGAAACAAAACAATTATTTGTTAGTTAGTTGTTTGCATTATAATAATATACATTTCACAATATCAAAATGTAGATTCACTCAAATTACATATTTGTTTTGATAGGCTATCTGAATATTTGTATATGCTAAAATGAGTTTTGGGATGTTTTGTCAAATGTAACAGTTTATTGGCTTAGTTGCTGTGCTTTCCCATTTCAAAATAATAATTCTATCAAAAATACTTAGCATTGCAAATACAGGAATGTTTGAGATTACCAGTCAAACACAGGGTCCTCTAGCCTAACAAGCCAGACCCACATCAAGATGTTTGGTCTGGGAACTCACCATTGACAGGGATCAATTTCGAGGGGCGGATAAAAGTTTGTCTTTCAAACTCCCTCTGCATGCAATTGAATAGCGATACAACAAATCAGAGCAACGAAGAAGGTGAAGTGGAGCTAGTTGATAGATTAAAATTTCGCCCTATCCGGTCGGCAAAACTCTGAACACATCTCCCCTTCTTAAAGCTACACTGTGTCACTTTTTTAGTTTATTCTTAGCTAAAAACATCTAGTTCTTTCAAAAATATATGTGTTCATTAATGTATATTTACTTCTTTCAAGTAATAAAGTATTTTCATTAATTTATAAAATGCCATTGAAAATACATAGGGGTGAGGGTTCGAATGCCGATCGCCATGTTGCCCCTCCGTCTTGAAAGTACATTAGCCAAAGAGGGACATACCCATAAATTCAAGATTCGCTTTTCGCGTTTTAACACTCGATGGCAGTCATGAACGAGGTCAAACTAGAAGCCATGTTAATATTGGACTAAATTGGCCACCGCAGGAGTTAAAACGAAATCGGATTTGAGAGGAACAGAAACTAATATTCACTGGATTGTCATATACCTTTACACCGCTAAGATGGGGGAAAATATCACACAGTATAGCTTTAAGAATGATTTCAGTGCCCTTCTTTGTTATTTACTCAAAGAAAAGCCAAGTCTTCCAGAGTCGCGACCACAGCCGATTGAAAAGACTGCTGTTTGTCAGCTTCTTTGTTTTCAAGTAGCACGCAACTCTGCCGTCATTATGTTAAGTCCCGCCCACCGACTATATACACGATGTGATTGGCCTGACCAGAGTTTGGTTTTTCCAGCTCAGAAGTCTATTGAGAGTTGCTAGACTACACTTGCGGCAAATTTGCTTTGCTGCCGCTAGGGTGCCTCTAGATTTCTAGGCTAAGGGTCCTCCACTCCCTCGAGAAAAGCAAGCTGTTGTTTTCGCCCATTTATAACACAGTCTCGCTGTCTGACAATTCATCACTTTCCTTTCAAGTTCAGTACTTCAAGATCACTTCTATCGGTGCCATTTGTGCTTTTCCCTCTTCATACGCCATTTTAGATGTATATATATATATATATATATATATATATATATATATATATATATATATATATATATATACATACTAACAGTGAAGTTATATCGTTAGTACCTGAGATGTAGCCAGCCACTAAGATGAGAAAAACTTTTAAAAACTCACATTAACGCAGGAGAGAACTCTTCCAACAGCACGAAAGTAGGAGTAAGACTTTTTAATTCCAAGCACAAGTTTACTCTGGGAACACACAGTTAGGAACTGTCAGCAGTTATAGTAGGGGTAAGGTGCATAGCATTAAGTTTTGACGCAATTCGACCTGAGGTTCGAACTCACCTTTTGCCGAACTCGGTTTACTGCCTTTTCCCATCACAAATCCGATCGGAAAGGCATTTATTTTCAGTAAAAATGAAAAGGAAAAAAGAGAAAAAATTCAGAAAGTGTGTTGAAATGGCTGCTCATGTTTTGTATGTGGACTGGTTTTAGCTATAGTTTTGGGTTATATTGACAGTGACACTGACTTGGCATGTTCGTGACTGAATTATACTGAGTTCTACTATTTATTTATTTATTTTAAATAGGATAAAAGTAAATAAGATTGAAATGACCTGAATATTGAGTACGTCTGTTATTTTACCTGAAAGCAGGCGTAATTTTCAGGTGGCACATGTATGAAACCTGAAAAGTATCTATCCACATTTTTTTTCTTCCATTGGCTGACATTTGTTATACAAACACCTGTATAAAATGTAATATTACTTAGCATTAGCAACCCTAATCCTAACACAGACATTGCAGTAAATGCTGTTCAGTAACAGCTAAAGTGATATATGTGTGCTTTGAGCTATATCGTATAGAGACCACAACATTTAAAGACCTTCACTTAATTGAATGAAATGACCTGACAAGTATTCTATTATTTTCTTGCTTCAAATTGATTCACACCATTCGGTAACTGCTGGCACAGAGTGCGATCGTGCTAAAACTACTGTGGATATGCCAGTGGATAATGATGCCACCGCAGACAGAACCACAGAGAAACACAGCATGGCCCAGGGCTATAGGAGCAAAAGCACTGAGATGTAAACAGCTTGGAAGTGGCCTGGCCCGGGGACATGCGGTGGCCTGCTCAGGGTGATGCTTCACCCATATTCCTCAATGACTTCATGAATATACATGAAGCCCCAGTCATGCAGGGGAGGGAAGTTTGTGATGCATGGGCAGAGAAGATTCTGCTCTCCCAAATCTCTACCATATACAGCTGACAATCAGTGTTTATCCACCGCCCACCCAAAGCCCAGTTCATAAGGAGGTTTGGTATTGATTTTCTTTCACGGCATCCATGTATGCAGTAAGTACAAAGAGCAGTTTCCCTTTATTTTTTCATTAGGCCCAATACCCCGGTGCAGTGTTTCAAGCATGCAGTTGACATTTCTCCAGACACAAATACGATTTTTATGGCTGTTCAGTTTGAGATCCCCAAACATCTCCCATGCCTGGAAAAGCAATGAAGCATCCTTGATTTCCCAAATGCGACAGAAGAAATGTCATAATATTTAGATTAATGTACGGCAGAATTGCATCAAGCAAGCTAAGTATTATCTCCGGGTGGGTCAATGCGATCACAACTATTTGTAAGGTTTGTCAGGGACCCTTATGAAGTTTTGTACTAAAAGAAAAAAATCAAATTTTTACTCATCTTTTTAGATAATACAGATAATGTCTCAAAATCAAGTTTCTGCAAGTGTCTATCACCCAAGAGTGTCATTGACCCGTACCCACAAGTCTTGGACTTTGCGCTGCAATACATTGCAAGGACAGGTTAATCTGTACTGATTTGGAGCTCAGCCAGTGGAAGGCTCCTCTAATCCCTCATTCTTTTTATCAGAGGAGGAGAGGCAAATTTCACTTCTGCACAAGAGGGGGAAAGGAGCTATTTCATGCCTCACTGACTCCACTGTTTTTTTAGAATGGTTGTCTTCTCTTTTTTAGGCCTTATTTTATATGCTGCATAGCAGCATTCTGTGAAAACTTGCTGTATGTGTATTTTTTTTTTTTTCTAGGGGTGGGGAGATACTGGAAAGACACCTTTGCCAATTAGCACTTTGGCCCTTAGTTGTCCTGTGTTAACACCATTGCTCTTTCCTAGAAAAAGGAAGTCGTTAAACTTATTAATGCAGCATTCATCCTTTTATATGCATTACAAAGTAAAGACATTCATTACAAAATTCCATTACATTGTTTTCAGTTGGCCTCCCACTCATAGCAAAACAGAGTGTGGGCCTCCTCCACCGCTCTGCAGTAGTAAAACAGATTAAAGACTGTATGTACCTGTTCGGATGGTGCGCTTGATGTTCCTACTTTGAGTTTTTTTTTAACAGCTGTCCAGTACAAAGTAGCAAGAGGAAGAGGCAACTGCGGTATCAAGCAGCTTTCAGCACTCCACAAGTCAACAGTAATGTCTTTATTAATCTCTCTGCCTCTAAGGCAGCTTTGAGAAGAAACAGTGAGTAAATAAAAAGAAATATTGCAGTTCTGGATAAAGATAAAGGGATTGCTTTTATCTAAACATGAATCAGCTGTCTTACGCAAAGGAAGCCATGGAGTACCTCCCCAGGGCCAAGCGGAGAAAAAGATCATATACTGTTAGCAGCGTTCGGGATTGAGATAAGGAGACTTTTGTGCCATCAACATACTCATGCATTCTGAGAACACAAACACTGATATTCATGGGTAATGTAATTAAAGCATTTGATAACACTGTAGTGCAGATAACAAGTGCAGTATGTCAAAATGCTACTGAGTGAAAGGAAGTAGTGCGTGACAAGTAACAGATATCCTGTGGGTTGACTCGTTCATATTTCCCTGATCGTGTTTCACGCGCTATCATCCGCATGCATACACACTCAGGGATGCAACTAACAGTCATCAGTCATTGAGAAATGCTGTCTAACACAAACTTTCTCACACACATGCATGCATCTCTGTCCACTGGTAGCATGTGTCACATGTAGCATACAAAAAATTCATTTTAGTTTGAGTGCTGATTTTGGTTATCTTCCATAACATTAATATATTTATATTATATAGAGAGTAGTATATGGTATTTTTGTAGCATTCTAACCTTTCAGGCTCCATCGTTCCGAAGTCAATGGGTTTCTTGAATGGGATTTTGGTTAAATGCCTGAATTAAGGCCTGTGTTAAAGACAGGCTCAACAAATGTTTTATTCAATGAATATTGATCATTCCAAGATGGCGGATGCGTCAACGTGTCTTGATCAGTCAAATGTGAATCTATGTATACATATCTATGGTCAGGGACATTAAACATCAGATGAACTGGTAAACTGAGATGTCACACTGTTCTGTGATGCATCAAAAAAAAAAGCTTAAAAACTAAAGTTTTTGCATATTTTTCTTTGCAACTAAAACCCACACTATTAGCAGCCAGGAGGAATTGCTTCACACATCGATCTCTCACTAATGCATTAATATAAATGTAATCTTTACTTTATCTTTATCTGATTTAGAACAACCATAAATCTGTGAGAAATAAAACAATCCAAAATAACTGATAAAAATGTAGGAGATATAGCTTGTGGCCAGAGTTGTGTCGTATGCCATTGCTGTGCACAAGGCAACCCGCGTTCATTCTCAGCTCGAATTTCAGGCTTATTTGCTTATTAATGGTGTCATTTTATCCCATGAATGTCAACTTTAAAAAATCTGAACCCCCTACTACTAATTAGTTCACTATCACACTCTTGCAAACTATTCCAATTCAACCTTTCAGGGGAAACGTTTTTAAACAAAGGCTAAAAGAGTTCTCGGAAACGTATGGTGCGTGAAGTCGCATGATCCTGATGTAGTTCTTTATAGCCTAGGTTTAGCTTTTAACTACTGCAATTGTTTACACTTCACAATTTATAAAAGGTGTGTCCATTTGTGAAGACGTAAGTTCATAAGCTTTTGTTTTCCACATGCCTTATTCCCTGCAATAATCCAAACGCCAATGAAAAAATCCTTACTATACCAGGGTGTTAACTTCTGGGTTAGCCTACTCTATATACTCTAGCAATCTATTTCTCATATACTGTTGATACACTTTTATCTAATTGCTTCTTTATATAAATGAAAAAAGTATTTCACTAACCTCACAGACCTCAGCGATCCATTGTCCTCGATTTCAAACTACGCTGTGCTATATCCAGTTTGCCACTATGTCATATTAACTGTATTGAATGTACTGTAAAATTAGTGTCTTTATTTGAGAAAATATGATTTTTTTTCTCCCAGTGAACATAGACTGTAGATTACAGTGTTCAATCTTTCACTGCTAAAGGGTTTTATATGTCCCTTTCACTCAGCGCTGCAAAAACTACTTCCTTTTCAGTCATGTTTTTAACAGTTTCTTTATATGTGAAAGAAAAAAATAACTATGACACAAGTTTTTTTTTTCAGATTTTATTTTACAAATATTTATTTATTTATTTATTTATTTATTTATTTATTTATTTATTTATTTATTTATTTATTTATTTATTTATTTATTTATTTATTTATTTATTTATTTATTTATTTATTTATTTATTTATTTATTTAGTATTTTTATTTTTTATCTGTCTGTCTGTCTGTCTGTCTGTCTGTCTGTCTGTCTATCTATCTATCTATCTATCTATCTATTTATTTGTTTTTTGTTGCTATTGATTCATTTTAAAATAGCTTCCAATTTAGATGTGATATAAATATAAATCTCATTGCACCACATGGTATTTACAATCTTTAAATTAAATAGTGTGATGTGATATATCGGTCACCCTGCTCTCTAATATATCACCATCTGCAATCAAAAAATAAAATAAAATAAATAAATAAATCCTTATTGGTCCGCCCCTAATCGCTTCATCCCTAGTGTATTTTTTTTCCCATTTCTCTCAAAGACAGTTGTAGTGCCTCATATTCCTCACCGGAGTCAAAACATAAGGGCTTCACCTGTGTTGCTCCAGTGAGACGTGGAGATGCACTTTCACTTAAGCCTGAATCAAGCCGTGCACATCACAGCCCTCGCAGTGGACGTTTTTCCTACTGCTTCCGACAGCTCCAGATACCTGTAGCTGTAGCACAGGCGCGATTGCTGGTCAGACGCTTACCAAGCTGTCAGAGTGCTGTGGAACATGCTTTACAAACAATTACCACACCATCTGCACTGTCAGTGAGCTGTTTAGCATTAGCATCTCAGTTTCTCTCGCACTCTCACTCTCTTTTGTGTGCCTTTCTCTTTTGTGCTTCTTATTTTTCCCTGTTCCTTCTCAATTCATCCAAGCCACGGGTTAATGAAGAGGAGGTTAAGAGAGCAGCTTGGATTGTTTGTTTGTCTGACTTTCTCCGTTTTGATCTTGTTAAGGCCTGAAGCTGTGATGTGTTTTCATCGTGGAAGTCTCACAGCTTGAGCACGCACTTGTACACATCTGAACAACAAAACACACTTTTATGAGTTTATTCCAGGGAAGCTTTCCGACAATGGCCAGAGGTAGTATTGGAACATCGGTAGGGAGAGGAAAAATATTTGTTCTCAAAGAAAACAAGTTCAGAGCCTGGACACAGCGTTGCAGTACATGGGAATTATTTATTTATTTGTTCATTGCAAGTAATTTTTGTTTATTGAAGATGTTTTTTTTTCTTTTCGCTTTTGCTTCTCAGGTACATCAGTAACGAGAGTAACCGCAACGGATGCGGATGATCCGGTGTATGGAAACAGTGCCAAACTGGTCTACAGCATTCTGGAAGGCCAACCTTATTTCTCCATCGACCAAACAACTGGTGAGTTAGCTACATTAAATACAATAAAAAATAAATAAAAATTTCCAGATGGTCGTGAATCATTGCTATTATTCAACATCCTTATTATTACGCTTATGAATAGCTTAGAAATAGGTGTAAGACGAATGTCCCTTTGTTTACCAAGACGAGCTTTGGGTGTTAGATAATTTATTATTATTACAATCATTGTTATTATGATCATCATTATGGGAGACAGGAAAGAAATATTAGAGAGAGACCAAATAAACAAGATCATTTTACCTGAAGGACACATGCAGATGCTGATTTTGTTCTGTAATAGCGCACAAAGCAATTTGCAGCTTCTGATTTAAATGACAGGGCTATCTTTGAATTCCATCTGCATTCTGCTTCCTTTTCAACCTTGACTTTGTTTTTTCCCTAATTGCATTTTCAGCTGACTTGTTAACAGTGTGTCTGTAAGCAACATGATTAAATAATGGTGAAATTACATTAATAAGCAATGAGATGGAAATGAACAGCTCGTAATTTGGAAAAACAACAGACAATAAACAAGTCCTGTATCTGTTCGAATTGTATGTGCTTAAATATCTATATAGTTTTCCTTATGAGAACACCTTTTCTGCTTTATAACCCCATGCATTTAAGTCCTTCACTGTCAGCTTTTTCTAAAGAATGCAAATGGTCGAGAGAAGGTGCAAAAGCCCAAATTGATGTGCCGTGTGCTTGGTTTGCGTGATTACTGAACACTTGCAGATGGCTTATTCAAGTGAGCCAGATGTTTTAATGAATGTTAATGAAAAATAAGAGGTAAAGGGAAAACAGCCATTAGAAACCATTTGACACTTCCAACACCTCGTAGGAAATGAGACACACTTGATAAATAAGTAAACATTATGCACCAATTCATTACTTGGGTAATGGCTTGCAAAAAAGAAAAAAAGAAATAAATAAATAAACGAAAGGAAAGTAAACCTTCCAACACCTATGGAAATTAATGTTTGTGTCGCCTCGGTTCTGTGATCATCAGGAATTCATTTGAATAGATAATGATAAATCAGGATGACAATTGAATGAGTATTGCGGTGTGCGTTTGCGTGTGTAAGAGCATCGGATTCGGGGTTGCACCGCGCATGGCGCACACACAGCTGAATCCAGCACTCAGGGCGGCCTGCATTTCCATATTCCTATCGACAATCAGAGCACTCCACTTCTAAAAATGCATATCCTTAGTTCACCGAAATTATTGTGGTATATTGCTCTCCATGACAGAACAAGAAACAAAGACATGTAAGTGCAGCATGAAAGGTCTAGCAGACAATGCGTGCTCTCTGTGAATTATTCATGCGTAATGGAACTGGAGCTGGCCCTACTTACCCCACTTACCTTTCTTCCTGTATAAAATGCCTTTCTTTCCTTAGTTCTTTGCTTCTGTTATTTGTCAATAACAGAACATTAATGTAGTTCCTTAGCATTTCTCTTTATTTTCACAAAATCCTGATGGACTGTGTAAGCGTCTACGCAAATTCTCAGTCATCCGGAAATGTCTCACAGAACTTATTGCATAGCATTTTTTTTCTTCTATTTTTTTTGAAGATGTTCTGTCACTTCCCCAAGTGACTTCATCAGAGTGATAGTGATTTCCAAGGATTTAAGCTCATCACACACCATAACATCATAAGACGTGCAAATTGCTGTGGGAACCTCCTCCACAATGGTAAAAACCATGATCGCAGTGTGAATTGGGGCGAAATGTCTGTAAAAATGAAAGGATAGTGTTAAATGTTAGGAATCTCTATCTGCAACCAATGAAGCCGTGCGAATGAATGGCAAAACACCTACAATAAATGGGGGGGGGGAGGGGAGACACACGACACTTACGTACACATACACATTTATTTAATACAGAAGGCTTTAACTGTATGATACTGTGGGTTTTATTGTTTGAGTAGGTTACCCATTGGTGTTTTCGGAATTTATTTTTAATCTTTTTTTATTTTATTTTTAATGTTTTAGGCAGATTCAGTGAAACAGTGCATACAATATTAAAGATTATAAAAGACAGACAGCATAATTCACATTCACTAAGAATATAAATGACTCGAGGTGCTGGGACAAGTCCTCAGCAAACAAACAAGCTAATTTGCAATGCCAAATGAAAGCAGCACAGGCAATGCATGGCACACACTAAACTGGTCAAGGTGTCAAGGACAGGGGAAGAAGCTTACAGATTTGGCAGTCTGCACACTTTAGAATGTACAATGGCTTGTTCATCTAGATTCAGTTCAGTATGAAGATGTTACATATTCTTATATATTATTTTATTTTTTTTCATATCAAAAAGAATCATAGATTTTCCTGCTTTTTTGTGTATTTTTTGTAGCTATGTTCTTTATAATATCAATTACTCCTGTATGTCAATTAATATATTATTTTATATTTATTTTAATTGTTATAGCAATCATTCGGGTGGCTCTGGCAGGGATGGATCGTGAGATGAGGGAAGAGTATCTTGTTGTCATTCAAGCAAAAGATATGGGAGGTCACATGGGTGGGCTGTCAGGAACCACCACAGTGACAGTCACTCTTACCGATATCAATGATAACCCACCAAAGTTCACAAAGGGTAAGAAGGAACATCTTTTGCAGTCAATAAGATTGAGAATATATATATATATATATATATATATATATATATCACATACACAAAAATGCTGGGTTAAAAACAACCGTTGGAAATAGACAAACCCAGAAATTGGGTTGTTTGAACCCTAGTAAATGGACCCATTCAAACAACCCAATTTCTTGGTTTGCCCATTTTCAACCCAACTTGGGTTGTTTTTAACCCAGCATTTTTTAGAGTGTATTTTATATAGTATATTCTACCATTTACTATTTTGGGGTCAATACACTCAAAAAAATGCTGGGTTAAAAACAACCCAAGTTGGGTTGAAAATGGGCAAACCAAGAAATATATATATATATATATATATATATATATATATATATATATATATATATATATATATATATATATATGTAGTACTTTTTTGTACTATTTTGGTTGTTTTATTGTTTCTCTGAGTGCAATTTGTCACCTGATTGACCAGATCTCCCACTTCCTTGTACCTCATCTCTAAAGGCTCTTATGAGTTCAATATTCCTGAAGATCTTGGCATTGGGAAGCCTGGAGGAAAAGTAAAAGCGAATGACAGAGACATCGGGGAAAATGCTAAATCAACTTACACCATCATAGGTGGAGACGAGAGGGATGTCTTTGAGATTGTCACTGATGCTCAGACTCAGGAGGGAATCCTCAGACTCAAGAAGGTAAGACCAGAAAAGTAGGCTCATGTGCCATAGGGACTCTCTAACAGTTGTAAACTGTTTGTTACAGAATTGTCACTGAGTTGCGTATTGTGCAAAATATGAAAAGGGGCTCATTAATGATGACAAATGACTGCTAATATCGCAGAGACACCTCTCAGTGAGAATCGCAGGAGTTGGAAACCTATTTGACACGGAGTGCCATTTTAAATGTAATTTTAAACACTGTGCCATACCCTCCAAAATGAAAGAATTAATCATGCAAATTAATTAATTATGCAAATTACTGCCTTAGTATTTAGTATTTGACTTTTTTTATCTTATTTTTTTTTAGCTTTGCTACATTATTTTCACTGGCTGGTGTTGTCCTTGTGTTTGTTGTTCCCTATGAGTTTTGTGTCATGTGGCGATAAGTTGAGTCTTTTTCTTTAATTATATAGTTGTTAGTCCCCATCATTGTGGTTTGTGTGTGGAATGAGAATGATTGTGTGTGTATGGTTGGTAAAAACAGTAACTTCTTATTTATAGCGAGTATTCTTCTAAACCCCTGAAACTAAATGTTTAACTGCTGATCTGCCCACATTGACACTATAGCTCCTTTCACACTGCGATTCCTGCAAATACACGGATAACGCGACCCGCCATTTGTTCCCGGGCCACTAGATTTGGTCCATTCACACTGCCAGCAAAATACCGTAATTTGTGCGCTTTCCCACACAACCCGTAACGGTCCCAGGTCGAGTTGGCACGTAACATCCGGATGTGACGTATAACGGCGAGCGATCTCAGCTTCAGCACGAATAGTAAGGAGCTCCGTGGTCTCGACTTGTGTCCAGTTTGCGCACATTTCTGCTTGTTTAATTTTAGTTTCTTTTGTATACGAACACTCTCTGCGTTTAAAACACCGACTAGCTCTTCTGGCACTGCAGGGTTGTATTATTGAAAAAACAAGCTCTAGGAGTCGCACGATAACTACGTACACGTTGCGGCATTAGTTTTGGCTTTTGTTCACACAGCGCTTATCCTGGGTCGAATCCCGCAATGTTACTAGGTCCCCGACCTGGGTTCAATTCGGTAATCAGTTCCGGGACGTGGTTGCTTTCACACAGAAGGCAACCCGGCAATGTTCCGGGAATATCGCGGGTCCGACGTGCAGTGTGAAAGGGGCTTATGAGAACTGAACTGAGCTGGATGACATCACTGTTTTCTCCAGAGGGGCTGAATTAAATTGTGTTGCAATAGTTTCTTGTTAGACACAGTGAAGCTACTTTGAAATAATAACCATTGTAAAAAAAATTATATATAAAAAAAATATACCTAAATATAGGTGACTTAACTTGACTTGAAACCAAAAGCAGCAAATACAACAGAACAAACTGTGGCCTATCATCCAGTCAAATAGTAAAGAAAATAGTGTTTAACTTCCCATTCAGCTCATAACTTAATAATATGACTGTGGGCTACATGGCTTCCAAAATGCACACCTAAAATAAATAAATAATACATGCCTAAGGTGTCCAATCCCTGCTGGTTTGTATGTAGTGTACTCTTTTTCTGCAAAATCTAGATTTTCTTAGAGATACTTACTTTTAGTTTTACACAGCTGAAAATCCACTTTTAAAGTCCCTGTTCACCTAAAATGGGTTGTAAAACTGCAGTCCAGGTGTTCTGAGGTTTGAGAACTACTGTAACTCTGGACCCCTTGACTTTCTATGCTCAATTCTCAGCCCTTGTGTAGTGGTGTATATTTGCATATGGAATGGCCATTGTATGCAAATGAAGAACCCTTCACAGTGGATGAGAGGACAATGAAGCCCTTTTATCTTACAGGAACATCTACAGTTTGTGCAGCAACAAAGCTGCACAAACAGTGGGATGCAAATTATGTGAAAATGTACACAATAAATGTCACTCTGCATATGTGTAGCTGTGCATGCATACTGTATGTGATAAACATGATGATGAGTTTGTCACTTGGGAATTAGTCTGGCGGACTTGGGCACGATCTCTGCTAATGTGAAGAATTATACCAGCGTTAAACAAATTGCATGCTTTAAATAATCTGCATTATTCAACAGCTTGATACATCATCCTCAACTCTAGTTCTCCAAAATCAATTTGTGTGCAATCAGATTGTCTTTTATTTTTGCACAGTATCTTGAGAAAAAACATTAAAGCCTATTTAGAAAAAAAAATGTAACACTTTATTTTAAGGTGACGTAGTTACACATTACAGGTACCCATATGTAATAATAGTAAATGATGCATAAGTAATTAACCCTAAACATTAACGCTATACTAAGCATGTGTTTAATTAATATTACACTGCAAAAAAGATTTCTTAATTAGTATGTTTTGTCTTGTTTCTAGTCCAAAAATCAAACAATTCTAGATAAGCATTTAATAGACAAGCAAAACTTATTGTCTTGTTCAGGGGGAAATAACTTAAAATGATTGCTTAAATTTAGCTAAATAGTCTGCCAATGGAGTAAGCTAAATAATCTTAATTCAAACAGAAAACAAGATTATTTTGCTTACCCCATTGGCAGACTATTTAGTTTATTTTAAGCAAAAAAACAAACTATTTTTTATTTTATTTTATTTTTTTCAAAACAAGACAAAAACCTTTTCTTGTCTACTCAATGCTTCTTAATGTAAGCATTTTTAGATTTTCGGACTGGAAACAAGACAACATTTCCAGTGTTGCCACAGTTACTTTGAAAAAGTAATCTGATTACTGATTACTGATTACTCCTTTAAAAAGTAACTTAGTTACTTTACAGATTACTTGATTTTAAAAGTAACTAAGTTAGATTACAAGTTACTTTATTAGTTACATTCAGCAGTTGCCGACAACACCCCTGCCGCCTCAAAATAGAAATGACAACCGTTTTTGGCAACACACTTTATTGCATTTATGCCCGAGCCTGACGGCCCCGACTTTTTTACGCCCCTTTTTTCAGGCTTCTGCTTCGTTTTATATTTATTTTAATAATTAAAATAAACAATGAGATGTGCTGGTGGAAACAACATGAGACCATGATAGCTTGCGCCACTGTCAAGATATGGCTCGCGCAGGGTTAAAGAGTCCGTTTCTTCAGTGCAGCTGCTAGAGTTATGGCCTTTTTACAACTGGTTCCTTCGTTCATTTTCTCTGACCAGGTATCTATCTGATTGCGAAATGACCAGGAGTAGGCTTAATGCCTTCCGAGAGTCTTTCGAGACGTATTTAATTCCGATCACTCAAACAAACCAATTCAGAAGGTGCATGAAAGCATTTCAAACTAAACCGGACAAATGTAAATTGGTTGTTTAAACCACATGTGTAAATTTTACTCCTGGCAAATAATTAAAAAATAAATGTGTGAGAGCGTGTTATGTTGTAGTCAGATAGATATGATGGTGCTACTGCAACATCGCTGCAAATGAGTAAAGCAAGCCAACGCATGGCCGTAAATGAAACTTTAAAATAAGTCACACAAAACACAATCATCTTCAATATAAATTAATGAGACTAATGATCTTACCAGTGCTTAGGTCACTCTCTCTCTCATATTGCGATCTTTGAATTTGAAATGGGTTGCTGAATAAAATGCTGGAATCTTTTGCTTTGATGTGAACTCCGTTAAATGAGCATATACCGTGGGAATTGAAGATCGGATTTATATTAATTTTGCTGAAGTGTAAGGTAGGCTATAAGACAACCTGCATGTACTTTCTTTTTTTTTTTTTTTTTAGATTGTGTAGCCCGTTTTGGTTTTTCTTGAGCGCCGTTGCGAGCAGATAGGCTAATCTATCAGCCTGCCTCAGCTCGTCAAAAATGCCTTTGTGGTGGTATAATAACTAGCCTACTTTGTTTTTAATGTCAAAGTAGTTATATTTCGTTTCGTTTCTTTATTAAGTTCATTTCGAAAAATGTTTAGAGCAATTTTTTGTTTGTTAAATTAAAGTTTAAATTTTTTTATGTGACGACCCAGTGAGTTAACCGCATGTTTAATAGCCTAGTCTCTCAAACCAACTCTTGAATTGTCTTGTCTATATAAACTTTAATTTAACAAACAAAAAATTGCTCTGAACATTTTTCTTAATTAGGTTTATAAAAAAACGAAACGAAAAATAACTACTTTGACATTAAAAACAAAACTGAATTATTTTAATGGCTGCAACAATGTAAAAAAATAAAATAAATAGAAAACACTGGCTCCAGCCGGACTCGGGCTGAGAATTTTGATAAGCTGTCGGTTTTTACTAAGGAAAATTACTAAAATAGTAACTCACAGTGACTTGGAAAAGTAACTTTAATCTGATTACTGGTTTGGAAATAGTAACGCGTTAGATTACTCGTTACTGGAAAAAAGTAGTCAGATTAGAGTAACGCGTTACTATGTAACGCGTTACTGGCATCACTGAACATTTCTAAGTAAGAAAAGCATTTTCTGAAGTGTATTTAGTAATTATTTGTCATATTATAATTACCTTAATAGTGTCACCTTAAAATGAACACTTACACTTTATTTGAGGTTCATTATTACAGTGTAATTATATATTTAAGTAACAAGTAATAATAATTAATAACATGTTCTTACTATAGGGTTATAACTATGGTAAGTACATGTAACATATGTAACAAGGAAACTGTAAAATAAAGGGTTACCTAATATAGTTTATTATTATTATTATTATTATTATTATTATTATTATTATTATTATTATTATTATTATTATTATTATTATTATTATTATTATTATTATTATTATTATTATTATTATTATTACTACTAATATTAATAATAATAATAATAATAATAATAATAATAATAATAATAATAATAATAATAATAATAATAATAATAATAATAAACATAGACATAGTAATAGCCTATTTAGTATTAGAATAATAAAACAAAAGAAAGAAATCTGCAGACAGAGCGAGAAATAAAAAAAAAGTCATTTGGTTTGTCCCAGGTCTCTCACAGCTGAATGTGTAATGGCATGCCTGTTTTTCCTCGTCTTCTCATCCCATAGCACTTGGCCTGGAATCTGTTGTCTGCATTACTAATAGCATGATGGATGGCATTGCATGAGAAAAACAGGCAATCAACAGCCCACTCCTTGCTAACCTCTATACCTCCAGACGGTGCTGGAGTTCAGGAGAGCAGAACAAGCTTGTAAAGCACACAACCCTTATTTTTCCTCACTTTTTCGCACCTGCCACTGTGCGCAGGCAGACATTTTCCCCAGGCGCTGGGCCTGAGCCAGTGTGCGCCAAATATCATCTGCAGCAGGCCGGCCGATGCAGCCCTCACCAACAATTAACATTTGGTTTTACCTCTGCTAAATATTGAATGGGAATAAGCCTTTGTAGCAAGGTTAAACATATTGATTTGAGTGAGATGCCACAGGCTCAGACAGTCAAGATACTGCTTTGTTGTAAAGGGATGCACACTTTCATCTCCTCTCTGCCCCCCTTAGGCTTTTGAGGTGGCGGTGGTGGTGGTGGTGGTGGAGAGGTGTGCTGTACTGCTCCCGCTGCTGATACTCGATGCTTCTAAATGTCCATGTAAACATGCACTCTCAAATCATGCTGGGAGTTTTTAGTTTTGTTTGTTTTTGAGGATCAGCTAGGTGCTCTAAAACAGACATGAATGTATGTGGTAAAAGTCAATCGCAGCCAGGTGCTTCAGTATGCGTTTAACGGACACACAGCGGAATTGCACGATCCGGAAGCGATGCAGGTCAAGTGACAGCCATAGTCACATTCAGACCTTTCTGCACAACGAGTGCCAAAATGGAGACCCAGAGGGATGCAAAAGTGCCAGTTTCACTGCAGAGAGTCAAATGGCATGCATGACTATCAAGAGAATGAGGTGTTGGCATGATATTTTTAGATGGAACAGATTTGCAGTGTCTGAGATGAGAGGAACTTGTTTCACTCTTGCCAATATGCAAAGCTGCACTTGAATCACATCCTCGGAAAGCCTCAACTGCAATTAAATGGTTACATTTCTAGTAAGTTGCTCGGTCTTTCTCGCTGTTGCTTCTTTATTTACCTTTCATTTTCTTTTCCTTTTTACATTAAAGATATAAAACTCTATGAACTGTCACCAAAATTCAATAGTCTTGAACAGCGTTGACCTTTTCCAAAGGAAGCAAGGTGCCAAGCCTGCAGCTTGTTCTGAATTTAACATCACATTGAAACCTCTGCTTGTAAAGTCTTGGAAAGTGCTCTGTTATTCCGTTATAGCCCTAAACAATTTCTCATTTTGCAGAGTTGTAAATGCTACTCAGAAATGTAGTTCTAGGTTATTTATTTACTTACTGAAACCTTTATTTTATTTAGATGCTTTTAACCTTTTATAAGAGAAACTTTTGGGAAGAGAGAGGACAAATAGGAGGAGATCAAGGCGTCTCAAAATGCTCATCCCTCAAAACATTTGAAGGAGCTATAGAGTAGAGAAATGAGTAAAGGTGCACCAGTCAACCATATTAAAAGGATACTCTACCGCTTTTTCATATTAAACTATGTTATTCTCTTAACTAAAATGAGTAGACACATACCTCTCCATCTGAGTGCGTGCTCTCAATCTCTCTGACGTGCGGTGACGATTTGATAGCCTTTAGCTTAGCCCACTAAGCCCAGTTCATTCACTATGGTACCAAACAGAGATCAAGTTAGAAGCGCCCAAACACCTCCACGTTTTCTCTATTTAAATACAGTTACATGAATAGTTGAACGATCAAGTATGTTGACACAAAATAAAATTTGGCGCTTTTCTTAGTGGATTAAAAAGGAGAACTATTATGTATGGCGAAATAGCACAGATGAGAGTACTTCAACTCAGCACAGTAAAAAGTCACGTCTGAAAAATCCTATTGAGGATTAATACAATTTATAATAAATCCTATTAATAAAAAATATTTATTGAGCAGCAAATCAGCATATTAGAATGATTTCTGAAGCATCATGTGACACTGAAGATTGGAGTAATAGTGCTGAAAATTCTGCTTTTCCATCACAGGAATCAACACATTCTAACACCCAGGGGTGTTTCTAGGATTTTCATTTTAGGGAGGCTTAAGCCCCATTCACACGGGACTAGTATTATCTAGGGGCCTCTGGTGATTTGTAATAATTGCAGAGAATGTCTGTGATCGTAATCCCGTGCGAATCGTCCATTTCTCTAATTTGTACTGTAGCGTAAAAATTCCCCCGCAAATTACCAACCATATTTCGCCAAACATCGAGGTCCTGTGATAATAGTAGTCCCGTGTGAATCGACATCTCTATGATTCAGGATTAGGCGGATCGTATATAATTTTTGCAAGCTTTTTTTTCTTCCTGTGAGCATTTCTATCTTTATCTTTCACAAAGAATAAAGTCTGCATTCATAATGCGCACCGTTATAAATTCGGATTATGCTTTCACTTTAGAATGAGTATCAATTTGGGACTAATCTGATTGAATATTGTGTTTAATATTAACACCAATACTGTTCTTAATGAAAAACCGAACAGAACAGTACAATTGAACAGTACAAAAGCTTGTAGGCGCTTTTACATTTAGTTTTGAAACTGAATCTTCCGCCGTATATTGTCAGCTTCTCACTCGTGATAAATGAAATCTGACTCCTGCCGCTGGTCTGAGCTCAGTTCATGGCGTCTGTTCGCTAACAGAACGAAATTATGTTTATTTATTAGGCTTTATTAGGTTTATTTATAAAATAATCAAAATGATATCGATGCCTGTTTATGATTTCATACAGCTATATAACGAAGTCTTGACATCATATCCGGGAGAAGACAGTAAATTCGAGTAAAATCACAGGCTTGCTTATCCCGTGTGAATGCGCCACGCAAAACTCAGATGTGGGGGAGTCTTTTCTAAATCAGAGAGGTCCCTAGATAATACTAATCCTGTGCGAATAGTGCTTTAGTCCCCAGTGAGGGTATAGTGTATGGAAAACAATAAAATAATCACACTTTAGTTGAGGGTCCAAATTGCGCTATAAACTAGTAGCTTACTAACATGCATACCCGTAGGATATTGGCTGTTAATTATAATGTATAAAGCTAATAGTAATACCGGTTGTATGGCCATATTGTAGCCTACATGCATTATTTGTACCCGATAATTTAGGCAGGTTTATAATCACCAAGATCCCAAATGTTGGGGGTTTGGGGGCATGCTCCTCGGAGAAATTTTTGAAAACATATGTGTATTTTAAGATGTTCGGAAGGCCAAAAAATTTGATAACAATAGCTTGAAAACCATGTCACTGAGCACTAGATTATTTGTCTCTTATCTCTGTTTTTATCTTGCCCTGTCTCTTTCCCCTTTTAACTCTGATCTTTGACTCATATAGGCTAATTTGTCCATTTTCGTCAGTAAAGAAAGTAAACATATGGTTTACATATTAACATACTGATATTCATATGTTTTATGAATCATTTTCTTAGAGACGCTAATTTACTGTTTATTAAGTTTTACGTTTATTAAATTAATTCACAATATAAACACATTCCTTACTAATCTTATGCCCAATACAGAGTTTTGTGTTTTTTTGTTTTGTTTTGTTTTTTACATTTGTTTACTGAAAGTTAAAAATGGAATTATATTAATTTACAATATATACATTGATTATCAATCTTATGCCTAATCTGATGAAAATGTCTTTGTTAATATTTCTTGTTCATTAATTAGGCCTACATTATGAATCACTTTTTCAACTCAAAATGGCGAAATTAGACTAAAGTTTATTCATTTGCCTGAATATTTTTGTCTTTTTTTTTAACACTTCTGACTTAAAGCAGCAGCTGTCAAACAAATGTTTAGTTCAGCTGCTTACATTTCTCTCACTCAACATTGCACTGCTATAATTTGCGCTCAGCCTCAGCATTTTCTGTATGAGCATAAAGCCCGCCTACTCTAATTTGATTGGTTTTCTTAAATATTTTGACATTGACGAGCGGCGACAGACCAATGAGGCTCAGATTTACTCACACACCTCTGCTTCAGACGTGCGCTCTGCTCGGTGCCGCTGTTGATTGAAGAAACACACAGACGTCACTAAAAGACGAGACGAAGACGAAGTCGTAGCCGAAGCCTCCCACCAGTTTCAAATGTTTTAAAGGTTAATCACATATTTTTGGGGGGGCTGAGGGATAAGTTTGGGCCTAAAAAGGGCCTAACGACGACCATGCTAACATCCAATTCACATATTGATGCTTGGTCATGACTTTCGGCGTAACTTTTTAACGCGTGGGGTGATTTCAATTAGAAACCTCTGCCATCAAATACAGATGCGTTGGTCATGGGAATTTTATCGTCATGCTGAAATGATATATTTGTTATTATATTTGTTTTTTGTTTTTACAATTTTTTTATTATTATAGGCCAAAAGATTGATTTGTGTGAAGAAAATCCCCAAAAGTGATCAGTGTCTTCATCTGCCGAAGATCATGCACACTTGCAAAAATTGCCGCCCAAAGAAACGTTACGTCCACTTTGATAGTGAAATTGCATTGGCTCTCGTGTGTCTCGTGACCAGTTGTGTCATGCTAAAGAGCCAGGTGTATCATTTGAGTGTGTGCTGAGATATGACTGTGCGGAGAGTGTGTGTGTGTGTTCACAGAGCGGTGGGGGTCATCATTTCAGTGATGATCATTACCCTGTGCATTAAAAATGGGTCCTGACCAAGCGTCAATATAAGTGACGAGTTGGGAGTGAGAACGTGCTGCAGGAATATATTACATTTTAAAATACATTAAAAAATTATTGTAATGGCATTTTGTGTTTTCTACTCAATCCCTGGCATGATGGTATTAGCAAGGAAAGGGTGAAAATAAAATGAAATAAAATAGTTTCAAAAGCTTTGTGGACTCCAGCAGACAGAGGTACATGGGCCGTTCTCTTCCGCATACCCTGCTGTCAGCCACACTGACTTCAAAGCGTGCTGATAGAGGAACTCCAGCTGCTCTCCTCTCCCAGCTGGGGCTGCTCTCGGCCCGGCTCCAGTGTCTGCCTGACCTCCCCTGTGGGACAGAGGCTTTTTTTGACAACATAAGCAAATTCGTCATTCTACCACTTCTCCTAATTCCTAGAGCCTGTTTCTTTTTCATGCGGATGCCAGCGGTCAGGTCTAGGGTTTTTTTGTTTTTTTGTTTTTTGTCAATAAAAGAGTAAAAGGAGGACTCTGTTAAACCGAGAGAGATGTGATTCAGAATACAGTAGTATCAGTATGATACATTAATGGAGAGAGTCAAAGCTGTGAAATTTTTACTTGATGAAACGAGAACTTGCTCGAGAAACTGGCCATTAAATGGCTCTGTGTGTCAGGTTCTCTTCAGTGTAGCTTGTACTTGCACAGGTGGGGTGAACATACAGTCTTTTCTCATACACTGAAATCACAAATATTTATCCTGGAGTATAAATAATTCCCAAATTGTATTTTATCTGCTACTTCAATAATGTCTAACCATTGGATAATTGCCTCAGAGAATACATTAACAATGTTAACGTCATGGTATTGTGGGCAAGGATTAATTTTGTTTTCAGACGACACAAACATACAAATTGTATTTTTTATGATTTCTTAACAATTTGCAATGCAGTCCTTGTGCTTCCATTAGATTAACCTTATTTGCAGCCTCATTTAAATCCCAAACACATGCTGTCTCCACCACAAATTAATAACACATCCCACGCTCCAGGTGAAAGTGTGGTTATTGCTACTAAATATTATTTTTGTTCACTCTGCAATTGGGCTCACAGCAGCTTAAATCTTAGCCACTGCAAGGTGGGAGGAAGTCGGTGCAATTACAGCCAGACCTGCAAGCCCAGCAAACTGAGTCCGCTAAAACCGGGAAACTGTTTGTCTTTGTTGTTTGTGCCCATTAATAATAAACATCTCTCTTTCTCTCTGTTTTCCAGCCTCTGGACTTTGAGTCAAAACATTTCTACAACCTAACAGTCGTGGCAACCAACATACGCGCCGATTCGATCACGGGTGGGCCCTACATGGACCAGGCCACGATCAAAATCGTTATTGAGGACTCAGATGAACCCCCTGTCTTCACGAAGCCCACGTATCTCTTTGAAGTGCATGAAAACGCTGCGATCAACACAGTCATAGGAGCGGTAGTGGCCACAGACCAGGACGCCCCACACAGTCAAGTCAGGTAAAGGCAATCATTTCTAGCCCGCGTGACCTTGACAGAAGATGTCTGGTGCTCTGTTGTCCTCCTTGGTGAAATTAGGGCACAACATTCTTCATTAATCCATGAGAAGATCAAGCTCAAGCTTCTACATCAATCTAATATCCAAGCGCTCCTTCACCGCTGCATCCTACCAGCCATTAAATGCTGCTGATGAAATTGCCTGTAGAGGTGCATTTGCATTCAGACTAAATGGAGCTCTCACCTCCACAGAATTGGTTATACTGGGAAATAGAGAGAGAGAAGTGGGAAGAGAGATAGTACAATGATGCTATAAGATTCCTCCCCTTCCTCCCACTGATGTATTTCACTTCTGTGACTTCCTTTTTGAAAAATTACAAGGGCACCTTCAGTATAGGTTATACAGCCAATTTCTCTCAGTCCAACCTAGCATTCCATTAATTCTCCAGTGACTTGCGATGTTTCCGGGACAACACGCAACAGGTTGTGTAATTACACGGGGAACTGGGAGCTGGGGAGAAATCAGAGACCGGGTTTCAACGGTGCAATGGAGTTTACGCCAAGTGAACGTTCTCGTGTGTTATATATTCATTCTAGGTCTTCACAATATATCGAAATAAAATTATTTCGATGGCCCACTTTAGACATAAGACTATAAGTAACTTTGCAACATGTCAGTGAACCGTCACTACAGTATTAGTAGACTGTTAGGATTTTGTTCAGGTTCAGGTTAGTAAAATAAGTTGTAGTAACATGTACTGTAAAGCCTGTAGTGGACCATTAAAAAATATATATAGTTTTAATAAATTTACATAAGTATATATATTTGCTGTGTGTAATACTGCGAGTCTGTACACTCAGGCAAATCCATCCATTTTAAAGTCATATTGAATAGTCATATTATTATATACCCAAGAATGAACAACCATTTTTTCCCCAAATCCTTCAGCCCTAAAAGGATGTGTTTGCTCTGAAAAATAGGGTAACACTTAGTTCAGGGTCCAGCTTTCACTATTAACTATAGTTGCTTATTAGCATGCAATAAGCATATTACTAGGTTATTGGCTGTTTGATAGCACTTATAGAGCATATAATAATGAAGTAGTAATTAGGAGTTTACTGTGACAAAGTTCATAGTTAATAGTTAGTTAATGAGAATTGGATGCTACACTAAAGTGTGACAGTCTTTATGACCTTGGACATTTTTCATGATTGCTTTTAATAAAGCAACATTCTAGAATGATTAAATTTTTTCCAAAATAGAGCTATTCACTTTTTTTTATTATTATTATTATTATTTAAAACAGCAATAAATCTCAATAATCTCAATAGCAGCCCCCTTCTTCTTTTTTTATTCACCTTTCTGAGTTGGAATTAATTTCCCTTGCTGTCATTCGCATTTGTGCACTCATTGGTCTGACATTCAGGCTTTTCGTATTGATGCTCTCGTGTTATTTGGAAGATGAATTACCTGTACTTCTATCGGAAGCCATGGAGTAGATTCTGTTAAGCTATACATGAAGGTCCACTTAAACATTAAAAGATGAATTATCTTTTTCTAATGTGATCAAATGATTTTTGTTGTTGACTTTTTTTTTTTTTCAGAATTTTGAACCATTAAGTGATAAAGTCTTATAATGTGGACCAGAAGAGTTTAAAAGTAATTTTAAAAGGTAAAAGCCACTTTGTAAAAAAAAAAAAAAAAAAAAAAAAAAATGGATGACAGACTTTATCTAAATAGCCCATGTTGAATTGCATAGAGAAATATGATTACTATACCTCACCACAAATGACAAAAATGTTGCCTGAATACAGCTAATTGTGCACATCGGTGTGGATGTCACGTCAATAGGAGCAATCAAGGTGAAGCGAGCAAGAATCTTAAAAAAGTGCCTTCTGAAGGACTGTGCAAAATTAAAATGTCAGTTTTAATCACAGCTTAGCATGGAAAGTCGTTCACAGAAACATTGTTTCTCATCACTCTGACCTCACAGACCACCACCACCTCTCACTCTCTCTCTCTCTTCTTATAACATTGCAGGATTTCTCTTGCTATTGTGAAACTGGCATGCATCAAATGGTGCCAAGCTGTTTCCAAGTTCAAATTAGCCTTGTTAGGAATATTGTCTATCTGTCAAAAGAAGTGTGGCTGTAATCAGTGGGGATAATTTAACCTTCTCTGACAGAAGTCCCTCTGGCTCCAGATCTTGTTGCGGCACCTGATATCTAGCATATGCTAACATGGCGTGACTACTCTCGATGGCGATTTTGTTATCTCAATGTACGCTTTACTTACTGTATATAGAGAAAGCAGGTTACTGCCCATTTAAAGAGTGCAGCCTACTGAAAAAAAAAAGAAGCATTGGTACAGTGGAATAGAATGTGCTTTTGTGAAAGTCCCCTTATTTACTCTTTTACCCGACATAATAACTAAAAAGGCATAGATAATGTGTTCTATTATTTTTTTTATTTTTTTTTAAGTAATGGATTTTTAGTTTTTAATATAAAAGTTTATTCGGTTTGTGATGCCATTCATTTGTTGTTGCTGTGGTTGTTTTTTTCACAATGGAGAGTGTTTTTTTTTTTTTTTTCGTTCTGTATGCGTAATGTCATAAAATGGTCACACTTTACATTAGTGCTCAGGCTGCAATATAATTACATAAGCAAGTAGTGCTCCCGAGTAATACTAATCAACAACATGCACTTCATATGTAATTATTTTGTGAAGTGACCTGTAATTAAATGCTGTTTTTGCTACCCTAATTTTAATTATATTAACATGTAATATACGCTTTGGCTCAGGGTGATAAAATAAGGTGGTAATGTTTGGTTTATGTTATTCATCCGGTGTGTAAAGCATATCCTGTAAAACAAATTAAAAAAAAGTTGAATGTAATAATGTCTTAATTGATTTTGCTTGACACACACACGCACAAAAAAAATAATGTATTATTTTGTATTACATATACTAATAATGTATTACATATACTAATTTATATAAATTAAATTAAGAAATTATTATTTATTTATTTTTTACATGTGGAGATGTATCACATTGAAATAAAATACTGAAATACATACATGCAATGTATCAAAAGGTTAGTTCAAGCACAAATGAAAATTCCGTCATTAATTTGTCACCCTCATGTCTAAAACTGTAAGATCTCCATTCATCTTTGGAACAGAAAGTAAGATATTTTTGATGAAATCGAAGAGCTCTCTGACCCCTCCATAGACAGCAATTTAATTAATACTTTCAAGGCCCAGAAAGGTATTAAAAACATCATTAAAATAGTCCACGTGACTCAAAAATATCTTCACTTGTGTTCTTAAAGATGAACGGGGGTCTTACAGGTTTGGAACGACATGGGGATGAGGAATTAATGACAGAATTTAAATTTTTTGGGTGAACTAACCCTTTAAAATCCGAGCTATATACTCAGGGTAAGAAATGTTTCTTTTCTTTCTTTACACCCTAGAAAAGCAACAACAACGACAACAACAGCAGCAAAAAAAAAAAAAACAACAACAAAAAAACATGGAATAATTAATTACAGATTTGATTGTTTATTTTCTTTTTTTTCTCCCACTCCATCCCCCATGCACAGTAACTTTGTCAGTTTGATTGACACATAGCAGAACATTTCAGGGTCTGTCTCTCAGTGGTACGTGGAGCTGTCAGAGCCTGACTGAAATCCACTCAGCCTCCTGGAGACTGGTCCCAGGTGGGAATCCTGTCTGGCTGCCTGCGCAGCAGCAGAGCACTCCTCCTGGACTTCCACCCTCAGTCTCAGGATCTTTACCACGGCTGAACATTTTTTCACGTTCACTATCCGATGAATTATTTTATTTATTTTACAACCCGTTTTTCATCCACTGGGGCTTTCTTGACAGTTACACCTCACACACAGCTTTTTTTTTTTTTTGTGACAACGCCCAAATAGACATTACCTTGATCATTCACGGATTGGTAAATTAAAGGTGCATAACTGGATTGAAAATAAATATGCAAAACATTTCTGTTTTTTTTGTTGTTGTTGTTGTTTTGTTTTTTTCTGAAGCATGACAAAAAGGTATACCTTCAGGAAAAATAATCATGACATGTAAACGCATGATGCTAAAAAAGTATGATATTTTGTGTGCATTTGAATCGGTTTATGTTCACCGCTGACTTTAATATTCTATGATATGCTTTTTACAAAAATCATTTTACCTCATATTAAGGAATGTCGTTGTGTTCTCTCTGTTTCCCTTCTGCAGGTATTTCATTGATAGGCACACAGATTTAGAGAGGCAGTTTAACATTAACGTTGACGACGGGAAGATCACATTAGCTAAACCTCTGGATAGAGAGACGGATATGTGGCACAATATCACCGTGACAGCCACTGAAGTTCGTAAGTTCAGTCTCCCTTTCTTTCTCTTCTTAATTGAAACATTACATGTTTTGTGCTTCCGAATGATTGCATAACAATATCAAAGAGATCATTACAGTAATGCGCAAAGAGATCATTAAAATCTGTGTAGAGGCACTTCAGACCAATAAAAATCTCACATCACAATTAACATCTTTTTTATTATTATTATTATGTCATAAGATTTACAACAGAGAAACAAATCTCAAAAGGCACTAAGATAAAAGGCCATAACCTGGGTTCATAACAGCCCATGTAAAATAAAGCTTTACGTAACGCCTCAGGTATTAATTTACCAACGGCGGATTTTAAGGTTTTAAAGTTTCCTCTCAGAAACTGAAGACACTGAGATTTTACTGAATTAAACAGCTCAGCAGTCAATTCATGGACATCTAATGAGTAATTTCTACTCACGCCAGAGCTGTTTGCTGTACATAACAGATAAAAGAACATCTGTTGACTGGATAAAGAACTTATTAAACACAAGCTGTGGACCAGAAATAAACACTGCACAAGCCATCCATAAACCTCGAGATTCATTTTGATTGGCATGTACAGCTACATTATTTGGATATTGGAGCCAAAAATGTTTCCCTGGAGGAAGAAAAAAATACTGATGCTGTCATATACAATTAACATAAGATGTCTTAGAGCTCAAAGAGCAGAATAAACTGATTTATTTCAGGGCTGCTCACATTTTATGTATGCAAAGGTCCAGTTTTTTCAGTGTTTTTAACGTGATGATCAACAAATCTGGATTTGTTTTTGTTTAATTATGTTTTTTTTTACAGCAGTATCTGTAAAATATTGTGTACAGAATTGCTATAAATGTCATCCTGTGCTATTGCATTACGTTTAAATGTCTGGTCGAGGCTCCTATTATTATTATTATTTTTTTCATAAGGCCGATCAAGGAGGGAAATTAATTGACAGGTCAAATGCATTTCAAATGCTGTTTGCTGTTCTAAGCGTCACACATTACAGCAGTATGCCCTGAATTGCCATGTGCTGAAGCCAAACGGATAGATAATTGCTTTAAAAGTCAACGGTTGCAACCCTAATTAAATACAATCATTTACATGGGTCCTCAAAAGGGACTGTAAATTACTGCCAATGAATAATTCCAATGAAAAGTTAATCTAATTAAATTGCCCTTTATTGTCTTCTAGACTTCAGCTGCCACCGTTTTATTAATATTCATTTTTTTAACCTTCATGTATAAAACATGCACCTGTACAGGGGATTTCAAAATCACTTTGAATGTTTTTTTTTTGTTTTTTTTTCTCTCTCTTCTCCGTAATCCTGTTTTGCATACTTGATAATGTCTAAAGCTCAAACGGATGCTCTGTCTCATCTGTCCCTCCATCAACCCGGAGGATGGGGGAGAAAAGAGAGGACGAGAAAGAAATTGGTGTGAGGCAGAAAGAGAAGGAAAATATCTGGGTCATTTTATTTACCTGGGATTTGCAATAGCTCCCTTCTATATTTGGCCGCTGTACTTCTGTTTTCAGTGCTTTAATAGCTTGTCTCTTTTTATATCAGGAAACCACAGTCAGATTTCCAGAGCCATAGTGGCAATCAGAGTGCTGGACATAAATGACAACGCCCCTGAGTTCGCCACCGAGGATGAAGCCTTCCTCTGTGAGAATGGCAAACCTGGACAGGTAAGAGGTCATCAGTCAGGCAAGCCAGCATCGTCTCCCTCTCACCGCTCCTCCGTAACGATCAGCCACGGTAAATTACAGCCTATTGATTTAAGAGAGAGAAGTAAGCGACACCTGGGTGGCCCTTTTTAGCCACTCTCTCCCTCTCCCTCTGCAGAAAATGAAAACAATCAGATCAATTCAGGCCCGGTCAGAGCCCGCATCGCTCTAGCCGACATGCGGTGACTGTGACTAAAAGTATCAGTCTGTACTTCCATATCCTCCGCCCACTAACATCCTCACTTTGAGAACATTCTCCATCCATGTGGGGCAAAGAATGACCGGAATGATGAAGGCGAGGTCCCGCTTTACAGGGAGCTGTTAATCATGAAGAAAAAGAACTTGTCTTGAACGGGGGTGGCAGATATATAGATGGACTTGGCACAGAAAAGTGGGCTGCCAAAGCCGCGCCCCTTAGCTTAGGGTCTCTACTTTTATGAGTGAATGAGACAGATTTTTCATCCCGTGTTGTGTGCTGTCAGTGTCTGGCCCCATATGATGTCAAAAGTGGAGTAATGGATGGCCGGTCCCTCTCTTCGTGTCTGTGTCCACAGGTGATTCAGACCATCAGCGCTGTGGACAAAGACAATCCTTCCCAGGGACACACTTTCCACTACCGCCTAGAGGTGCTTAACAATCCCAATTTCACCATCAAAAACAATTTAGGTAAGACAACATGTTACTATAATTGATGAATTGTGAAACATCGACAATGAACAAACTCAATCTAATGACTCTATTCTCTTCTTTAGAGCTGTTTGTTGCTGAAATAAATTTATTTCATAATTGATGAATTCATAATTTACACAGTTATTGAACTGAACTATATCAACCTAGGCTCATTGTAAAAACACGCCTCTACTATTTTTGTGAAATTCCAATAACATACGTACCTATATGTACAATTCAATGCAGTTTCCAACTGAAATGAATGCTAGTGGTGGTAAAACACCTTTTCAAACTAATTATGATTACAATGGCAAGATATTGTGTAATAATTACTTATTTTTACATGGTTCCTTGCACAATACTATGCTGTGACCCTCAAAACATGTTAACCATATGCATAATTTATTAACTAATACATGTTGACTGATATTGGATTTTACCGTTTCGATGGCTAAGTTGGGCACTGGGCAGTACCTCCTGACAATGATTAATTACCAATAGTTTTAAAGAAAATGTATTCCGAATCAAAACATAAACTAAACATAAACAGTGTTAACATGTATGCATGAAAATGTATTGATCTTTTAAATTATTTCAGATTTGCATGTATTTTTGTCACATTGTTCTTATTGCTCGAGATACTACTAATGCTAATGTCCTCTCAGCCTTGTTGGCAAACATACTGTAGTCCTAGTTCTCAATTAATGTAGCATCTAGTCAACAAAATATGATAGTGTGTGTTCTGTGGTGTACATACTAGGTGTGTAACGGAACACAAATCTGACGGTTAGGTACGTACCTCAGTTATGAAGTCACGGTTCGGTACAATTTCGGTATAGCAGTTTTACAAAATTGCTTTTTATTTATTTTTTATTCAACAGTGGTATATATCCTGAAAAAAATGTGTCTGCCCTTAAATTAATTCAATTATACCTATAATTATAATAGATAATGATGTAAACTATATAGGGAGATTACTTAGGCACATTGTAACTATTAGCCTCCGTTCAGTTATTTATTTTTTATCCAATTCATTTTTGAAATATAAAAATGTATACATGGCTGTCAAATCATGACAGATTTATTTAAACATACATTAAATAAACAAGACATCACTAACAGGTTAAGTAAGCTTGAATAGAATGAATATATAGGCTAATATAGTGCATATGTTTATTTGGTGAAAGAGTTCGTTTCCCTAGTGAACTAAATGCTGTGGACTCTGAATGACTTCTGAGGTAAATGTGATGCTACGTGACAGTGTTCTCAAGCTGTTTTGTCTTTCCGCGGTTGAAACAACGATTGAGCGATTACACAACACATTATACATTTCAGTAAGTTGTAGTGTATCCTCAACATACCTTCAGAGATATTAATTCATGTTTATTCTTTAGGAAGAGATGATGGCGTTCACTCACACGCCGCACCGATGTGATCAGTCGTGTCACATTAAGCGCCAAAACGGCATTTAGCATTTGAATTTTGTGATAAAATGGACTGAATACCTATTATGTTTGTGTGGGAACTCGGATTGAAGTATGTTCTGCGCTTAAAACCCGACTGTTAACTGTTAAAGATTGCATTCGTACCGTTTGGTAAACATGAAAGCCCTGTACTGAAGCGGTTCGGTGCAAATACGTGTACCATTACACCCCTAATACATACATTTTCTTTATAAAATTTTACATCAGCATATGATTCCGCTCCGTGAAGAGTGTAGTTTCTCATGCCAAAACAAAAATAAACACCATGAGTCCTGATAGTTTGCTCTTGTGTAATTGCAGCGGAGATTTTGCAGCCACAACTGAGATAAACTGTGTGGTTTATTTTTGATACTGATGGTTCCAAAAATCGGTTATTGGTGTCAATGAATCTGCAAAACTTATAAATCGGTCGACTGGTTTGTATCACTAAACCAGCCCAATATGTTTGGCTTCTCTGGTACAGCATTTCACTTGTAAGGCAGAGGACTCATGAAACACAGGTCACAGTTAAAGACCTCAAACACTTGTCAAATCAGTTGTGGACAGTCAAATCAAGTTTTTAAGTAAAAGTACAGATACCCTTATTAAATATTACTCCAGTAAATGCATTAAGTGCTCTTAATACTTGAGTAAAAGTACAAAAGTAGCGATTGATGAATGCTCAAAATAAATGTGAGTGTGGATATGATGTACTAGACTCACAGATAGAGCATAAATAGGTTACAGCTCACTCTAACATAATGATGAATTATTATGATTTGTCAAGTAGCCAGCACTGGTCAATAAGGAAGATTATGCAGACATTTAATATGTATTGATCTGCAAGTAAGATCATGTTTATTGTATGACCTAAACGTGTGATACACTGATAACCACTTACAGATAATTCAATAACAAAATATACCATATAGTACATAAAATTAGGAAAGACAAATGGTTTGTAAATGTGTTTATAAATCAGATGTCACATAGGGCAAAATGTGTTAACATTTTAAGAAGAAGGACATTTTAAGAGTGGAAGATCCATGGGCCTTATTTTGCGTTATATTAACTTTATATTTAGATTTGACCTAAAACCTACTCCGTTCAGAGGGTAGCCTAATACACAAATGTGGACATGTCCACATTCCAGCATTTCATACAATGGGCTTAAACAGCTCTCCCTTTTACAGCGGATTTAGTTCACAAACCACTGACAGTCCTGACCTAAATATGATTTTCATTTACAATAATAAATCCTAAAATTTGGCAGTAGTATCTTATTTTTCGCACCATCAGTCGTGCCTGGACTCAAGCTCCAGAGATATTGGCTCCTGTCTGGTTTGGAGTAAGAATTCAGTTAATCGTGAACTGGAGACTCGCTCTGACTGGATCATTTGAATCAGCGAGCTGTTGACTGGAGAACAGATGCAATCGGATCGGCCCAATTCAAGAATGAATCAGTACGATTTGCAAACTGTTTTAAAAGGTTCATTAAAAAGATTCAGAGCTTTCTTCAGTTCTTCGATTTCTTCAGTTCAAGGAATGACGTTTTTAGGAAATGTATTGGAGTAAAAAGTACAATAGTATGCTTTGGAATGCAATGAAGTAAAAGTAAAAGTATCCCAGAATAAAAATACTGCGATAAAGTACAAACACTAACTTTGAAAATACTTTGTTACTGTTACTGGGTAAAATGGCCTGGTTGCATAAGCAAATGTGTTTTTATCTCACATTTGCTTTAGCACTATTGGTTTGATGTAGTGAGGGGTTTAGTGTAGGCAGGTGTTATTTTCAAATGCAATATAGCATTAACAGCACTCACCGGACATATCATTCTTAGACTGCTGTGATATGTATCTGTATATTAACCAACATAATAAAACATTTTTCATAAATTCATCTGTTTTGGAATAAAAAAAAAAAAAAAAAAAGATTATGCTTTTAGCGCCACTCACCGGACTTTTTACTTTTAAGATGTTGTGAATGTGCAAGAAACACAGGCTATTCCATACAAATGTCACCACAGGCACGTTTTTCCATTGAGCCTAAGTTAGAATTAACACAGAAATTAATTGAGCTGAATAATGACACTATTGTGTTTGTAGATCTGCTTTATAGCTGGATTTTTGGTGAAGTTTGCTTCTTTGCAAAATTGATTTTGTTATTTTACTGTTCATTACCGTGAGGCTGCTTGGAAACAATTGTGACCACAAAACTAGTCATAAGTCCTACCGGTATTTTTGGGGCAATATATGTATGTTTCTTTTTTTATTATTATTTTTTATGCCAAACATCATAAGGATATGAAGTAAAGATCATGTTCCATAAAGATATTTTGTATATGTCCTACCGTAAATATATCAGAAATGTATTATTAGTAATATGCATTGCTAAGGACTTCATTTGTAAAACTTTAAAGACGATTCCTTCGTTGAAAAACTATTTTTTTGCACCATCAGATTCCAGATTTTCAATACTTTCCTACCCTAACAAACCATACATCAGTGGAATTTATTCATACAAAAAAGTACCTTTATGATTGGTTTTGTGGTCCAGAGTCACAATTTGTATTGTATAAAGTGCTATAAGTGACTTGACTTTACTTGAGTTGAAAGCGAGCAGGGAAGTAATAATGAGGTGGAGAGAGAGAGAGAAGAGAGAGAGAGAGAGAGAGAGAGAGAGAGAGAGAGAGAGAGAGAGAGAGAGAGAGAGAGAGAGAGAGAGAGAGAGAGACATCTGCAAGCGCAAACATTGTACGTCAAGCGCAGTCCGGAGGCGTGCGTTTGAAGGGGAAATCTGGCGGAATTAGTGTACCCAAAAGTTAGCAGATGCACAATTGTCTGGACATCAGCTATTTTGTACTCCCCAGTGCATTTTGAAAGAAAGCAAATGAACAGAATCCAAGCCGAGGTTTAGCGATGCAACTCGATGTAGTGTGACTTACTCAAAGTTGAGGCTGTGCAGCAGATGGTTCTAAATTTGTTTGCTAAATACACTGATTTTTTGTCTTTCTTTTTTTGTATAACCTATCCGACCTTCCTTTTCACACTGTGCTCCTGCTGTTCACACTGCACAACCTAGTACTGCACTATGCTTTCGAAGACTTGAGGGAGAACTGTATTGATCTAGTTCCATTTGGCATGTGGTCTTATGGCTGACCGTTGAAGGAGCTGTTGTTTTGGCTGCTCACCAAAAAGAGGAAACGTGATATTTTTGAACCAGACGGATCAGACGTTACATCAAAAGAGCTTTGCCTTCCGAGGGACAGTGTTTTGAGTTAATATGAAAGTAAGGAAGAGTGTCAAAGGGAAAGTAATTGTGGATCTCTCTAGCCTCTGTAACGCGCTTTAGTTATAAATATATATATTTAAAAAAATTTATATAGTATTTATATATTATATATACAATAAAACATTATGTATATAGGTTGAAGTTAGGGGGTATAAGGCGTAGTTTCAAATTTGTTTATCCAAATGTAATAATTTAAGAAAAGCACAGCTAGTAGCATAGGCACATCTTCTGTTTCAATTTTGCTAGAGAAATTGTGTTTTTTAATGAGTGTATACAAAGTAGATATTTTATGGTAATATTTAGATATTTATTCTGCTGTTTATTTATGTGCTGGGATACAATGTACTGCATATAGGCAATATCGTTTTGAAAACAGACTTATGATAAATAAGTCGAAAATAATGAAGAAAATAAACAGTAATTTCAGTAATCCTCTATGGTGAGTATATAAATGTATTATCATTTTAATCATTATAATAAATAGATTAACATTGTAATGCAGTATACTTATAATGCATAGTACTTTGTGGTAAATATTTTATATCTCATATTAAAATGAACAAGGGACCCACAGAGAGGATTGGTAATAAAAATGTTACAAGGATGGAGGAAAAAAGAAAGATGAAACAACACTGATAGAAAAAAAAAATCGTTGAACAATGGACTACTAAGACAAAGACAGACCTTGAGGATTGTAAGATGAAACAGACAGGCGGAATGTCATTAGTGACAATCTCAGTGATATCTTGAGAGGCAGCATGTATTATGAGTCAGCCTGAGTGAGTTCAGGTTAAAGATGGCCACTCCATCACAGAGACAGGAGAAAGCTCTGTAAGGACACCAGGCTTTGATGCACAGCCTGAGGCGTCTGGTGCACTAAGGCCGCTTTCTCATCTCTTCTGCTGTGCGTGTATGAGTGTATGATTGTGCATGTGTTTTTGATCGCGCTTGCCATCAAAACTTGTGCAGCATTTTGACAGCATGTCCAAATTTTTGCAATATCCTGTTTCTTTTCATTATGGTACTTGTGATTTATGATTAAAAAGCACAATGTTTCGTATTGTTAGAGTCCTTTAAAAAGATGGTTCAATCAAAAATGAAAAATGCTGTCATAATTTACTCACCGTCATTCCAAACCAGTAACACATTCTAGGAAGCCTGCATTTATAATGCATCATAAGGGTATTATTAATGCTTTATATAACATTTCAGTACGAGTAAATAGTACAAGTGTGCAATGTCATGGAATGTATACGCCCAAACTCATTTTGGCGTGCATATGATACGCACTTTATGGCGTATTATACATACGAACTACATCCGATTTTTAGAGGTTTAAACGAAGACTTTTTTTGTCACTTTACTTTAAGCTTTTGTGCCAATCTTAATTAAACAATATCAAGATATGAATCTCTAGGATAATCCATTATAACTTCAGTGGATAAAATTATGTTCATTTTAAGTGTTATTACTGTTGTTTCGATTATTCATGCGATGATACAACACATTATGAGGTTTTTATAAGGCATTATACACACAACACTGTAAAAAAAATAAAAATAATTAAAAAAAATTTTGGATTTTCAGCTGGCCAGATTGAATTGCTGTGAACTGATCCAATTTAATTCACAGAAATTCAGTTTGGCCAACTAAACATTTTTAGATGTGATCAGTCACTAGAAAATGTTCAATTGAAGATCTGATTTTATTTTTTTATTTTATTTTTTTACAGTGCATACATTGTGATGCATTAACAATACCCTCATGGTGTATTATAAATGCAGGCTTCATCTGGTGTTAATGCATTATACACTTAAAAGTTACAACCACAGCTAGGTACGTGTTTTAATAATGTATTATAACTATTGTTATGATTATTTATCAGGTGATACAACACAGTATAAAGTTTTTTTTTTTTTTTTTTTTTTTTTTTTTTTTTATGACCATATACAGTATAAAAATAATTGTAATGCATTACTATTATAATGCATAAAGAAACCCTTATAATGCCTTATAAATGCAGGCTTAGAAAGTGTGACCGAATGGTTCACATGATTTGTCCATATAATGAAAGTCTAGAACAGCACTGATTTTTATTGTATGGGGGAAAAATAGACACTACATTTTTTTCAAAATCTCTTCTTTGTGTGCGGTAGAAGAAAGAAAGTCGTTTAATACTGTACATTTACTTTAAAAAAAAATAAAAAAAATCTTGCAGTGCATACTACATACCTTCTGAGGTAAAGTCTAGACTTCGCACACTTGGACGCAGTCACATTCTCTTCTTGTAATGACATTATAAATCATATATTTCCTTATGTACAAGAAACGTACAATTATGGGAGCATTGTTTTTCAGTAGCAGTCAATTGCATGATTATCTATCCTGAAGTCTCGTCTCCAAGATCATGTGCAGTAATGATCTAGATATGCACATCACGGAGGCACACAGGCAGTCCGTGATGGTTCCCATCTGCACACGCCAGGCAGGTTGTCTGAAGCAGACCTCTGGAGCTGAGCTGAGGAGGTTTGTTTGTGATGATAACTGTAATTGCGGTAGATGGTGACATGGAGAGGCCAATGTGAGCTGGGAACTACCAGCAGCTATTGTGACCTTAAAAGTTGTGCTTCAGGGCATTGCACCCTGAAAAAAGAGACGTAACAAGCACAACATAATAGCTCCTATATACTGTCAGAATATTATATTAGTTTTCAGTTTGAAATAAATGTGACTAATCTGAAATGCTCAAATGCACTTAAACCTGGGAACATTTCATTTGAACATAACGGTGTAAAGGCACATTAAACGATAGTCATAGCAACAAACAAGGACTGCATATCAGTGAATATTCTTTGGTGGAAAAAAAAAAGATACATTCGTTCAGGACAATATTCCTCACACATAATGGCATAAAACAAATATGGAACTTTAATTACATTGATAAATCATCTCACAGCATTTGCAGATAATTGCTTTGTGATCTCAGGGAAACAAAAAGAAAGCTATATTTACATTTTTCATTAGCATGTTTATGAGCGGAAATTAAATTCCGACCCTGTTCAGTTTACCAGTATTTGTTCCAGAGAGCTCTGTGATGTCCTTTCATTCTGTAGTTTTAAATGATGAACTTCCAGTTGCTCACCCTCATGAGAAGCAATAAATAAATTCATACATTAACATTGCCATGGTTGCTCCCAAGACTCTATTAAGTGATAAAGCTTTTTCCATAACTTGGTTTTTGTGTTATATCCGTCTGCGGTATTATCTAAACCTTTCACTCAGTAGCTGATTTTCTTTTCTTTCTTGAAATAAAAACTGAAGGCTTTTAGGGAGATATTGTACAGTGTATCAACTGAAGGAGCTCCTTGAGACACTGGAGAGCTCCAACATATGCTTTGAGGTATGAGGGGGGCAGATAATGAAGTTACAACTTCTGAAAAGAAGCACCAGTGGAGGCTCCAGTACTTTGCTCGGTTTCTTTGTCTCCCTTTCTGAGACACTTCCGCTACTCTTGAGCCTTTGCAAGAGATTGACAGCAGAGATGAAACTATTTATATCCATGCTTATTTATTGCTGGGATAGACATTGTCTCGTCGTAAATGCAGTGGTGTGCTGTTTCCCTACCATTTACTTGCATGAAGTGTCTTTGATTTCATACATCACAGCCAAACTTTATCTCTCCATAGATAACTCGATCAGCGTTCTTGCCAAGCATGATTCCTTTCGCCGCCAGAAACAGGAGACGTACCTCCTGCCCATCGTCGTGAGTGACGACGGAGAGCCTCCAATGAGCAGCACGAACACTTTGACTATCCGGGTGTGCGGCTGCAGCAGGGAAGGCATTGTGCAGTCGTGTAACGTCGAGGCTTTTGTTCTACCCATTGGTCTCAGCATGGGAGCTCTGATTGCTATTCTAGCTTGTATAATTCTACTTCTCGGTAGGTCATTTTAGCTGCCTCTTAGTCCTTACTCATTTTTTTATTTGAAAACCACTTTGTGATTTGCATGTAAAATCTGAATCTTAAAAGCACTTGGTAAAATATATATTTTTTAAAAATCGGAATCTCTGAGCTGCACATGGCAATGGTAGAGATCACTAAGCGGATGTTCTTGTGCCTTTCAGTTATCGTGGTCTTGTTCGTGACATTGAGGAGACACAAGAACGAGCCTCTGATCATCAAAGACGACGAGGACGTGAGGGAGAACATCATCCGTTACGATGACGAGGGAGGCGGGGAGGAGGACACTGAGGCCTTTGACATCGCCACCTTGCAAAACCCAGATGGCATCAACGGCTATCTGCCCAGGAAGGACATCAAGCCTGACCTGCAGTTCATGCCCAGACAAGGTCAGCACTCGGGTCCGAACGGAGTAGACGTAGACGAGTTCATTAATGTACGGCTTCACGAGGCAGACAACGACCCCACGGCTCCACCATATGACTCCATTCAAATCTACGGATATGAGGGCAGGGGCTCCATTGCGGGCTCCCTGAGTTCCCTCGAAACGGCCTCATCGGACTCGGACCAGAACTATGATTACCTTAGGGAGTGGGGGCCGCGCTTCAGAAGACTGGGCGAGCTCTATTCCGTGGGCGAGAGCGACAAAGAGACTTGACCTCCAACCACTATGGACCTCTTGCTTTCGTCCACATAACTTGTGTATTATGCTACGGGGATGTTAGACACTGCTGTTAAAAAGGGGGGGCGCCTTTTTTTAACTTCTTAGAGAGACCTAATAGCATTAGTCATTTATCACATCAGAGTGCATCGTAACGTCAGAACTTAACAGTGTCTATAGTAGGAGGTCAATGATTCTTGTGGAGTGTGAGTTTAGATTACCGTCACTGAGTGTCTAGCAGTATTTTGGGTGTTTGTTGTTCACTGTGACCACCAGAGGCATCAGAACTTTGATTCTTGGTAGTCGCTTGAAAAGACTGGATGGAAAGAGGACATTTGGGACACCTTGTAGCCCACTGTGGCAGGAGAAGCAGGACTGCAGAGACACCGCTCCCCAGCGACAATTGACGTCATTTAGCCAATCAGATACAGGAACATTTTAAAAGAAGGTACACTAAATAGCAATATATTGTCTACATTACTTATGAATGTATGTGTGATTTAACAAATGCGAGCGCAATGAAAATACATCACACTGGCTTTAGGATCTGCCTGCTGAGATAAGATTTGACCCTTTGATACTACGTGGCCAGATTTCTTGAGTAAACTGGAAAAGCCTCAAGGCTTGCTTTATACAACCCTTTGTATCCATATGCTTTAAGTGTGATACACACTCAAACATGATTCGAGTGTGTAAGAGAATTGTGGAAACAATGAGGCCTTCGTTTTACAAAAGCAAGCATTAAATACAGTCGTATTCCAATGTTTTTTGGAACATTGATGTGTTTCTTCATTGTTGTGTATGTTTTATATAAATATATAAATATTCATCGCCAGTCGTCTGTTTTGTGCTGCAGGTTTGAGTATATTTGTACTTTTTATTTTTTTATTTATTTTAGTGAAATTGTTATTTTTTATTAACTTTTTAATTTCAAGTTTCAAGCTTTTCCTCTTCAGCTTTGTTTCATTCTGCTGCATCACCGTTTTTTAAAAGCTGAACTGAATTTCTGTATTGAAATTCACATAGTGAGATCCGTTAACTACACTGAACTGTGAAATTTACTGAAGGATTTTTCTTGATGACCAGGAAAGATAAGTCAATACTTGAGACAATGTGTGTGTGTGTGTATATATATATATATATATATATATATATATATATATATATATATATATATATATATATATATATATATTCACATAATATATACAGTGATATCAGTGATCATTCTAAGCACAATAGCTGAAAGCATCTAGTTCATGTTTATATTTGACCCCTGCCATTTTTAAAATCAAAAGTCTGAATCCATTGAGTAAAGAAATACAGAAACAGACATGCGTAATGAGCTGCACTGTATGATATTAGAGCAAAAGAAAAAAACAATGTACATAGAGTCATTGCTGATTCTCTTAGCTTTTCTTTGAAGTGATAGGTTTTGTCTATGCACGTTAGCTATTGCACATGGGGATCTGGCACTGGAGCTGCGTGCATACTCTGTTTGTATCGATGCGTTAAATGGCGATTCACTTGGACGGACGGTATATATAAAATAGTCTTTCATGCAAATCATATTTTCTACTGTGCTTTAATGCTCATACACTTGTATGTTGAATTAGCTACTCTCTGTATTGTAATCTAAGATATCCATGTATTGTTTCCTACTTTGTGAAATATATTTTTATAAATACTTGTGGGTGTAACTTTTTTTAAGCCTAGTATATAACAGGTCCTGACACCTGCACACACTGTCCTTCTTTATGTTTTCATGAAAATTATTTTCCCATTTGGCATACAACTGTAGTTGATTAAGGGTTGAAACTAAATTGATTACACAAGATGCTCAAATGAATCACATCTATTATTATTTTTTTATTTTTTTTGGCAGATGACCAAAGCATTGCATAGACATCACAAAAAGTGAAGTCAATATTTCTGCTTGGATTTCTATTTTATCGAACATTATCCCATCACTGGCCAACAGCCAGCAGGAATCCATTATGCAGTTGAATTTTTCAGTCATGACCAAGGTAAACTTAGATATCAATCAGGATATATTTTTCAGTTCTATTATTTTGTAATTGTTGGTCTATGAAAACATGCATTAGAAGGACTTGAGCCATTCTCGGTGGGTTATTTTCAGCATCTCTCGCCATGAGCTGCATGTTTTTATTATAGACTAAAAGGTGTTTATTTCCTTTGCACTCCATTTAGCAGTTTTCTAAGACAACAGCATGTCCCGTGTGACCACATTCTCACTCATGTTGTCCTGTCTGCTCTTGGTAAGTGCTTTTCGGCAAGGCATGCTGCATTTATTTTTATAAATAATACATTGTATAGCATGTATATGTTAAATTGCCTTTCATTTAAAACAAATGAGTAAAAGGTGTTTTACTAGGTTTAGGAAAATAATGTATGCATTTATTGCCTTCTGAGTTCGATCAAACCTCCAGTTTTCTTCCTTTACAGTACCAGTCACATTTTTGGGAACATCATAATGTATTGTTATTTTGAACGAAGCCTCCTATTGCTCACCAAAGCTGTATTTATAAAACAGTAAAATTAGTAATATTCTGAAATATTAAAAATAATTGTTTTCTATTTTAATACATTTAAACATTCCATTTATTCCTGTGCTGACAAAGCTGAATTTTCAGCATTTACTCAAGTCTTCTGTGTCACACGTTCCTTCAGAAATCATTCCAATATGCTGATTTGATGCTCAAGAAACATTTATGATTATTATTATCGGTTGCACTTTATTTTACAGTGTGTGTACTTACCTAAGAAGATGCAGGTTAATATAAGGTAACTACAGAGTTTAAGGTTATGTTTAGGAGTAGGTTCATGGTTAGTTCCTAGTTATTACCCAGTTATAGTAATTACCCTATATAGTAAGTACATTGTATTTACATGAGGAACAGATAAAGTGAAAAATAAAGTGCTACCTTATTATCAAATTAGAAAACAGTTTTTGCTACTTAACATTTTAGTGGAAACAATGATACAATTCAATCATTTGTGATGAGATTAAGAGAGGGAAAATACAATTTTAATACTTTTATTCATCAACGATGAATGAGGAAAAGTGACAATTGAAGATGTTTATAATGTTACATAATAAATGCTTTCATTGTTCATTGAATCATTGTTATTCATCAAATAATCCTGAAAAAGTATCACCATTTCGACAATCTGCTCCCCTCTCCCCTGTTCCTTTTGAAATATTTGAATTTATCCTCTAACCTATCTGATATTAGATTGATTTCATGAATACCAAAAGCTCACGATCTTGTCAATTACTGTGCTGGAGTGGATTTGTCATTTGGTACATTGAAACTAAAAAAAAACACACACACACAAAAAAAACATGCACCCACTACAAGATTACTGTGCACAATCTCGACTGATCTGTACCTTATTTTTACGCAGTGTTTTTTTTTTTTTTTTTTTTTTGCAGTTTTTTTGCAGTTTTTTTGTTCTCTTATTTTTATGCCCTGGGTTAGAATTATAACATCAAACTCAATATTAGAATGTTGTTGTGCTTGTACAATGTCCTCAAGAAGGTTCAGGCAACACTGATGAAATACAAAAAAGATATAAGAAGTGTTTTGGTGCGTGAGTTTTAAAATCAAAATAAATCAAAAGAATAAAATAATACTGCAAAAATCATTAAAATGTTGGTCAGTGGCTTTAACTGTTGTACCCTTGAGCATGGCACTGAACCGCAGGCTGTTCCAGGTAATCTCTCTCTCTCTCTCTCTCTCTCTCTCTCTCTCTCTCTCTCTCTCTCTCTCTCTCTCTCTCTCTCCTCTCTCTCTCTCTCTCTCTCTCTCTCTCTCTCTCAGATACAGTAAAAAATCCATCTGTATGCAGTAAAAATCTTGAGTTATTAGAAAATTGTTATTGAGATTGTTTATATATATATATATATATATATATATATATATATATATATATATATATATATATATATATATATATATATATATATATATATATATATATATATATATATATATATATATATATATATATATATATATCAACACTAATCAGGTGAATAACACTGATTATCTCTTCATCATGGCACCTGCTAGTGGGTGCGATATATTAAGCATCAAATTAATATTTTGTCCTCGATATTTATATGTTAGAAGCAGGAAAAATGGGCAAGCGTCACTTAACCCGGAACATATGGCATCAGGATGCACTATGGAAAGAAGGCAAGCACGGAGGCAGTACCTGGAGGAAGTACCTCCGCAAGCACGGAGGCAGTTGACATGTACCACCTACTTAAGCATTGTTGCAGACCATGTACTGTAACGGTTTCGGGTAAACCCCACTATTATTATTAGTATATATATATATATATATATATATATATATATATATATATATATATATATATATATATATATATATATATATATATATATATATATATATATATATATATATATATATATATATATATATACATATATATATATATATATATATATATATATATATATATATATATATATATATATATATACATATTTATCACACATCTGAGAACCAATCAGTAGGATCACGAGAGGAAATAAAAGAGGAAGTGGAAGCCGTGGAAAGGAAGTGACAGTGACGTGTTGAATGGCGGTGAGAGTGCGGACAACAATAGAGGCAGTAGTTGAGTCGCGGGTTTTTTGAACCAAGTACACGCTGAGTTTGCTAAATGGAAGAGTGGCTAATGCACCAAAGGAGGGTCTGACTGGCACTTACTGAACATTGATGAATAGAGACAACAGAGAGTCGCGGGCCGAGCACTTTCGCTGTGTGGGTGTGTCCTGTCTCCGCGATTGTCTGCAGAGGGTCTTGCCGGATCCACCTGCTGGTATTTACACGTCATCAAGGGCATTCCAGTTGCCTTGGAATCGAATGACGGATTTTTCGCCGAGCTTTGGATCTCCGAGGTCGTTGGCAGAGTGTGTGAGTTAAAAAACTGCCGACTCATCTTCAGGTACTGTCTAAAACCCGAAGCACTCCTCAGAAAACTTCCCACGCTATCAGCCGTCAGCCGTTCGCACTTCTGACACACACACACACACACACACACACACACACACACACACACACACACACACACACACACACACACACACACACACACACACGCACCCGCTTACAGACTTCCTTACAGACTTCCTCATACCTCCTTCAGCAGGATAATGCGCCCTGCCACAAAACAAAAAATGTTCAGGAATGGTCTGAGGAGCACAACGATGAGTCTGAGGTGCTCACTTGGCCTCCAAATTCCCCAGATCTCAATCAAATCGAGCATCTGTGGGATGTGCTGAACAAACAAGTCTGATCCATGGAGGCCCCACCTCTCCACTTACAGGACTTAAAGTATTTGCTGCTAACATCTTGGTATCAGATACCACAGCACACCTTCAAGTGTCTGGTGGAGTCCAAGCCTTGACGGGTAAAACTGTCCCCACACTCAAGTTTTAATTCTGCTCTATTTTCTGTTCTATGCATGAGGAGCAGGCTGGTCAATTAAAAATCATTTAATTTAAGTGGGTAATACTGTACGACTTCAGATGTACTCTCTGCATATTCATCCTTGGCATTTTCTATGCAGACTAGGTAATAAATTGGAAAATGGCATATGTCCCCATTAAAAGGACATCTTTACAGAAGTCAAGCGAGTTAGAACAGGCCATTACTCTGCCTCTCCCACAGATCACTGAAGCAGTGGAAATACACAGGCACCATATGACCACCCTGACACGCATATTAATATTGTTGACAACTTTCAAACTTCTGATATGCCATAGAGGATTTATTCTCTGATCCTACAGCAAATGTCTTTATGCCATGTGCTGATCTAAGTAAGTAAAATTGCTTGATGGTAAAAGTTTCAAAAGTGCCAGCCAGTAATATCAGAAATATAAAAAGGGGTTACACATTATTTTAAGGTGTCCTTGATACAGTGTAATTATATATTGAATTACTGAGTACTATTAACTACATACACTTACTAGGGTTAGGGTTTAGTTTAGTTCAATCTAATCCAAGACAAACTCAAACTTTAAGTATGTTTGGTTCTTCTGATGTACATTTCTAAAAAAAGGGCTGCGTGTTTGGCAGCTATTCTATTTAGCTCCAATTCCAGACATGAAAAAAGTTCCATCATTTTCTCTCTGTCTACATCCTTCTTGGACTGAAACAGCTTTTTTCTCTGTGTTCATCTCCATCCTCCCACAGACATGGTTTCATTTGGGAGACCTTGGACGTGACTCAGCCACACTTCAAGTATACAACATCTCCTTCATATTTTTAACATATTTATAATATATATATATATATATATATATATATATATATATATATATATATATATATATATATATATATATATATATATATATATATATATATATATATATATATATATATATATATATATATATATATATATATATATATATATATATATATATATATATATATATATATATATACACACTCTACTTTGTGATAGCAAGTTCACAGAAACTCTTGATGGATCTTGGACATTTATCAAGGTCAAAACAGAATGATGATTTAAAGTGACTAAATAACATTACTTGTCCGTAAGCCACTGGTGGCATATTCATGCATATTCATCAGAAATGCAAATAGGATTAATGCTGATTAAAGCAACCCTGATGAAAATTTGATGGACATGACCAAATGAGTATAGACATTGATGGTGGGCAATAAATAACAAAGCAACTTTTGTGGAAAGTGATCCATCACCAGAATGCAAATATAATTTATCTGTCTTTATTTCCTTTTATTTTTATTTTTTATATACATTTTAGCTTTTTACAATATATATATATATATATATATATATATATATATATATATATATATATATATATATATATATATATATATATATATATATATATATATATATATATATATATATATATATATATATATATATATATATATATATATATATATATATATTTATATATATATATATAGAAGAACAGTTACTTCACAAGAGAACTATACAAGTGTTCAGAGCGGTGGTCAGTTCTGACTAAACAGCCATTAACATCAACAACTCAGCTCTGGATGGCGAGAAATGTCAAGCTGATGAATTTTACAGCAGTAGAGAAATATGAAAGCACTTCGAGCTACTGCTCCTGCAGAGGATCAGATAGAAGGCAAAACCTCTTTTGCAAGTGCCGTATGTAGAAAATCAATGGGTTCTGGTCAGAGGCTCTTCACCACAGTACCTACCCCATTTCAAGAGCTCAGACGCTGTTAATGATAAGACGAGGGTGCACAATCAACCGCAACCCATTTCACATCTCTGCCTTTGTGGAAGTTGGGTCAGCTTAGTGTCAACTAAGTCTCCTCACAGACAAACAAAGAAAAAAAAAGAGAGCACAACATTCTCGAGACCAGCCACAGCTGATCAAATTAGATATTGACCATATGCCAAGAATTGAGTGCTAGATGCCTTTTTGAGCCAGAGCCCAGTTAGTCTTTACCAGAATCCTCGTCTGTGTAGTATGAAATAACATTAGTACGAATTATACCACAGTAATACAACATGCACTTCCAGTACAAAGCACTTACCAGTTCTTAGGTTATTTATATTATAAATGCTAAACAATAACTTATGTACAGTCTGCTGGTCAATAACTCTAGACAACTACCTAGAATACTTTGTTATTCCACCTTTTCTTGGCTACTTACTAAATTTACATACATTTTTTATTTAATTTAATTTTATTATGTAAAATATACACAGATCAGGCATACTACTGTGACCACTGACAGAAGAAGTGAATAACACTGATTATCTCTTCATCACGGCACCTGTTAATGGGTGGGATATATGCAGCAAGTGAACATTTTTTCCATGTTGCATACCTGTTGGTGTGTTAGAAGCAGGAAAATATTGGCATGGGTAAGAATTTGAGCGAGTTTGACAAGGGCTAAATTGAAATGACTAGACGATGTATAGACAAACATCTATTAAAAAGTAGTCCAAGGAAGAAACAGTGGTGAACCAGTGACAGAGTCATGGGCGGGCAAGGTTCATTGTTGCACACAGTGAGCAAAGGCTAATCTGTGTGGTCAGATCAAACAGATACAGCTACTGTAGCTGAAATTGCTCAAGAATTTAATGCTGGTTCTGATAGAAGGGTGTGAGAATACACAGTGCATCACAGTTTGTTGCGTATGTGGCTGCATAGCTGCAGACCAGCCAGGGTGCCCATGCTGACCCCTCTTCACCGCTAAAAGCGACAACAGTGGGACCATGAGCATGTGACCGTGAAATGGACCACAGAGAAATGGAAGAAGGTAATTCACGTTTTCTTTTACATCACGTGGATGGCCAGGTACTTGTGCATCACTTACCTGGGGAACACATGGCACCAGGATGCACAATGGGAAGATGGCAAGTCAGTTCTGCTGGGAAACCTTGGGTCCTGCCATCCATGTGGATATTACTTTGACACGTACCACCTACCTAAGCCTCTTGTGACCTCTTTCAGCAGGATAATGCACCCTGTCACAAAGCAAAAAAGGTTCAGGAATGGTTTGAGGAGCATAACAAGAAGTTTGAGGTGTCAACTTGGCCTCCAAATTCTGCAGATCTCAATCCAATCGAGCATCTGTGGGATGTGTTTAACAAATAAGTCCAATCTATGGAGGCCCCACCTCTCAACTTAAAGGACTTAAGGGATATGCTGCTAACATCTTGGTGCAAGATACCACATCATACCTTCAGGGATCTAGTGGAATCCATGCCTCAGGGATTATTTGGCAGAAAAAGGGGGACCAACACAATATGAGGAAGGTGGTCATAATGTTATGCCTGATCAGTGTATGTAGTATTTTCAAACTGTCCTCCAAAAAACAAAAGACTTGTTTTTCAAGCACCTTATTACAACCAATATTTACGCTTTAAAGTCATGCGCCCTCTAGCTAGTGCAGAAATAATGACAGTGACGTGTTACGTCTTCTGAGGTCATGAAATGACGTATCACTGTCGTTACCAATCAAAATGCGTGTTCATTTTAATCATAGACAGTAAAAGAAATGGACAGAGCTATCCCATTGACTTCAACGGCGGAAAGTGAGGTCAGTAAAGGAGCACTCATTTCCTGATGGCTGAGCGAACTGCGCAGGCTCAGATTGAGCTTGACGACGTAGATGTGACGTGAGCCTCCTGTCTGACAGCTGTAGGTCTTCTAGTAGTTGTGGAAAGTGAAATCTGAATCACGTTGTTTAAATATTTTCTCCCGTTGCTTTTGGCTCACTATGGGCTTCTCCCCATTCTTCTCCCTTGACTTTATCAGACTTTCTCTGATCAGTCTCCACGTCCCCCCGACTGTCTCATAGACAGTAAAAGATTGCCTGCGAGCGTCTCCTCAGGTCTATACGTTAATTTCTCTACTGTGCGACAGAGTCACGTTGGTTATGACGCAATAGTTAGCCTATTTTTACAAAAACAGCTTCTGCGGGGCGATAGTGTAAGATACAAGGTAATGGAGCCTTTTATGCATTGTCGTGTTTCTTTAGAAATAAACAATAGACAAATGGAGTCTTTAAAGGCCTCTGTTGTAAAGTTATTCACTGTCAAAGTGACTCAAAAATGAATGGGAGTCAATGGGATGCTAACAGCAGGTGATGGCTTGGTTAGCAATGGCAGCCCATAGGGGTGGAACGCATTCCGAGAGCTAGATTACCCCCTTGATTTTAATGCAATGTGTGGATTTTTAATCACTATTTGTCATATTTCCATTTAGCAAAAATATTTATTTTAATTTACAACAACACCCACCCTTTCCCTAAACCTACCCAGTGATTTATAGCGCATACACACTTCATGAGCACGTGTTACCTGGGATCAAACTCACGATCGCATGATCACATGTTTTTTAATAGTGTAATGCTTTACCAACTGAGCTATGCAAAACCTGAACTATTACGCAAATAAAAGGGAAAATGCTTTAAAATGAAAGTGTACTGCTGTCAATAGGAGCACATCTTTAGAAAACGCCTATTTCCTATTTCAAGGACGTGACAAACGACCTATATAGGTCTATTGGTTGGAAGGCATGTTATTTGTTGAGTGCCAAATAAGTGCATTAAAATGATTGTTGAATGAGCTCTGACCACATATTCAAGTAAACTGCTGAAAATTCAGCTTTTCAATCACAGAAATACATTTTATTTTAAACTATATGTTAAAATACAAAACAGTTATTTTAAATTGTAATGCTATTCACAATAACTGCTTTAGACTGCTCGTGGTTAGTTAAGTTAGTTGATTATCTAATGTCATCTAATGAAACCTTATTGTAAAGTGTTACCCCTTTTTCAATATCATTAATGAACGCATGCTATAAAATGCATTTCTTTAGCTGACAACAAAGAGAACGGTGAGGTGAGTGCATTCCACCAGACACTGAAGAGCCTCAAAATCTCATTTATTTATAATGAATGAATGAATGAATGAATGAATGAATGAATGAATGAATGAATGAATGAATGAATGAAAATAAATAAATAAAAATATTAGATAGTGTTTTATCATCCATTTTCAAAGGTGCAAGCTAAGCGGTTTATTGTGCAATGATGTATTAACTTAAGGTGGAAGAGATGTTTAGATGTCCCCCCTCTCTCTCGTTGCACTCTCTTTGATAGCACCATCCATTTTTCATGATCAATGTAATGTCAATGAGTATAATACTAATCTAGCTGAGAGCTGAGAGAGGGCGGATGGACACCAGAAAGAGCACAAACAGACTAGCATAAATATTGTAGCACATTACACGACAGATTGAAACCTTTGAAAGCAGAACTAGAAATCTTTATGGGATCAAGTTCAACTTAATCAAAAGATGACTGGAATATGGTTAGCCCTAAAAATATTTCAAAAAATATAACCGGTTGCACTTTAGAATAATGGTCCATCATTAGGATAGAGATCACTAGTAGTTTTTGATTGTCCTTTTTATTCTCCCCACGTGACCATTAAATGCATCACTAATTATTCAAGCGTTACCTAGTCACTCTGCAGAAACTACTAGTGATTAGGAACATTATTTTAAAGTGAAAAAATGGGACCAAAATAGTTTTGGTCCACTAGTAGTTCTTTAAGGGTGCGTTCGCAATTGCAGTTCATTTTGTTTGGTTCATTTGGTCCGGACCAAAAAACAAAAACAAAACATATAGTCTTGGCATTCACACTGGCATTTTAAACAGCAAACCTAAAGTTACTGAACCAATCGCAATTGGATACGGTGACAAACTGATTGGTTGGCTTTTATGATGTATATTTCGCAATGGAGTTTGCTTACCGAACATTCAAAACAGAGCTGTATGCTGAATTAAACACGGTAATTTTATGCATGTACATGGTTTAATTTTTACCAGCTGAGAACTCACGAAGAGCTCATAAAATGCTCAACACGTTCAAAACAGCACCAGGACTTCATCCGTTGTATGCAGAAACGAAGATCTGCTGCAAAGAGACGGCAGTTCTGTCGTCTGTACCGACTAATGGGCAGCACAGGTCCTTTGATGAGAAGAACATTATGTCCTTTCAAATAAAAGAATAATGTACATCTTGTGACATCACGTCCTGTTTTTTGGTTTGTTTACATGTGTTTGGTCCGTGTTGCGTTCATATATCAATCGAACCGCACCAGAGTTTATTTAGAAGTGGACCGAGACCCATCTTTTTAGCGGTCTCGGTCCGCTTGTTTGGTGTGCACCAGGGTTCGGATGGTAGCGTTCCCATTTGTTCAAATGAACCGCACTAACCGAGCAATCGTATCAGGGTTCGTTTTAATCGAACCAAACCTGACAAGTGTGAACGCACACTGAAGCTGCTAAGTTTTGCCTCTGTGTCACCATCTCTATTTGAAACCTGCATTGCTGTTATTTGCAGAGTCGTGCATTGTGGATGAATCTAATGTTTTGAGGAGTATGTGTGGCTTTGCTGTCAGACACCGCACCGGTGTGGATAATGTACTTCAGTATCACAGATTCTACATCCTGGAGTATAACCTAAATAAGAATTTGCACCTGAAAATGTCATCTGAACAAGTAAGTAATATATCTGCCACTTTTGGGAACAAAACATTACTATAAATAATGCTATCAACGGTGATTCCAACGCCTGCTCATATAAGATCAAAACATGCTAATTATTATTATGGTTATACTTTTTCCTCAAATTGTTAAATGTTAACAGCATCAGCATTGCGTGATCACAGGCACCTAGTGTTTATTAGCATTACCTGTAGATTTCAATTTCCGTACAGTACAGTTTAATCTTTTGTTTTTGACTCCGGGTGAATCTCCAGTTGTCATTAATAATGTCATATGGGCCTTTCTGGATTACAATCCCCCATCAAAATGACCAGTTTAATTACTCCAGCTGCTCTGAGAAAAGGCTATAAATGACCCCCTGAAGAACAGGTATACATGCTCCTCACGTGTGTTACTACTAGCCGGGACTGTTTCTCTATGTATACAGATGTGACATAATGATCCAAAGACATGCTTGAATTTCCAGTGGAAATGCATCATACCACTCAAATTATAACACATAATTACAAGCTTACCATTGTGAATGGGGCTAAAGTAAAGTTTTAAATAATAGCTTATTGTGTACTTGCTCAAAAAAATTTTTTTGAATCATTTTTAATCAAAAAAGTTACGAACTACAGCTTTAAGAGTGCCTAGGTAACACTCGTGATGCATTTTATGACCACATTTAGAGTAAAAAAAGACAATTGTTCACATTTCAGAGACACGTTAATGTTGTGATTAGTAATTAAATGGTAATTATGTATGATTAGTTCTTAATGAGGTCTCATTCAGTAATTATCGATTACCTTATGAGTCCTACATTTGCTATTAGCTACTTAGGATTTGGTTTATTTTGTTTCCATATTAGGTAATATTAGTTTATGCATAGATAACAATTGGATTACTATTCCAAAGTGGCACGTTCTTATTTTGCAGAGTGCTCTTGGGTCTTGGGATATTGATCACGGAAAAACATTTCAGTTCAAAAATGTAACCTAACCATGTCTGTCTCACCATATCCCTACCCTAAACCTAACTCTACCCATAAGTCAACCTGGTCTCACAGAATTCCGTGAAATGAACACCGACCCTTCAAAAATCCGTGGTAGTTTCACGGAATCGCCGAAAATTCCATGATGGGTTCACAGAAGTGATGCCTATGTAAGTCAATGACAGGCAGCATCCATGGTCCACACACGGATTCCCAACACGGATTTAATTATTTGTATTTGTAAAAGTAGACATGATTTTATGAATATTTATAGCCTACTTTTATATTTCGGATCAACTAACTCCACTCCTACCCTAAACCTACCCACTCAACAATATAAAACACATAACAGGCAAATAAATGTAGACTACAGTCACAGACAGTTATTTATTGCAAAAACGGACCAAAAACAGAAGAATTTACTCATGTTGCATTCCAAGTCTTCTGAAGTCATACGATATCTTTATGTGAAACACAGAGTTGATCTTAATGTTGAAATGATGATCGCGCTCCACACACACGCACTCGTTCATATTTCTCATGATTCAAATGATACAAACGACTCTTCAGCATGACGCGATCGGTCACGAGACACACAAGAGCCAATGGCATTTTACAATCAAAGCTGATGTAATGACGCAATTGGTCACGCGACATACAACAGCCAATGCTATCAAAGCTGATGTGACGTTTCTTCCGGCGGCAAATATTTGAAATGTATGAATATTTGGCGGATGGACTCGACGTTACTGATCGCTTTTGGGGCCTCGGAACACTTGGAGTATGTGTAGTTTCTGAATAAATTGTGCCTGCAGTATCTGTGTGTCTGCCTGTTTTTTGTATCCTGTTTATATCTTGTTTTTTTTTTTTTATAATACACAAATGGGTAGGTTTAGGGAAGGGATTGAGTTACGTGTTCAAAACGTGTCTGGATAAAATGAAAAATAAATGTAAATCAATGATGCTGACTGAATCGTTGGAACAGGGAATCCGTGTGTGGACCACGGATGCTGCCAGTCATTGACTAACATAGGCATCACTTCCATGAACTACCACGGATTTTTGAGTTAAGTGTCCGTGTTGATTTCACGAAAATCTGTAAGATCAGGTTGCATAAGTTATGCCTAAAATCAAAGTCAAATGATAGGTGAATAACACTGATGTAGCACCTAACCCCAATTGCAAGCCAAAACTGTAAACTTGTCCTTCAAATCTGATTGGCTGATTGGAATGTTGTACCAGGATCAACAAATATGTCGATCTAGGAGCATGTTGTACATGGTAATATTCTGCTCATGGTTCTACTCTAAACCTCTGACCTTTGTAAGTGGCAATTTGCTGCGTTGGGCTTTGTTATCTATTCATTTTTATAATAAAAAAAATACAATACAAAAATAAACTTAAAAAGTATTAGACATGGACAAATGCACTAGAGCAAAATGATGACGCAAATAAACAAACAAATAACTGCTGAAATGTTTACAATCTTGAGATGAAATATAGGGATGAATAAGTGATTTGCTTACTGCAGAGAAAGTCGGCTCACTTTTTAACTCAGCCATCAAAAACGAACTCAAATCCTAGTGGATTACACTATTTTGATGTAAATGGGGCACATTAAATTGCATGTCTGGACAATATGGGTGTTTTTGCATTTGTTTTTTTGTTTTTTTTTCCGCAGAGGTTAACAAAAGACCTCTGGTTGATTGGTCTCATGCTCTCAAGGATAGTGAAGAGACCAGAACAAGTTCTGTGCTAGATCTGTCCAAACACATCTGCACACCGGCACTTCTTGTTAATTAGGCAGAGAGACTTTAATACTTTAATCAGAAAATTGTACACTTTAAAAAAACAGAAAGAAAAGAGACCATTTCTAACTGACTCTCAGCTGAGAAATGCAGGGACTGATTGAAAAGTATACTCTAAACTAATTAAACCTGAGAGAACATGTCAAAGGGCAAAGCAGGCACAATTAACTACCCAGGCATCTCATGTGTACTGCTGCAAATGATGCTATGTGCAGGACTGAAATAGCATGCATTGAAGTCTATGTGCATTCATCCGCTGCAAACGTTAGCTTTCCCTTTGCTCAGTGTCAGGGAGCACCCTATGATTACTCCAGAGGTGAACCTTGATTACATCTCACAATGCCACAGGACTCAATTTGTGATTAAAATCGGGGGCTCTCAGCTGGAAAGATTAATGCATTGATATTAACAATTCAGCTAAATGACACCTCAAAGTGATTCTTTTTAACGTAACGAGCACAAGACACATAGATCAAAAGAAATGTTTTAGATGAAGTGTTGGAATTCAAGACCTTGACACTGGGGAGAATCTGGCACATGGCTGTACAGCTCAACAATTAATCTTGTCTAAACTGATTAAATGGAACAAATGAGCCAATACATGAAGAGTTGTATTGAGGAGCAAAACCAGAGCAGTCGAGTAAAAAAAAAAAAAAAAAAAAAATACTGAGATATGACAGTACAATGTCTCACTGGGCTGCTTTAATGTGCGATGGTGATTCTGTAAAAAGCGTGTGTTTTGCATCTGATGTTTCAGAAGACATAATCATGCCATTAGGGAATATTGCAGCAGGCAAGCAGGACCTCTTCTTATAATACAAGTCTAGAGGCACTGATATTCTTCGAGCGAAACGACCGGGCGTAATGTAATTTTGAACAAAATCAGGCCAAAGCAAAGTTCGTTTCTTGAGGATCAGAAACGTTTTCGGAAAAGTTTGGTAAACATCTTTGGTTACATAATAGGTGTGCTTTGGGGCTCTGCCTTCTTTGGCGTAGAACATTTCTGTTCAGCCCATCAAGGTCAGATGTCCGTGAGTGAAAACATGAACACACTGGAGAAATGCTTCAGTGTAGAAATGGCTACTTCTTATTGAAAGCAACACTGACACTGCTTTTTAGAGGTCCAAGAACCCCATTGTATTTATTCAAACTACCGGTATATTTTTATTACATTCTTACTATTATATTGTTTTTACTATAACTCTGCAACTGTCATTGTTACAAAAAACAATTCACATTACTTTTGAAATCATCATTTGATCATATGCATCCATTTGCAGATATTCCACACTTGTCTTTATCTTATTTGCACAAAATCGAAGTAGCCAGACATAACTGAATGTATTGCTAACCAATTCAAATCAAGAGATGCATTTTGTGTCTATTTTGAAGGCATATTTTGCTCAAAAAAATTAAAATTACCCCATGATTTACTCACTCTCATGCCATTCTAAGTGTATATATGACATTCTTCCTCCAGACAAATACAATCAGGGTTATATTATAAAATTATAATGCATAATAATTGCAGTAAATGGTAGTCCAAAATTTGAAGCCCCAAAAAGTGCATTCATCCAGGGGTTTAACTCTTTCCCCGCCAGCATTAAAAAAAATAAAAATAAAAAATTGCAATCTACCGCCAGGGTTTTTGACCATTTTTACAAAAATATAATAGACCATAGAATATTTTGTTTATCTGAGTATGCAAAATATCAAAAGAAAGATCTGACCTTCTTAAAAAAAAAAAAAAAAAAAAAAAAAAAAAAAAAAAAAACATTATTCTAGCTTAATGCATTCCATTTTGTTGTCAACTTTTGGATATGGGTAAGTTTCATAAAAAAAGCTACATTTTGAACACAAAGCTGAGAAAGTCAAGTTTTTTTGTGAAAGACTGTATCCAGATCAGATTCAGAGTGATGATCAAACACAGAGGAGTAGATTGAGAGATCGAATCCATCAACACGTCTAATGCGTGCACAGTCCTATAGCTCATTTTGGGTCGACATTTAGTTCATGAAACATTAGGCAGTTTTGATTTATATGGTGTTTAATGTTGATGATCACATTATTTTACATATGCATTTGCTTACATACGATCGCTTGTTTTACTGCATCTTCTTCATCTTTGCTTTGATCAGGAGATTCTGTACTCATTCAGAAGGTGCAGGATAATTGTACAGAGCCCTTTAGAAAATTACAATGAAAACACAGACACAGAAGCATTTTCTTACAAATAACAGAAAATTATATCTTTGTCGGCGAAAGAGTTGAAGAAAAAGAATCTATCTATAAAACTTTAAAAACTAAAATATCTAGCTGCCGTCAGACCACCTTCTATATTCAGCTAACGCAGAAAATGTAGAGCTTGTCGCAGTTCAAAACGCTTCTGCTATGTCTGATGTCATATGATGCGCCAGTTACACTTTATGTTATAAAACAGTATGCAAAAAGTACCCAGATGCCCTCCTAATTCAGTGAGAACCTGGAGTGTGCATTCAATTGACACTTTACTATCCCATACCCATAAGGCCAGAGGAGAGGTTTTTTATTTTATTTTTTATTATTATAACTTTTTATGGAAGTAAAGCAATGTAACCAAGTGGCAACCTCCCGTGATCTCTCTTGAAGCCAATACGGAAGTAATGTAAACTGCAAAACCTCGACTGGCCACTAGGACTCCATAAGGGAGCAGAATCTCATTGAGCCCCATGTTAAAATTCCCAACTTTACAGCAGAAACAAGTCATGTTTACAGCCTGGAACAAATTGTGGTTTTGCCTATACAGCTAATTTTGACATGACAACCAGGAGGGGGGTGAATTTTTTTCATTTGTTTACGTTATATAAAGCCTTAAAGTTCTGCATAACTATGAGCGTGGTTACTCTGAGTGACAGGTGGATGGCCATTTATCCGCTGTCTATAGTCATTGCATCACATAAGCTCCGTCTAAATCCGCCTTTTTGCCAATTTTCTGTTATCCAGGAGTGACACGCGATGACTCGCTCGCAAGATGCAACGCCCAGCTCGCCACTACTTTAAGCTTCAGAACGGCTTATCGGAATCCTATGGGTGACGTCACGGACACTACGTCCATATTTTTTTACAGTCTATTAATGCAATTGACAATGAAACGTTCATTGATACATTCATCCTATATAAAACATGCTTTTTAAAGGTCAAATAGTATCAGTATCAAGTCATCAGTATTATCAGTTATCAGTATCAATATTTGGTTTCACCACTTGAATTAATTCTAAATGTGTAATTTTTACTTTGTTTGTTTTAAATGTTGGCAATATGGTATACATGTCAAAACAGTAATAAATGTTGTATTGCTGTAACATTACTCATCGAAAATAAAGGCTATTGTCATGTATAAGTGTGGTTGTTTGGAGTATTTTACAAAGGTTTAGAGGAAATTAAAGTTAATGTTATACTATAAAAGTTAATATTACTAATAATTAATGTTTTTTTCTACTCAATTTTATTTGTAAATGTACCAAATGCAATTACTCAGATCTACGTGTTATTCTTTTACTTTTTAGCTCATATGGTGTATGTAATTGATTCCACTGCTTTAAAGGTCCCGTTCTTCACGTTTTTTCGAAGCTTTGATTATGTTTACAGTGTGCAATATAACGTGAGTTCATGTTTCGCGTGTAAAAAAAACACAGTATTTTTCACACAATTTACTTATCTGTACAGCGCTGTTTTCTCTGTCCTAAAACGGCCTGATGATTTCCTTGTTCTATGAAGTTCCTCCTTCAGAAATATGTAACGAGTTTGTTGATTGGGCCATAGGACTGTCAACGAATATTCTAAATTCGAATATATATTCGAATAGTTTAAAAAAACGATTTCGAAGGTGAAAATTAATATTCAAAAAAAAAAAAAAAAAAAAAAAAAGCGGGGAAAAAACCCCCGTCGTGGTAGTAGAGGCGTGGCTGTCTGCTTTGCGAGTGAACGCGCGCCTGAGGGTTCAGGGACAGGTCACAGGAGTCGCACTGTCACTGCTGAAAGTGGACGCGTCTTGCAGGGAAGATGGCAGAAAGTGCAGAGCCCAACTCGACCGCAGCAGAGGAAGAGATTTTAACTCCATAATCTAAAAAGCCATGTCTGAAAGTACCTTGGATTTTGGTCGGTAGGAGGTAAAATTGTTGAGCCGCGAGATATAGTTATTTGCAAGCTATGTAAGATACAGTTAGCATACCATGCCTCATTTTATTTAACGTTAAATAGAAACATTACTAAAATGAAGGGTACTGTACTGACATGAATAAAGGATAAATGCACTGCTTCCACTGGTGTGATTATTTACCATGTCAAGGAAAAAGCTCCATGTTTAGCACAGCACAGCTCGCTTGGAGCGCTCATATGCTGTAAAACTTAAATTAATATTAATAATATTTGTTTCAATCACTGAATGAAGCCTGCTATATTTGGGACAATAGTCGCGAGTCTCACGACCTTAAATAGCTTGCACAAAACTCTTGATCAGCTCTCAAAGTTTGTTCATTTAAACTGTTATCCGCAGTGAGGGAGGGAGAGAGAGAGAGAGAGGAGAGAGAGAGAGAGAGAGAGAGAGAGAGAGAGAGAGAGAGAGAGAGAGAGAGAGAGAGAGAGAGAGAGAGAGAGAGAGAGAGAGAGAGAGAGAGAGAGAGAGAGAGAGAGAGAGAGAGAGAGAGAGAGAGAGAGAGAGAGAGGTCTGTGCTCTGCGGTCTTGGCCATTAGTTAATTTATATATAATAATTATATAATTTATAATAACAATCTACTTGTTTTGTGTAAATAATACATTGTCACATATGTATAAACTTAAATAGACAAACTATACAAGTAGTTAATGTCTCTTTGTATTAATTTGTCCTGTTCTTGACGTAATGCGCATCATTGACAAAATGTGTGCCCAGATGTTCGACTAGTTCGAATATTCATGTTTGTTTTAGAGGGAATATTCAAACGTCATTTTTGAGCAATTTTGACAGCCCTATTGGGGCCAGCGCTTCCCGTGTAGTGATTGGACAGCAGCTTAGCGCACTTTGCCCAGAAAGGTCCCGCCTCTTACCATAACGGGGAGATGCAAGCGCTAAATATTTTGCGTGTTCTTGTGGGCAGAGGGTTAGTCAACAAACGGTTCTTGTTATGTCATTCCTGAAAGTTTTTAGAGTGAATGGGAGATATTTGAAACCATTTTACTTCTGCCTTTCTTTTTCTTCTGACGAGTTAAAATCATGTTGCTAAGCATATGGAAACCTGAAAGAAAAAAAAAGAAGAAAAAAAACCTGAGGATTTTGTTTAATCTAATAGTGGTTTGTTTAGGAAAAGGTGTTTCTCTGATACATCAGTGTTCGTTCACAATTAAGAATGCAGTTGGCATCACTTTAATGTATGTGCCACCCATTTTAGCTCTGGGATTTGGAGCAATATGAGATGTGACAACAGAAGTGACAATGCATAGGAACACTGAGGAAAACAATGTCAACAAACGGCTTTGAGATGCAACACTGAGAGGCGTTTATGTAAATAAAAGAAGAACCCTATTCTGGTAAATGACACTGCTGCTTAGGAAAAAAACAACATGGGGAAAATGGCATGCAAATGATGAGAACTGATTTAACTTCAGAGGGAATGGAAGGAGACTCGGAGGAATGAGCAATAACAATAGCTTCTTTACTATTCAGAAGTAAAACAGGTTTATTTCAAACTAATGTCTTTGCTTATTACATTACAGTATTCTGCAAATGCTCAGTATTCTTATATTTATTCTATTATGATTGCGGTAACATTTTATTTTCAGGTTGAGTTATTAACTATTAACTAGTTGCTTATTAGCATGCATATTACTCGTTTATTAGTATTTATAAAGCACATATTAATTCCTTTTTCTGCATGACCTTATTCTACATGCCTTAATCCTACCCAATACCTAAACTTAAATATGACAAAAATGACCTTACTAACTATTAATAAGCAATAAATTAGGAGTTTATTGAGGCAAAATTCATAGTTAATAGTGAATATGTGTTCCCCATACTAAAGAGTTACCATGATGGTGTGTGTGTGTGTGTGTGTGTGTGTGTGTGTGTGTGTGTGTGTGTGTGTGTGTGTGTGTGTGTGTGTGTGTGTGTGTGTGTGTGTGTGTGTGTGTGTGTGTGTGTGTGTGTGTTCTAAAAGTATCCTTGGTAAATGTCCATTCTGCCATTAATTGGTTTCAGCATATGAGAGACTGCAGCACAGTGTGTGTAAAAATGCAGTGCAGAAATGTTTGTTTGAACTGCATGTAGTGTCTCTTCAATTTACTGTACATGAGTTGAGGACTGGTGTAACAGTGATGTGTGGTGTAAGATTCATGCCAAAAGTTACTTTGAAGTTTTGAGTGATACTAAAAACCAAAAGAAATCTTGAAACTCTGGTCAAAACAATTTTTGGTAATCACAGCTAAGAAAAAGTCCTGACAACAGTTTCCTGTTGTGTGCTTTTATGTTATTCTAAAATTTGGGATCAAAGATCTATTTGATATTTCACAAAGGAAATTACATTGTGTGTTTCTCACTCCCTATGTGAACTATTTTTAACATATCAGTGCATGTCTTACAAAAAGCCTTAAAATGAGCTTTTATAATTAAGCTGTATTTGCTCATTGAATTTACAGTATCCTATTAAGGTTAATTTATTTAGTCTGTTGTTATTTATTTATTTATTTATAATTTTGTTTTTTGTTCAAAGAAGACCATACGGTAAGCATATAGCTGGCCATTTAAAATGCAAAGGGAACATGGTTGGCTGCCTTTGACATTTACTTGTCATTTTCCATAGGCTCATTGAAGAGTCACTATGTCTCTTTTTACACATATGATCCTCTCTTTCTAATTAAATGAAGTGAAACAGCCTTGTGTAGCAGTTTCATGGATTTCATTTATGTCAGCAAGTTTCCAAAGGCACCCATCTGAATTTCAAATGATAAATGTAAATATAAATCCCACTCTTAGTGTAGCAATTACATTAAATCCCACATTATGGAAATAAAGACAAAACCAACAAAACATAATTTAATTTTCTGCATTTAGTTCCTTATAGGAGTACAGAGAGGGGAACAGTGCATTTAATTTAGTAATTTCTATGTGGTTAGTCTTCACTGGAAATCCAATTAAGTCGACTATAAGTGAAATATTTATACAGTATACCACCAATCCTCTAAAATGTTTTTTTCTCATAGTTGTAGTTTTTGAATTAAATATCAGTGTGCAATGAAATACTGTAGCACTGCTTAAAATGGCATTGTGGTATTCACACTGCCAAGATCCTTGATAGCACGGAAACATACGTATAGTGCATGTAAAAGGAAAACAATGAACATAGCAATCCAAATTAAACAATTCTGAGATATTTTTCACAAGTTCACACTTACAAATTATTAGAGTATGGATATTTGGTGTGCTGTCTGAATGTTGCCCAAACCAAGAGTAACTCCCCCATTGCCCTGCGGCTGGGATAGAAACTAGCCAAGAGTGAGTCGTCGGTGTGGTGGAGAGATGCAGAAAAGAATGTCGAGGAACAGAGGTGAGTCATCTATATATATATATATATATATATATATATATATATATATATATATATATATATATAATGTTATATATTATGAGCATAATATTATGACCACTGACAAGTGAAGTGAATAACACTGATTATCTCTTCATCACAGCACCTGTTAGTGGGTGGGATATATTAGGCATTTAACATTTTGTCCTCATTGTTGATGTGTTAGAAGCAGGAAAAATGAGTGGGCGTAAGGATTTGAGCAAGTTTGGCAAGGGCCAAATTGTGATGGCTAGACGACTGAGTAAGGGCATCTCCAAAACTACAACACGTGTGGGGTGTTCACGGTCTGCAGTGGTCAGTATCTATTAAAAGTGCTTCAAGGAAGGAACAGTGGTGAACCGGTGACAGCGTACTGGGCGGCCAAGGCTTATTGATGCCCGTGGGGAACAAAAGCTGGCCCGGGTAGTCCGATCAACAAACTACTGTAGATCAAAATGCTCAAATTAATCCTGGTTCTAATGAAAAGGTATCAGAGTGCATCGCAGTCAGGGTGCCCATGCTGACCCATGTCCCCCTGTAATAGCACCGACAGTGGGCATGTGAGCATCAGAACTGGACTGCGGAGCAATGGAAGAAGGTGGCCTGGTCTGATGAATCACTGGATTCGGTGGATGGCCGGGTGCATGTGCGTCACTCACCTGGGGAACACATGGCACCAGGATGTACCATAGTAAAAAGGCAAGCAGATGGAGGCATTGGGATGCTTTGGCCAAAGTTCTGCTGGGAAACCTTAGGTTCTGCCATTCATGTGGATGTTAATTTGACATGTACCTTCTACCAAAGCACTGACCATGCACCCTTTTGCAGACCATGTACACCCTTTCATTGAAATGGTTTAACCTGGTGGCCTCTTTCAGCAGGATAATGCACCCTGCCACAAAACAAAATGCTTCAGGAATATATATATATATATATATATATATATATATATATATATATATATATATATATATATATATATATATATATATATATATATATATATATATATATATATATATATATGCGTCCTATCGTACTGATTATACTGTAGATAATTTAGAATTTGGACTTGCTTCTCCCTATTTGTGTTAATAAAAGATAATTTAACAAGTTCACAAGTACAAATATTAGATAGAGTAAAAGAATGTGTATTTGCCATGCTGTTCAGCCTGCAAGCTCACCTTCGGAATATTTTATCTAACCCCCAAAATGTGTGCAACAGAATGGTGCAGAATGGTGTTTGCGGGGGGGAGCCTGGTTCCTTGAGAGGGAAGGCTCACTCAGCATCCGATGGTAGCCTGCAGCTCGCGGTATTGGATGGACGAGCCCTGCCAGTAGTCGAACAGGGTGCGAGCGATTCTAACCACCCAGCAGGGAGGGCTTACACAGCATCTGATGGGAGCCTGAAGCCTTGGGTCGGCCCCTGGGTCTTGAGTTGTAAGGGGGAAGGTAAAGGAAGAGAAAAGCTGGGGTGGTGAAATAGGCTATCTGGGCCTGAGGCAGGCTCACGGTAGGGTTTGCGGTTGGAGCTGTAGGATAAGGACAAAAAAAGAGATTTTGAAACTGATGACTGGGCCTGGCTGCTAGCTGAGACATCCTCACGCTAGGGTCTGCTGGAGGACCTGTAGGCCACTGGTAGGGGAAAAGTTTAGAGGCAACGGAAGCAGAATTAAGTATAATGGAGCTAGGACTATAATGATGCTAGGAGCTGCAGGCCATGGACAATGGGGAAGGTTAGAGATGGCAGGACGAAATGGCTGAGACGGCTGAGTTTGCTACTCTAGTGGAGGCAACTTCACACTAGGGGGGCCGGGTGTGCTGAAGGCCTGTTCCCGCGGCCTGTTACAAGGGAGAGGGGATGAGAGATGAAAGGGTGGCCTTGTGGGATTATGTGCATTGTGAAGTTTAAGTGGCAAACCAAAGACAGCAGTTTGTGTTTAGTAAAGTTTGGACTGTCTAGGAAGGTGGATGCGACCAGAGATATCAATGATGCTTTCAGTAGAAACACGGGAGTATATTCAAATGATCGTGCTTCTCCCCCCTCATATCCCCCTGAGACGAGAGATTTAGGCATTTTATTCATGAAAAAATAAATCCTCAGATGACACAAGTATCGTCAATTTGCATAATCTGAGGATATTTTGGCCAGAGGCTAAAGACTACAGCCAGTAGAGGGAGCTATTTCCGCATGTTTTCAACCCGCTCATGGGGGGAGGGATCACACTCACAGCACTAGGCTCAGGCAGCTGTGGGCATTTAAGTAGACGGAGCTGTGCAGAGCAAAGTGAGTGTTTCAACTTCTAAAAAAATGAATTCCTGTGAACGTTAAGCTTCCAAAGCCATGAACTGAAAACGCGCCAGACTGAACACACACTGTGAATGTATACCACGCCCGCATTTACCTCACCTCTCATCACGAGTGCTCCTTCAGCACGATGAATGTAATCTGACTACTGCTGCGTTTGTGCCGTGACACTCACTTGGTGGCTTACCCACATTATAATGAACATACACGTTCAGTTTTTAATTGTAGTGTCTGTTCTCTAACTGAACTGATATTAAGAAAATGAACGCGGTGTGCTTTTGGAGTGGCCTAGGGCAGCGAAGCAAGTGCAAGAGTTGTTGTGTTTCATCCCCATGAGACAAAGAATGATAAAACATGAATGCCCTCAAGTCAAAATTTGAATCCGATGAGCTTGTAATCACGACTTCAAAAGTGGGAAGTAGGAAATTACGATAACATGTGAAGTAATTTTGATTGCAAAATCACAAAAAAATATCGCAAAATCCTATATATATATATATATATATATATATATATATATATATATATATATATATATATATATATATATATATATATATATATAATATTGGGGGTATTGGACACAATAAACAATCAAACAAAACAGCATTCATGGATTCTTCTAGAAACTAAATGCTCAACACAATCCTGTGGCATCTTTTCACTGAATCTGGTTTGCATGACATTAAAAGACATATGGATTTTAGCCTACAGGAATACAAGATAATCATTATTCCAATGGACATAGTACAGGTTATAAATAGGCTCATGAAGTTCTTTGCTAGTCCAATATTTATCATCAAATTGTCCCTATTTGTCTTATTGATCAGTATCAGTGGTGAAAGAAAGAAAGAAAGAAAGAAAGAAAGAAAGAAAGAAAGAAAGAAAGAAAGAAAGAAAGAAAGAAAGAAAGAAAGAAAGAAAGAAAGAAAGAAAGAAAGAAAGAAAGAAAGAAAGAAAGAAAGAAAGAAAGAAAGAAAGAATAGTTAATTCAGCAAGGAAACAATAAACTTATCAAAAAGTGACAGTAAAGACTTTAAAAATACTTTCTAAAAAAACTGTTACAAAAATAATCTATTTCAAATCAATGCTGAATAGCATATATCATTGTTCTCTCAAAAATTTTAGGCATAAAAATTGTTTTGCGATATTATCTACTGATAATAAAAAAAAAAAATGAAAAAAAAAAAACGTTTTGTAAGGCTCACATGGATAAAGAATGAAGCAGCTGAAAAATTCTACTATGAAAAAATAAAATAGTAATTTTTACGGTGGCCCAGTATAGTGCACGACACAACGGAACTTAAACCGCATACATAAGTTCACAACACAATCAAGCCACTGCACAAAGGAAACAAGCCACAACACAACGAAAAAGCCACAACACAACAGAAATGCTCCCGACCACTTGGGGGCTCTCAGAGTACGCTAAAGTTAGTTTTCTCTGCCATTGTTCTATAGATTCTACTGATCGTTTTGACTTTTTTTTTTTTTTAACATAATTTCCTCAATTTGTGATTATTTCAGGACCACCGCTTAGCCTGCCATTTTGTCGGCTTAAGGGCTGAGACAGCCTGAGCCACCTTCCTGCGGGCACCTCCGTGCTTCGGCCCGAGTGGAGGCTGCTGCTGTGGCCGAGCGGGAGGGGCGGGGTTGCCGCAGGAGGGCGGCCTCGGCGGGGAGCAGACTGAGGCACCTGGGCCGGCGGCGGAACGGGCACAGCAGCTGGGCGCCGGGGCAGGATGTGCTTGATCGCCTCAGTCTGTCTCTGAGCGGCCGAGAACTGTTGGGCAAAGTCCTCAACCGCCCCGCCGAATAGCCCAGCCTGGGAGTTGGGGGCGTTCAGAAACCGTGTCCTGTCAGCCTCACGTATCTCGGCCAGGTTGAGCCATAGGTGGCGCTCCGGGACCACACATGTGGACATCACCTGACCAACAGCCCGTAGGGCTAGGTTGGTGGCCGCTCGCAACTCCTGCATAGGTGCAGGGTCAGCACTGCGCTCGTGCAATTTTTCTCTGAGCACCTTTGCCTGATGGACTTGAAGGATTGCCATCGAATGCAAAGCGGACGCGGCCTGCCCCACAGCTCTGTAGGCCTTACCCACAAGCGTGGCTGAAAATCTACAGGCTTTGAAGGGGTGCTTTGGGTCGCCACGCCACGCGGTGGCACTCTGCAGACACAGTTGCATCGCAACAGAACATTCCACAGGGGGAACCCCAGTGTACCCTTTAGCCATGCCCCCATCGAGCGCAGTGAAGGTGGAAGTGGCTGCCGAGCGGTCGCGATAAGATAATGGAGCCTTCCACGACTTCGAAACCTCTTCATGCACCTCGGGAAAGAAAGGCACTGGAGGCTGGCGAGCGCGCTCGGCGCGGGCTGCCCCCAGATACCAATCATCGAGCCTTGAGCGCTCGGGACACGGCGGAGGATTCCACTCAAGCCCGATGCTCTCGGCTGCCCAGGCTAGCATGGCCGTTAGCTCTGGATCAAAACATGGCGTTTATACCCACGCTGTGGGGCGGGCTTGCATTAGGCACATTCCGCAGACTCATGACATCCCCATGTCATTGGATCTTTTTGATTGAGATTGAAGGCAGCTGGCTTTCTAAGCGAAACCCCCATTTCGTCAGTACTGACGTAACGTCGTAGTGTACTGACTGAAAGGGAACACTGTTTTATTGGTTGAGTTGATGACTGTTTCAACGAATCTGGGCATGGGGGGTGGGACTAATGATAAAAAATAAAAATAAAAATTCTGTTGGCTCAGGGGACCAACTTTCCTTGACAAATCAATGCTGCATATTATGATGACGCATCCATGCATCCACACCACGGAGCCTCTGAATGATCAATCGCGAGAAATGAAAAGCATATGAAAAGCGGAGATTCTCCTCTTTATGGTGCAGCTTACATCATACAGGTTGGTTTAGCGGTTTAAAAGTTACTAAAATTTTTAGAATGATAGTTATTTCTCTGTCTTTCTCAAGTCTCTGTCTTGAAGGGTCAAGGTTAAAATTTCTCTTTTTTTGTTGTTTAAATATTCAAATTCCAATGCTTTATTGAGTTTTACCAATACAGCCAAGTTGTAGCATTTTAACATGTCTGTTTTTAAATGTTAAAAGTAATTTCCATTCATACAAATGACATGTTTCAACTGCATGATGGAATTGGCAGATGTTCCCTTGGGCATCGATCCCGAGTAAAAGCGCTCGCAAGTATGAATATGCAGCTATAATGCATGTAGGTGATTTTTAATAGTTTTTTTTTTTTTTTTTTTTTTTTTTTTTTTTTGTCGATATACAATGGTTACACACTTAAAACTGATCGTTGTGTTTATATTTTTGTAAGACTGGCAAATCTATAGAACAATTGCAAGGAAAAACTAACTTTACCGCACTCCGAGAACGCCCTAGTGGTTGGGAGCATTTCTGTTGTGTTGTCAATGCAATTCAATTAAATTCAATTCAATTGAATTCAATTCAAATTTTATTCTCCCCGATGGGGAAATGTGTCTTGGACTTTGGTACCCATATACACATACATTAATCAAAAACATAATACAACAACAAAAAAAACAAAAAAAAAAAAAAAACAAACAAAAAAAACACTACTTATTTAAAAGTCTAATTGACGCTGGTACAAGCTATTTCTTAAACCGGTTATCTTTGCACATAGGCATCCTGTATTTTTTTTGCCAGAATGCAGCAACTCATATTCTGCACTTAAAATATGCGAAAAATCTGATACAATCTTGGTAGCTACACTGATGATTGACTGCTCATATGAATACTCCAATGATTGGTATTCCCTTTTCCCCATATTTCTCATTGCCATCTTTACCAGACGAGCAAGTTTAGCTTTAGACTGAACTGTTATATTGCCAAACCACACAGTACATCCATAGTGTATTACACTTTCAATTACAGCCTTGTAAAAGATGTACATTATTTTCTGTTCTACCCCAAACAATCTTAATCTATGTAAAAAAAAAAAAAAAACTCTGTTTCACACGACAGCATACACTATCCACACTGTAAAAAAAAGGCAAATATTGAGCTTTTGCAGTACAATCGACTTGGATGTTTAAGTTATTTCAACTTAAATTATTTTAAACTGAATTTAAAGTTACATATTGTATAACTAATAAAAACAAGTTAAACATTTCTTAACTTATTTTGATGAGTTAAAACAATGTAAAAACATATGTTTTCATAACTTACTGAACATATAATATTTTACAGTGCACATGAAAACCCCAGTTAAGCAAGTTATCCATAAACACCCAGATATTTGTAAGAACAAACCTGTATAATGGGTATGTTATGGATAGATAGGCGAGTGGTTCCCTACTGACCTCGGCTCAAAAATAATTTACTCTGTTTTTTTTTTTTTTACATTTATGAACAGATAATTCATGTCACACCACTTCACAAAATATAGCGTTTTCATAGAAAACTCGTAGAAAAAGGCACTATCCTATCACATTCAGCAACCTACAGGAAGCATTTTCTGCTGGTACTTGATGCACTTTTCCTCCAATAGATATTCCCAGAGGTGGGTTTGCACCTGTACATTTCAACAGGCAATTTACAAGGTAACACCCTGCTCAAAAGACGTGCCTTTGACCAAAACTGCTTGCAACGACATGCTGTTCAATTGCTCCATTATATATTCAGTGTACACAATTTCATTTCCACATTGCTGGATGTTGGGGAGCAGGAAGCACAGATGTGCTCCACAGGGCTCTGTTCTTCTCTACAGTCAGCATTTTTCTTAAGTACCTCACATATGTGCACCTCCGGCCTGGATCCCATCCATGTTGACGACTGATCGGGGATTGCTGACTGTTAATTGTGTACACTATATGTGTGAGAGAAATAACTGAAAGGTGGAGAAATAGTCAACTCATTGCCATTTAGGCGAATAGTGATGAAGAAGGAGGAGAGAGATGGATGCTCCAGCTGAGACACTTTGCATGAGCCAGAGGGAATTAGTAACTTACCGAAGCATAAAATTGCCATTGGCAAAATAATTTTATCCTGGTGAAATATAAAATACATCTAACCTTAGAAATGTCCCATAACACCACTGCTTTCACTCCTTCTATATTTATCTCAATCTTTGCTATCTGACAGCTTGTTTCAGAAGATAAGTTTGTTTTTGCCTTAAAGTGGAGTAAACCTTATCAAGTATCATTTGACTCCATGTTGTTGGCATATGCTGCGGATGAGAAGTGCAAACTAATGATTGCCTCTAGTGTGTCGATGAGGCTTGGATATTATCTGCCACAAAACATTGGTGTAACATGACAAATGTGAAATATTTTTGTCAGTACACTGTCTCTCTGCTTGTATTTATATTAATGCACTCGAAATGCAGTTGTAAGAACAAGTATGAGGAATTACTCTTGGATTTCTGCATACATTTGATTGTCTGCATAATATAATACAACAAAATTATCATTCAGTTTATGTACTACAAATCTTTTGTTTTTATTGAACCAATGTAAGCTTTGCCAGTGAAGAATGAAATGTATTTGAATTCCTAGACTTATGATAAACACTGTCCGAAGTCCAATCAGTGAATTGTGGCCAAAGAAGCTCTGAAAACACAAATTTGCTATTCGCAAGATGCACCTCATAACATCTACCATTAACAATATCACTAAGATGTAGAGAGATATCTCTAAAAGTTTTCATGTTCTTCAGTCCACAGTGAGAACAAAATGTCTATAAATGGAGAAAGTTCAACACAGATGTTACCCTTCCTAGGAGTGGGCGTCCTGCAGAGATGAATGCAAAGATGTAGCACGTCTGAAGATCAGAAAGGAGCACCTGGATGCTGCTGGCAAAATATTCTTAGGACAGATTAAACCAAAGTTGAGTTGTTTGGGGGGGAAACACACAGACACAGACACACACACACACACACACACACACACACACACACACACACACACACACACACACACACACACACACACACACACGAGACAAAGGCACTGTGCGCCAAGATCAAAATCACACCTCAGTTGTAAAATATAGTGGACAGGCCATCATGGTTTGTAGATGCTTCAAGTTTTGGTTTTAGCTTTAGTTTTTTTTTTTTTTGCTTCAAGGCCTGGACAGCTTGTTATCAGTGATTGAAAACTGAATTCCCAAGTTCATCATGACACGGCAGGAGAATGTGTAGCCAGTGGATGTTCAACATTTTGAGTGTTGCAATGGGAAAACAATCCACAGGAGCAAGAGTAATTCAACCACAGAATGGAAACAACAGAAGAAAATACACTTTCTGGAGTGGTTCAGACCAGCCCTGACCTCAACCTAACTGCAATGTTTTGCGGACAGTGAAGGATTCACACCAGACATCCCAAGAATATCACTTAACTGAAAGAGTTTTGTCAGAATAAATGGTGCAAATTTCCTCCTGACCATTGTGCAGGTTGGATTCACAAACAAAGAAAATGCTTGGTGAAAATTATTGATACCAAAGGAGGGTCAAACTGTTATTAAATCAAACAGTTCACAAACTAGTCAGTAAATATGAAAACATATCATTGATAATGTACTCAATCTCCTCATAGAAAAACAAAAAAACAGTGATGTCAGTACTTAGTAGTAATTTGTGTCTTAGTAAGATGTTACTCTAATATGACTACTTTTTTCCAGTATATTTATACAGTATATATATATATATATATATATATATATATATATATATATATATATATATATATATATATATATATATATATATATATATGAATTCAATTTAAAATGTCAGGAGATACATTGTTGACGTTACTGTTAAAAATGCACTTCCAATAAAGTGAGTGTTGGCAAAAACGTTTGTCATTACAGTTACTTTTTAAAGGAGTAATCAGTAATCTGTAATTAGTAGATTACTTTTTCAAAGTAATTGTGGCAACACCGGATAGGAATTTAGCTAAAGATCATATTTTATGATAGCCTGACAAGCCAGACACACATCAAGATGCTTGGTCTGGAAACTCACCATTGGCATGGCTCAATCAGTGAGGCGGGATAAACGGTGGTCTTTCAAACTCCCTCTGCACGCAATTGGATAGAGCTACAACCAACCAGAGCAACATGAAGCGGAGCTAGTTGAAGCTAGTAAACGTGAAGATTAAACTTTCGCCATTTCGGGTCGGCAAAACTCTAAACACATCTTCCCTTTTTAAGAAGGACTTCAGTGCCGTTCTTTGTTTTTTTCTCAGAGAAAAAGTTGAACTCCAAGTCTTCCAGAGTCGCGGTCAAAGCTGATTCGAAAGACCGCCATTCACCAGCTTCTGCGTTTACTAGAAGCACGCAAGCGCAACTCTGCCGTCATTATGTTAAGCCCTGCCCACCGACTCTGTACACGATGTGATTGGCCTGACCAGAGTTTGTTTTTTTACAGCTCAGAAGTGTATTGAGAGTTGCTAGACGACACTCACGGCAGATTAGATTTGCTGCCGCTAGGGTGCATGTAGATTTCTAGGCTAATTTTATGAGCAATATCCATGTTAAATCTTTCAGCTGTGAATACATAGCACACGTAAATTTACCAAGAGATAATGAAGTAAATATCAATAGTAAAGAAAGGAGGATTTTAAATTAATTTCTATTGTTAAGAACAGCAAAGTACCACCAGTACCCCAGCCAATTTTTATGCTGTGCTGACACGAATGCTATATGATCAGCAAGACAGATGAGATTGAAGATTACTGAAGATAAGAATATCCCCACATCTAATCTCCAATTTTAAACAACAGTGTGTGTGTGAGAGAGAAAATTTAATTTGAGAACATCAGTAAAGGATTTCAGACAAATAACTGCAATGTGGTTACAATGGTTGGACAAATTTTAATTAAAATATCCCTCCTGGATTTCATCACATGTTGGATATTGACGCTGCCACTCATGAGAATGCATCAAAATTGAATATTTTACACCACAGAGCTGCTGTGCTTCATTGATGTATTCCATACCTCAAGGGGCTAAGTGGACTCAAGAGTAAATCGGGTGAATCATTCTGTACTGAGCTTATAAGATTCCAATAGTGTATTTCAAGTTGATAGATGTTGTCCTTGAGAAAGTGTAGCAAAGTAGTCACTTAGATGTATTGGCAATGTGTCCCAGAAACATACCCAATGCTCTAAATACTAATGACACAGTGCTGCTGATCTCAGTGCCCTTACTTCACTTTTTGATGTTGATTTAATTAACAGCAATGCAGTCGTGTACATTCCAGTAATCGAGTGCCTTAGAAGAACAATTATGCAAGTTAAAGATATATGAGCAATATTACAAATACTACAGGAAAAAGAAAAAAAAATCAATTATATATATATATATATATATATATATATATATATATATATATATATATATATATATATATATATATATATATATATATATATATATATAATTGTATGTTTATTATATGTATGCATCCTATGCAGGCCTATATCAACCTTATTTTGCATCATGAAATTAAGCTATTTTCTGTGAATCTGCAAGGCGTCTGATTCCTTGATTGTATAGGTAATTAACTAAAAGATAAGAAAGTGCAGAAAATTGATAAAAGTAATTGTGGTATAATGAATGACAGTGGGGATGATTTAATTTAAAATACAACTAAGCGTGCTGTGTAATAGGTTTTTTATATATATATATATATATATATATATATATATATATATATATATATATATATATATATATATATATATATATATATATATGAGCAGCAAATGAATTGAAGAAGTGTGCTTTTTTCTATTTTTGTTTATTTTTTACTTTAATCAGGCTTTTATTAAACAATTCAATAAGGACCAAACCACAACAATGAAGAGAATAGATTTTATTATGTTGAAGTGGAGGGAGCGGATGTTCACTGATCCGGTTGGGTCTTGATTGGGGAGACTTGGAGTGGGAGCTTTGTCTGGGTAGGTAGTAAGCCGCGTGACTGGAAGACCCCCAAAGGTTTAAATGAGCAGATATGGGCTTGAGCTTGAGGGAGATTGTTCAGATTATTACGGATGTATGAACGATATGCTTCAGATGACCAGCAACCTAGGACTCTGATTGTCTTGTCCAAGATGCCTATGCTGGCGGCCATGGTTTCTGCTCCAATCTGAAAGGAATAGATATAGTAGTGCTCAGGAGATATATCGGAGGTGCTAAGAATATTTTGCAAATGTTTGTTAAAACCTAATCTTGTGGCCATTTTTTCTTGAGGTGAAAAAAGGCTATTGAGGTGATAAATGGTTCAAATCTGGAAAGAACAAACTCCGAAAGTGGCTCGTAATGGCTCGCTCCTTCTGAGGAACGAGTTGATGTAGAAAATATAAACAAGCAATGACTCTCCAAGTTGGTTGGTTTAATCCAGAATCTGGAGTATGAGCTGGAATATCTAAGGGTGCTTTCACACTAGCACTTTTGGTGCGCACCCGGGTTCGATTGACTTCAGAGTTCGGTTTGTTTGGATGATTTGAACGTGGTCTTCCGAACTCGGGAGCACACCCGCAAACCGCACCCGAGTACGCTTAAAAAGGTGGTCTGGGGCTACTAGGAAGCTACATGCAGGTGAGTTTTATAAGGGGTGGAGCTGAATTACTGAGGCTCTCCAGGACTGGAGTTGGCCACCCCTGCTGAAGACCCTTAATGAGCATTGATGCGTGAGAATGAGAATTGGAGTGGCAATGGTTGCCGGTGGCAAGTTTGAGGATAAAGTTGATTCCGGATATGTAGGTCTGAATGGAGGACTCTTGTATTCTTCAAGAGGGAGATTTATTGTAAGTAATCACTGAAATATGGATCTTTGCATCAAATCGTTTGCATTGTAGAATGAGATCGGTTTATGTGATCGGCAAACTGACAGACCAATCAAAAATGAGTAACTACCAACAGTTTCCGACCAGTGGCCGGTCATTTGGAGTATTCCTAGAATCTACCTATGAAAAGGTTTTCATATCCATATTTGACCTCGCAGCATATAAGCTCCTGTGCTCTCCCTGTGAACTTGTGGACCCCAGGGTGGGGATCACTTTTTGCTTTTTTTTTTTTCTTTAAAAAGAAATATGCCTGTATGACCAGTGTAAATAAATACATTTTTAAAGGATATATAGGCCTTTAGACTAGATTAGAATTTTTGTTTTGTTTATTGAGATATGCTGACTCCTGGTGTAGTGTAATACTATATTAATAATAAAATAAAATAAAAAGCATTTAATTGTAAAGAATTGTTATATTTGCAAAGGTCAGTCTTCAAAATTGTCACACGATTCCATGTAATAAGCCTTTTGTTACCATTTATCTAGTTTATCTTCTGCCTTTAAGGGCATTACATTATTTTAATATACCATTATTTAAAAGAAAGGTCCCAGGAAAAATAAATGCCTGGAGAAGTTAATTCACTGGAAGACTTTAGAAGGTCTGCCTCACAACTGAATTTAGCAGCTCATGGTTCATTTTGTTCCAGTGAAAAAAAAGGTAGATGGTAATCATACAATTTTAGTCAGCTTTTGTTCAGCTTCACTAACTCTAACAAGTAGATCTTTAGCCCACAAAGTGCATCTGATGGCCCGCCAGTGAAGATATATCTGATGTATTTTGGTAATGAGTCGCTTACTCATCTTTGTCTCAAACAATGGCACAGGCCAGCGTTCATCGACGAGGATGAGAGAATGGTATGGGATTATATGACCTTTCCTATTCCTCCCTTTATTGAAGCTGTCCTGCAGACTCTGCACCGGTGGTATTTACATTAACATTTCAATACATCCAGCCAAGCCAAAGATAAAATATTCATTTGACCTTTAAGGAGAAAGACTTACTTAAACACTGTCATGTCATTTAACCTTAAGAAATGTACAGCGGCAGGGCCCGGGAGCAGAAGTGACCCTCATTACTGTTTAGCTCCAGAGTTTAAGTGATGATTCCATTGTTGCTTTGGAAGAGGTCTTTGTGTAGAATTCATGCTGCCATCTGTACACACCATCTCATCTTTCTGCTTTCTAGATTTGCTAAGTTATGATGATGAACAAGGCACCACTAATTATGATGCATAAACACGAGGATGCACCCTTTCTCTATCCTGCTCTTTCGCGCACGCACAAGCACACAGAAAAAAACGAGACCCCACATCTGCTTGGAGCGGAAACAAAATGGATGCATGCCCTTTGGGAGCCCAGGCAAATGAATACTGTTGGCAGAACAATTAGCATTTAAAAGGGAGAGTAACCTTTGCTCAATACATCATTTTTATTGCTATGGACGTTCATTTTCACCAAATACAGGGGCCCGTGTGTAAGCTTGTGTTTGTTTAGGCGTCAGGAAGAAATAAAGAATTTGGCTCAGGTAGCAATTGTGGTCCTAAAATATGGTAATTCTAGCACGTTCATACATCATGGGTTGGGTACAGCTGGTAGAGAAGAACTTGCGTCTGCAGTGCTTTCATGTTACTGTCTCGATTAATTATTGGTAGACGTTATGAACACTAATGAGTACACTATCCCTTTTTAGGCCTGCCTGTGGAGTCGTTGCAGTAATAATTGTTTGGTCCACTTGCATTATTATTTTCATTTTTAAAATGTTATTCATAGAGACAGTGTAGACAGGCAACGATGATGAGAAGAATTCTGCCCTACAAAGCAAAAAGGCAGTAACTACGCAGAGTGCAGAACTGAGAAAAATGACTTTAAAGTTATCCTGTCATCCAGCCTAAGTAGTTGTAGGTAGATTATTGGACATGTGGCTTTTTTGTTACTTTATATTAGTTTTATTTTTGTACATATCAATCCTCATTTTTAATTTGGTATTTTACCCCTATTTTGCAGTTACTGTATTCTTGCTTTGTATTACTTACCAAAAACGTGGCACCATGCCAAGGAAAAAGGCAGTAACTACAGATTCTCCAAGAACTATTTTGCCACAACTTGGGCTCTGGGTGTGTTAGATATATTACTGTATTTTACTGTATTTGAAATAATTGGAACCATTTGTTTTTCTGAACATGGATATACCAAACCCAAATTAATTTGACCATTTTAGGTCAATATTTTCCACCCGGAAGCTGTTCTGGTGCTGAAACGGCTGCTTAAAGTCTCACATTGCTAAGCTGTATCAAGGCCCAAATGGGGACAATTTATTTTGAATAGGACCACATTATTATGTGTGAGTATTAGATTAATGTGTCTCTGGGGGTGTTTCTCAATCTGTAATGTAGTATCTGCTATACCTACAAATCACATTCATGTTAAAGCATTGCAAAACAACTTTTCTTTGGAGCAATATAGGCAAGTTAAACTCCAATTCAACAGAGCAAAACAAAATCATGTTGCCTAAGTGTTTCTAACGCTTTTTGTACTCTTATGATGATAACTAAGATAAACAAGTTGATGATTTTATATGGTGCAGTATCTGTTTCAGTAGGTTTATAAACATAAAGTACTGAATGAAATGAATACATGGGACAGATATTTCAAATTAGTAAACATACATTTAATAATAGATTGTGTGTGTGTATATATATATATAAATAAATAAATAAATAAATAAATAAATAAATAAATAAATAAATGAATGAATGAATGAATGAATAAATAAATAAATAATGATGATAATAATAATACAAATAATTGATGAACACCACATTTCATATGGTTATTACTCCTCATCCTCCAAAACATTGCTCACAGGCAGGGAATACCAGAACACCCTCCTGTTTGGTGGCATGAGGTGACAAAGATTACAGAGGATGTCTCTCTTCTTGACCTCCTCAACCCCTCTATTCTGTGGTCGCAAAAGAGTGGGCACCTTCAGCGAGAATTTCTTCATGAGGAAGTCCAATTCCATAAATTCATTCTCCGTATGGGACAGCTTGTAAAAGAGGCTCTTGGAGCCACGCCGCACCTGTATCTCCGCCATCTCCCCAAGCTTTGGTGCTTGCGCTTTCTTGACCTTGACGGTGGAGTGGCCATCCCTCCAATCTAGCACATTGGCATTCTCCAATTTGATAACATCCACCTTCCTGGAGTTGGAGCTTGCCACAACACTCACAAAGTCCTCAAAGTCGTAGACCACACCACCTGGACGGCTCCTCATTTGCTGCTCGACACCATGGTGGAAACTGTCTGCGCTCATGAACGTGTGTCCCCTCTCAAAAAACTTTAGTGTGATGTCCTCCTGTGAAATGGTGTCACTGTTCACAAGAGTGACAAGTGAGGATAGAAGGCACCAGTTCTTATTCTGTGCACTGCAGTTGTCCACCCAGAATATGGTGTGGCGTACATCCCGCTCCTTCTCCAATGCAGTTGTATATGCTGATGTAATTTCCGCGGCACTTCGCCCAGCCATTCCCTCGTGCCACAATACAGAGATGGTGTTTTTTTTGTTTGTTTTTTTCCCCACTGAGGCAAATGTTTCGTGGTATGCCACGATGCGACGAGTAAATACTGCTGACTTGACTCCTGGCATCCGTGGCAGCATTATCACCTTCTGGAGGTCCACACTCCGAACTGATGTCATGTCCGGCCAGTCCCTCTCTGCATCTGCCTGGTAGCTTTGGCGGCTCTCTAGGGCAGACTGCTTATGTTTGTTCCACCTTAGGCACTCTGGGCAATCTGAGCTTTCAGTCTCCCCTGTGTGGCAGTTCACATGTTCTGCATGTTCCAAACAGTCCTCACATTGCTCCTCCCCAAGTTTGGCAAAGCTGATTTTTTTGTCTTTTACCATCTTCCTGTATGCTTCATAGGAGCAGGCGTTTCCTTTATCCAGGTAGTCTGAATGCATCATCTTAATTGTGATGTCACTTGGCAGGTACCGTCGATTTGGGGCATGCTCCCGTCTGTAATGGCTCACACAAGGATGGAAGGACTCAATGTGGTCATCAAGGGTCTTCACGTCTATCTTGTTGACTGCAGCCTGCCTTCCTCTCTGGTCCTTGGATGGAACCAGTGGCCTGGTGTTCGACTTCCCCATCATGGAAATAACGAGACTGTCATTTTTAGGGTGGTAGCCCAATGATGACAGGAAAAACATTTTGCAGACCTGTCTTGGCTCTCCTTTCTGGTTTTGCAGGCGGTAGATAAATGAGCGGCCACGGCGACTTTCTGGGCCGGTTGTTATTCTTTTGGTTGGCATTGGGGTAACTGAGTAAAACATCCATGATCGTCTTTCTGTGTAGGTCATCTCCCAGTACTGACTCCATATCTCCCTCCGTCTTTCCTCTGAAATATGGTCTGTACACCTTCTTCGACATTTGGCACCACATGGCTCTCTCATTGGTGGTCGACGTGATTCAACATCAGGCTGTGGCCCTGGCTGTGGCTCTGGCTGGGGCTCTGGCTGGGGCTCTGGCTGGGGCTCTTGCACTTGTTCTCCTGGGTCTCCAAGTTCCACTTCAGTCTGTGCCATCGTAGGGGTTGGGACATAATCTAGGTCTGTAATGTCATCATATAAGCTGTCCACGCTGGTGGTATCCAGGAAAGTGTCCAGGATGGTCCACTCCATTGTTTCAGCGGGGGGCAGGACTTGCTGCCTCTTTGATGGAATACCTACATGTGTATCTTAAATGAAAAAGAGAGAAAATTAGTGGCATGAATGTAAATCCACATCTGTCTGTGTCTGTCTGTCTGTCTGTGTAGGCTACTGCAACAAATTATTATTATTATTATTATTAGTATTATTAGTATTTATTATTAATTATTATTATATGGACCTACAGGACAACATCTTCACTCTGATCAACATATGTAGGCTATATATCGATGTCTGTATATCATAATATTTAATTGTACAGGGAATAATTTTAATAAAGTTTAATTAATTAATAAATGCCTAAATAATGACTAACACAATAATAAATTAATAATTTTTAACCCTTAATGAAAATGAAGAAAGAAAAGCCAACATACAAAAAACGCAGCCTGGCTTTATAAGTTACATTAGGTTGTAAGTTGTATTATCCTACAATAATAGGATAAAACAGAAGCTTGCAGTAATGCAGAGGGAAACATTTTCATAGGTTAATATAATTAAGGGGAATCCAAATTAAATATATAATTTTATATTTAGAAGAACAAACCGTGCAATAAATAAATGCTTAGGAACAGGAACCAATGTGTTGAGCCTGAGCGCTAAGGGGGGTCGTAAATAACTGCCGACTCGCTCTGCAGAAGTTTGTTTTTGTTGAAAGCATGATGCTTACAGTAAAGAGAAAGGTGTCAGTTTTGCTCACAACTCACTAATTTCTTTAAACAGCGGACATAGTCTTTAAACAGCGGACATAGTCTTCAAACAGCGGACGCGAAGAGAGTGCGTTTTAAGTTGAACAGACACCTGTTGCCGTTTCTCTGTCTGTTCGTTAGTAAGATAATTCGAAAAGTACTGTACGGATTTGGATGACATTTTCGGACAACATGGGTATTAGGACAAGGAACAGATGACTACATTTTGGTGGTGATCCGGAACACGGGACATTTGGAATTTGTAATGCTACATTGACCGCGGTTATTATGCTCTCCGAGTGCTTTTCTAGTTATTGAATATTTTTCCACCGCTGATTGGATTATAACTTTGTGTCATGAACAACAAAATGATGACATGGCATCGGCGATGATGTGAAGTTACAGAGGATAAAGTTACAGCTAGGAGCAGGGAGGATCAGGGGGAGGTAAGCAAAGCTATTTGAAACATCGCCTGTTAATTAGCATAATGCTTTCTGAATGGACCTCTGAGAGGAAGTCCCGCCCTGGCGGCTGACAGGTGTTTATATTGTGATAGCCTAGCCTCTAAATGTTTAATCTGTCACTGTTACTTACCATTCTCCGGGTATTTTCTTTTCAACGCCAGTTCGACCATCTTCTTTCCCCTGCTTTGTGCCATCTCAAACAAAATTTGTGGGAAGTTAGAAGGGTGAAATCGCAAATGTTAAAACCGTCTCGTGAGGATGCCGCTAAATCAGCTGTGTGTGTTCACCATGGAAACAGTAACTGCGCTGCGTAGCAACACGGTTATTTTTTGTTGGGTAAAACAAAACAAGAATACAGTAATGGATGTTACTGTACTCATGCTTTGTTTCACTAGGCCTTTTTGCAGTTACTGTACAAACGACTACCATTTTTCACCAAAACGACACACATTTGAGATAATATTTTTTGTCACATAACAAAGGATGCCTTGAATGTCATGAAAATGATAATAACTCATTTTTGACCAAAAATGCAGTTACTGCCTTTTTGTTTTGTAGGGCAGAATAGGGCTGTGGGTGGCTATAGTATGTCCACACGTATGTTCTAATGTAATGCAAAGTCCGAGTCTCTTAAGTCTTTTGTCAAAAGTCCAAAGTCTTTCAAGGCCAAATATAAGTCTCATTCCGTTTATCCTGTCATGAGTATAAAGAAAGTCCAAAAAAAAAAGAAAAAAAAAAGTATTATTTCCCTAGAATATCCCTAAGGAAGTAAGCCCTACTTATCTAAAATAGTGTTTAGTTTAAATATTATTAAAGATAAAGTTATATCTTGATTTAATTTAAATGAATTGAATTGTTTATTAATAAGTCTATTAATTTTCCTTTCTGTTAATACCAAGCAGTTGAAATGTATTTTTGCGAATGACTATTTTATCTAAATATTTTATCTAAATACTGAATCAATATTTTTCTTTGTCAGTTGCTTACAAATGTGTAATGTCATTATTTTGTGAATTATTATTTTATTTGATGTCTTTGTGAGTTGGATGGCAATGCCTGTTTTGCAAAAGGTCTTGTGTAGTTTACATATGGTATTCATACACTGTTTATTTGAAGTCCTACATTGACTCTACCCTTAACATTAAGCATAATGCTAACCCTAACCTTTGTAGCAGCAATTGCAAATAGTGATAGTTTTGTAGAACATTAGATACATTGTATTGAATGCTTTAAATTTTAATGCAATATAAAGTTTAAGAAATTCCTTTTGCACCAGTGAATAAACACAATCCTCTTTACTGATACGTGCTGTGCTGAAAAGTGTTTTATTATTTCAAGATTGTAAATTTCAGTGACCATAAGAAGGTTTGAGGTTAGAGAATCATGCTTTAAGAAATGTGAACGAGAATTGTGTTTTTCTGTTTAACCCAGCAGAGGTTCTAAGCACATTTATAAAGGCTGGATCTTTATCATTTTCACACAGTATGTTTGCACTGTAAAAAATAAAATAAAAACAAGCACCCTTCTTTAAGCTTAAATGACGAATTTGACAACCTACGGTCTTGTGGACTTAACAGACACGTGCACATTGTAAGTCCACAAGACCGAAAGTGCACATGAAGTGTGCCATTTGGGACAGGGCCTATATGTTAACAAGTGCACGTGTGTCCGAAGTAAGGGTGTGTCCGAATACACTTTTGCTAGTTTAAGAAACGGGGAAAATGGTCTGTGCATGACTTAAAAGGGTTGTCCCTATTCCCTTAATGAGTTAAGGGTGTTTTGGGCATAACATACAAAAAAACAAAAACAATCAGATCCGTTCCCTTTAAAGGCCCACTGAAGTACCTTGAAACGCGTCGCATTATTTAATGTGTTGACGTAATTTCCCCTGAAACGGCTTCAGCTGTTAGCAGCTCCTCCCCTTTTTTGAAACAGCCAATAACATTTCGTTAATATATAGTTTGACTAGAGCGCAAGAGCGGACCTTTCTCTGTTTGGTAAAGCCAGTTTCCTCTAACACTGTTTACCATCATTATCTCCTCCATATCGCTTTGAAATTCAGCATTCTGTGCAGAATTCAAATGGGTCGATATGTTTGTTGTCTGTGCGGACTCGCGCATATGATCCGCGCTGCGCTCTCGTGTTTGTAGCCTAAATTTAGACCTGAGCCGTTGGGGTGTATGCACTGCTGCGGTGCGTGAAACTAACGTGTAAACAGACTTAATTTGCCTCATATTAAAGCATATTTACACTAAATCATTTCCTATCACATATATAGTGTGCGATGTGCCTTTCACCATGTAGAAATTAGTAAATGTGTGTTAACAACTGACCGATTTCAGCCGCAGCTTCAGCAGTGTAAGGGGGTGGGCTTTAGAATCTAGAGAGCATTTTGATTGGACAGAAGATTTGACGAGAAAGTGAAGTCTGCGATGATGTCACCAAAATCTGAGATTCGTTTTAACGTAAGTGGCAGACTGTAAATTTTGAATGCTTATAGCTCCTAAAAGCAAATGTTGTCATAGTTTTGGAACATACCAGCTTATTCATAACTTTAAGGCTAACAGTCATACTAAAAGCTAAAAAACTTAAGTTTTGATTCCAGTGGACCTTTAAGAGCCAGTTACACTTGTGCCATGGTTTGCTATTTACCATGGCTAGATTGCTATTTACATGGTGTAATATAGACACCCTCAACCTGACATGTCAGTTTGAATACATGTGTCTTGCCAAATGTGTGTCTTAATTCATCAGCACTGCTAATAGGTAATTCTGATACATACATTGGATATCCATTTTGACTATCTATCTATCTATCTATCTATCTATCTATCTATCTATCTATCTATCTATCTATCTATCTATCTATCTATCTATCTATCTCTCTCTCTCTCTCTCTCTCTCTCTCTCTCTCTCTCTCTCTCTCTCTCTCTCTTTCTCTCTCTCTCTCTCTCTCTCTCTCTCTCTCTCTCTCTCTCTCTCTCTCTCTCTCTCTCTCTATATATATATATATATATATATAATATTTCTGTAAATTAAATTGCATCAATCCACACAGAATTTCAAATTCGGCCAACTGAAAAATTTAGATGTGATCAGTCACTAGAAAATGTTCAATTGGAGACATTTATTTATTTATTTATTTATTTATTTATTTATTTATTTATTTATTTATTTATTTATTTATTTATTACAGCACTGTAAAAAAATATTGTTGGTTTAACTTAAACAAGTAAGTCCCCTGGTTGCCTTAAAATGTTGAGTTTATTGAAATTAAACATTTGAGTTGACACAATGAAAAATTGGTTTAATAAATAGAAACTCTAAATATTATTGTATCTGAACCACATAAATTTTTTTTTTGATAAATCATGAAAATAGCATAATTTGGCATGTTTCACTGCGTCATCACAAATAAAAAATAAATAAAACACACACAACTACCCAATATGCTTACAAAATCTTTTAATAATATTTGAATAAAAGGTTGTCGACTCTCAAAAAATGTTCATTTTATTAACTCATTTTTTTTATTTTAATGAATTAACAATTTTAAGGCAACCAGGTAACTTATTTTTTAAAGGTGCCCTAGAATGAAAAATGTAATTACCTTTCCATAGTGAAATAATACGAGTTCAGTACATGGACATTACATACTGTGAGTCTCAAACACCATTGCCTCCTACTTCTTATGTAAATCTCGAAAATCAAAAACACCACAGAAAAAAAAAATCTTCTCAACATAAACCCAACTGTGACGTAAGCGTTGGGGATCATTTATATGCACGCCCCCAACATTTGCATCTGTCCAAACATGTTCATTGTCAGGCTGAACTGACGCAGCCGAATCAAACAAACAACGGACATCGGGTGTGTATCCCCGCTCGTAAGGAAGCGCGAGCAGGGAGGAACACACCGTATGAATGGCTATTCGGTCACCATAATCTCTCACTGTCAGTAATGTGTGTATTTTGTGAAAAAATCAACAAAGTCTGTACTCAGACACAACACAGAGACAGTTTGGACAATGAAACATAAAGCGCTTGTTGAAGGCAACAGAAGCTGGGGTGTGTGTTTGCTGGCAGGCTTTATAGTTTCCGGGTCAATGACGTCACCCGCCTATGACGTTCCGTCTCTCCATTGGACTGATTACATACGTGCTTCACGACGCAATCATGCAGAGGTGTTCCCAAAGCGGTGACGCAGCTCGAGTTCCCTGAATGGGAACTCCAAGTACAATACTAAATTAAATAGTGTGTCTAATGACAAAGGTTAATATTATTTTGTATTACAAAATCCAAACGTATCTATACATTGCTTGTAGATCGTTCACTCGATCCTTCCAGCAAACGTCACCTTTTCCTCCACAAAAGTTAAAACAACATTTGACAAGGCTATTCATTTTGTAAAAATATAAGTTATATTTTTATATTTTTGAGAACTGAAGTAGGCTAATGATGTTTCCGCATGCTTGTTCAGAGTACATCACAGACACTGCGTAGCCTACATTGTGACTAACGTTTTATAAACATGCAATATCATTGACAAAAAAAGACAAGTCTAAAATGTAGACTGAATGACACTTTAAGCAGAACATCTCAAATGGAGATTGCTGAAATGCAGCTTACTTGTTTATTGGTGTTTTCAGATCATCCGCACGCGCGCGAGAGAGAGCTCGTGTGCATATGCTTGCCAGATTGGACATGTTTAGGAATAGTTTTTTTTTTTTTTCACAGAAAAGCTCTGTTTGGGGGATTTAAAGGGGGGGGGGGGGTGAAATGCTGTTTCAAGCATACTGAGCTTTTTACACTGTTAAAGACTTGGATTCCCATCCTAAACAAGACAAAGTGTCAAAAACTAATGTTGGACGATTGATGGAGTATTTCTGTGTCAAAAATACTCCTTCCGGTTTCTCACAAGTTTCGGCGAGTTTTTTTCGAGTTTGGGTCTACTTGACGTTAATAAGAGCGGAAGGTCCTTGTATGGGCCGTACGGGCTCTTCTCCCAGTAGGGTGCGCGCGCGCGTGACTAGAGCACGGCGTAAACAGTCTCTCAGATGCAGATCCAGTCGTCCGTGAACACTTATGTGGCGCCGCGCTTCTCTTTATTCATATGGGTAACTTCGAGCGACTTCAACGCTTCAGCACAGCATTCCGGGAAGGCAGCGCTGCATTTGAACCGATTTGAACGCAGAAATGACGGGAAGCTTCACAACATTGTTTCAGTTGCGTCTCAAAATGGATTTACACGCCACTGCTGTCAGGACTTTACCAAATCATACCAAAGAAGTGTGTTTTTGACGGAGCAGTCCCAGCGATAAAGCTTCGGTCCTGCTTTGGAAGCAGCCGGTGAGTTAACTTAAACTGCTTCAAATGTCTCTGCTTTTGGCTATGGACGCATGAGTAAACATCAGTAAACGACACGATCGCGTGCTTCGTCATTCAAATGGGCTAACGGTTACTCCATTGTTGTTCTCTGTATAACGTTACAGTATTCTGACGTGCAAAACCGTTTTGCTTGCTACATATAAGGTCTAGTCGCATACAATAGTCCATAAACCGAATCATGTCCTCATAAACTGTGAGTAAAGACACAGAAATGTGGACAGGCCATTAAATACAGTAACTAAAATACCACAGAGTCGGACATCCTGATGTTGCCGTTTCTCCTGTTCAAGTTATTTCTCCCTCAGATTTGATTCTGGATCATTATCTGTATTAGCTGAGATAGTGATGGGCTTCTCCACGCTTGAGGACGTCACCGCTTTGCGCTTGTCATTCTTTAGCTCCGCCCACACGATACGCCTCCAGCCGCTCGTTTTTTTCCGGAAAGACTCGGTACAGCCTATATTTCTTTTATAAATATGATAAAACTAAAGACTTTTCGGAGATATGAAGGATGCAATACTACTCTATAGGTACTCAAGATTGACATGAGATTGACTGAAACTGGGTGTTTCACCCCCCCTTTAATTACTGAAATGTAATTACTGACCCAAACACGCAAGCTCTTTCTCATGCGCGGATGATCTGAAAACACCAAAATAAACAAGTAAGCTGCATTTAATCAATCTCCATTAGAGATGTTTTGTTTAAAGTGTCATTCAGTCGGTCTGTGTTCTGTCAGGACGGTCAGGACTCACGAGCTGAGCAGCAGAACTGCTATGAGCTGTGAGCTGCTGAAATAAACCAATCAGAGCAGAGCTCAACATTAATATTCATGACTCTTCCAAATAAGGCAAAAACAGAGCATTACATCCTAGGGACAATTTATAGGGTTGTAAGTGGACCTGTAAAACTATAACTGTACAATTTTTGCCCTTAAATAAGCAAAATACCCTCTATGTAGATATCAGAGAACAATTTAACATATTGTTTCAAATCATTCTAGGGCACCAAAAAATATATATATTTTTTTTTTTACAGTGAGTGTATACAATAATGATATTTTACATTGTAATCCTTTTATTTGTAATATTTAAAAAAAACATTTGTGCAACAGCACGTCCCTGTGTGTGTAAGTGTATGCACCCGCCTATAGGCACACATTACTAACACACCCTTTAAATAACACAAAATACATTGCAGTTATATACGCATTTATCATTTGTTTAAATAGCAAATTTGCATTTATGCATTTGTGGCTATTTGTGAGGCCATTGGCGTGCTGGTCTGAAAACAAGGTGTGTTCAAGCGCATTGTTGGCGTGTTGCTATTTTGAAGCAACTGAAATAGACTGTGACATTGACCAACAAAAACCTGCAAGGAAACTAGCAAAAAACACTTTGCGCTTGATGTAATTAGGGCCCTTTATTGCCAAGACTTTTTTTTTTTTTTAAAGAGGGTATAAACTGGAGCACTCCAAACTTTTGTAATCCAGTGTATTCTGCTCCTACTCATCTAATAATACATTCTGTTTTCCATTGTTATTTTTTTTCTGTAAATTCATTCTGATTCTTCACCCATAACTATTAATAGTACCATTTTTTTTTAAAGAAAGCAATGTTTGGTGATTCTGTTAGTACCTGTAACTAAGACAGAGAGAAAGAACAACCAAGAAAAAAAAAATACGTTCATTGAAAATGATGGATTTCAATGCAATTACTACCGTAATAATCTGCAATGATCAAAACTGGAAGTCCTCTTACTATCTTACTATATTACAACATCCATCATATGCAAATGCTGCATGTCAGTCTAAGTTTGCATTGGGAACGTGTGATTTATAAGAGTTGCTATCTGATGTCAAAGTGCAAACACACTTTGTGTGTTCCTGTTTAAATGTATTAAATGTTTTACATCCTGATACATCTCTCTTTGGTTTACAAGTAAGCCCATCCTTACAAAATTGCACTGTACAATTTCTATGGTCGTTCAGAGATGTAATGTCTTAAGCCACATTCTCTGTTGCCAGCTGAACATTCTTTGAAATAAGTAAATATGGCCAGGATAAATCTGACGACTGTAAAGCCGTCCCTTTTTGTGTATTTAATTTCACACATATTTGCACAGGAAAATTACATTTTATTTATTTAATATAGCAGGGAATCCTAAATAAAGATCAGGTTTGTGGATTTCTTCAGGACATTGGGCTGTAAACATAACCCTGTAGGTTTAAAGAAAAATAAATAGACTAACTATAGAAAGGTTGAAGAAACAAATCTATAGGTATTTACCTTTAATGATAAAGAAGTTTATTTGTGTTTATACTGTTATGAAAAAGCTTATCCAAAAGTGTGAATCATGCATAATGTTGCTCTCCATTGCATCAGTAACAGTATACAGTGGAAAACTGACAACCTTTAATTCCTCAGCTATCGTTTATGAGTTCTAACTAATATATTTGTTTTTATTTTTTATTTTTTATTTTTTTTGCTTTTGGCTATTTTATTTTATTTTATTTTACATGCATTACTCTTATCTGTATCAATAAATCAAATATTTGTGTTACCAAACATACATGTTTTTTGTATTGTTTTGTAATGTTTATTTGTTGTATTCTTGCACATTTGCACAAGAGTGTTATGCTGTTTGAGGTGGTTGGATATTTTAGCTGTGGTTGTTCTGCTATGAAATAGCTGAGAGAATCTATTGGACTAATACAAGGCCTATAGGACTAATATAATATGTATTATTTAGCAATGACAACACAAACAATGAATAATATATCTGTGCAGTGTGTTTGCTCACTGATTCTGGAGACATGGGACAAAACATTTAACACAATCTGCCACTAGTTTTTTGTTTTTAAATAGCAACATTACCACTTTGATGAAATCAATCAGAGATGTTCACTTGGATTTTTTTTTTTTTTTTTACACAATGTACAGTTTAAAGTATTTGATTTTATATAATATATCCCTTTTGGAAGTTTTCACATCCTTGTCCCTACTTGTTAACATTGTATGATATTTGCTTAACGTTTAAAAACCAGGCAATATCAAAGCCAGCCCTCATCCTGAAGGTCATATTTCCATATTTTACCTGCTATAAGTTCAATAAGGCCACACAGGCCCTGGAGCCTCATTTTATTCAAAAAGTTTATCTGAAGATAATTTCTTGATTTCTTTGTGATTCAGAGAGCGAATCAATGCAGATCTCAGATATCCACCTTGTAAGCGTTGTCTAATGTCACTAACATATAAAAGATCACCAGTCAACGTCCAAATCCTTTACTTGAGAATGGGGAGTGGCAAGAACTGCTTCGGTTTTTAAATAGCCACCTGCATTACTCATTTTTTGTCACAAAAAGTGCATAAGTCTCTTTAGAACCTGACATGGCACTATCTTTATACAGTAAATATGATCGTTGGCATAGATTTTAGCATATGCATACTCAAAGTTCAACTCTGAGCATCAATTATTATATATATATATATATATATATATATATATATATATATATATATATATATATATATATATATATATATATATATATATATATATATATATATATATATATATATATATATATATATATATATATATATATATATATATTATTGTCATATAAATATTATATATTCTTGTCATGTCACAACCATGATTCATCCAAAATGTGATGAAAGTTCTTGGTATAATTAATTATCTACTTTTAAGTAGGTTGATTGCTTGAAACATCAATCAATCAATCAATCAATCAATCAATGGAAAGCACTCCTTTCATGAAGAATTAGAAGCATCACATAAATTTATCCTGTTTAGATGATTAAAATAATAATTACAACACTTTAAATAATGCTGAGTTGTTTTTTAACCCAAAATGCTGGGTTAAGCTGTTGGGTAATTTTTGTTGGTTTATTTGATCACATTTTAAACACCATTGTAGTTTCAAATTTCCAGTCGTTGGGTTAAACCTGCGGGGTCGCAATACTTGGTTGATTCTACCCAGCACTTGGTTGTTTCACGTGCCAGTGTATCTGCAGGTTTCACCAAGTCAAATTTAAGACTTTTTAAGACCTTTTTAAGACCATTATGAATAAAATTTAATACCTATATCACGCAATATATATATATATATATATATATATATATATATATATATATATATATATATATATATATATATATATATATATATATATATATATATATATATATATATATATATATATGGCCCCACTTTATATTAGGTGGCCTTAAGTACTATGTACTTACACCAAAAAATAAGTACAATGTACTTACTGTGTTCATATTGTACTGTAAAGCACTTTTGCTGATACTGAGGTGGGATACGGGTAGAGTTAGGGACAGGTGTGGTGGTGTGGGTCAGTTTAAGGGTAGGGTTAGCTGTAAAGGAAGTGCCAACTGTGTAACTACACATACAACTACAGAAATTAATTACAGACGTAATTACATGCAGGTATTTTTAAAATGTAAGTACAATGTAAAAACATGTATGTATACAATAAGTGCATTGTATCAAATGATTAATTACAATGTTAGTACATAGTAGTTAAGGCCACCTAATATAAAGTGGGTCCATATATATATATATATATATATATATATATATATATATAAAATTTTGACCAATTTTTTTTTTTTTTTTTGGTCACTTCCATAAATTTGCATTTTTTATTTTATTTTTATAATTAGGATGCAACATTAACCATATAATTATGTTAGATGCACAATAGTCACACATGGCAATAAAACTGACAAAATGCATGAATCTTGTTTGGTAGGCCTATTACACAAACAAAAAATCTTTAATAGCACGATCGCTTGGGGTGGGAAATATAACCAACATCTTAAAAGTAAACCACAGCAATAATTGCTTAATATAAGTAAAAAGTTTTCAAGTAATTACGTAATCAAGTAATCAGTCAGTAATGAAATATATACTTAAACAAATGACAATAGGACAAATAAATACACCATACAGATGCATATCTACAAAGAGGAAAATACCACCGTTTTTAGAAATAGGGCTTAGACAACTTCTTTAGACATTTAGATATGTGGGCAAATGCATTTGTTTCAGTGCATGCATTGTTTTAGTTTGGCAGGGTCGCCGCTAGCTTAGCTTAAAATGCATTTCCCCACATATCTAAATGTAGCAAAGTAAGTTGGAGTGTTCCTTTAAGTGTAAGTGTTGTTTCCCCATTTATGTTGTTGTTAGGCTATATTAGTTTGCTTTCAATTTGAGAACTTACTAATGTGCAGATACTTACTGACACGTCCCAAACTTGTTTAACTCAAATCAGGATATCAACATATGCATAATCTGTATATTTGATCGTTCAGGAGTAACGTTAGGCTAATGAGCATAAAAATAACACATTCAATACACTCGCGCGAGCGCTGACAGGCAGCAAACACACGCAGCCTGACATCGGAGTTCGGCGTTTACATCACTGTTATTAACTATTTTAGTGCAATCGGGTATATTATACTTTTATTTGGTCATTAAGCAAGATGCTGAGAAAGATTCGCGTTCACGGTCGCGGAACTACAAGAACCGTCAGACTCAGCTGAAAAATAAAATCAGTTTTATGCATCTATGGGGTACGATCAGAAAGAGGCTAGTGCCAATAACACGAAAGCTGATTGGCTGCAATATAAGTTGCATGCTTGTCTAATTTGTAGTTGTAATAGAGCAAACAATAGTTGGTCTGGCGAAAGAAAGAACTACAAACACCACGGAACAAACAAACACACACACACACACACACACACACACACACACACACACACACACACACGGGAGGCGAGAGCATTTCAATGAGGTTGTGTTACATGGACGTAGGAAAATTAAGACCTGTTTAACATTATTTAGGGGGGGGGGGTGAAACACTCAGTTTCAGTCAATCACATGTCAATCTTGAGTACCTATAGAGTAGTATTGCATCCTTCATATCTCCGAAAAGTCTTTAGTTTTATTATATTTATAAAAGAAATATGGGCTGTACCGAGTCTTTCCGGAAAAAAACGAGCGCCTGGAGGTGTATCGTGTGGGTGGAGCTAAATAATGACGAGCGCAAAGCGGTGACGTCCTCAAGCGTGGAGAAGCCCATCGCTATTGATCTCAGCTAATAGATATATGATCCAGAATCATTCGGAGGCTGAAATAAATTGAACAGGAGAAACAGCAGCAGCAGGACGTCCGTCTCTGTGTTATGTACTGTATTTAGTGGCCTGTCACATCGCAGTTTATGAGGACATGATTCAGTTTATGGACTATTGTATGCGACTAAACCTTAGCAGTAGCAAGCAAAACGGTGTTGCACGTCAGACTAGTGTAACGTTATACATAGAACAACAATAGAGTCCATTAGCCCATTTGAATGACGAAGCATGTGATCGTGTCGTCTACTGATGTTTACTCACATGACGATAGCCAAGAGCACAGACATTTGAAGCAGTTTTACTCACCGGCTGCTTCCAAAGCAGGACCGAACCTTTATCGCTGGGACCGCTCCGTCAAAAACACACTTCTTTGGTATGATTTGGTGAAGTCCTGACAACAGTGAACGGTGGAGATCCACTTTTAGACGCGACTGAAGCGATGTTATGAAGCTTCCCGTCATTTCTGCGTTCAAATCGGTTCAAATGCAGCGCTGCCTTTCCGGAATGCTGTGCTGAAGCGTTGAAGTCGCTTGACGTCATCCATAGGAATAAAGTGGAGCGCGGCGCGACCATAGGGTGCATCACAAGTGTTCACCGATGACTGGATCTGCACCTTGAAAGAGTGTTTATGGGCGTGCATTTCCTCTCTCGCTCTAGTCACGCGAGCGCACCCTACCGGGAGAAGAGCCCATACGGCCCATACAAGGTCCTTCCGCTCTGTTCACGTCAAACCGAGCCATACTCGGAAAAAAACTCTCAGAAACCTGTGAGAAACCGGAAGGAGTATTTTTAACAGAAATACTCCATCAAACGTCCAACATTAGTTTTTGAAACTTTGTCTATGTTTAGGATGGGAATCCAAGTCTTTAACATTGTAAAAAGGTCAGTATGCATGAACCCCCCCCCCCCCCCTTTTGACTCCGCGGGGACCTACTTTTTATGACTCCGTGGGGACCCTGATGTGCTTCCCTCCTTGATTCGTTTAAATTCGCTCCCAAACTGTCATTTTGAAAGGACAATGCAAAAGGCTAAGCCACTGGTTGCAGATGTTTTAAGATAAGTTTATATGTTTTCATTAATAAACATTTATTTAGCATAATTATAGTTTTTTTCTTCGCAGCAGCAGCAATTCTTAAGCTTACATGATGTTAAGACGACTACTCCCATACAGACAAAGTTTTACCTCAGTATCCGATGAAATGTACGTTAATGACTCATGTCAGACGATAGAACAGTTTGTGATTACACGGAACCATGATCTTACGAAAATGAACCATGGTTTTGTGTAGGGATGTCACAAGTACCGGTACTTCGGTACTAAGTACATACTGAAATTTAAAAAAGTAGACTATATTAATTCGGTCCTGCAGCTGCGTTTAGCCGCGTCACGCAGGGATCCAGACTGTAGCCGAATATATACCAGTGTCTGTATATTAAATACTATTTAAATATTACTCTTCCATGTTTTGTGTCTCTGTGTGATTGACAGGGGCGCCGCTCGCTGTCTTTTCGCCTCTGCCGTGTCACTGAGGACATGAGAATTTACCGTTTCATTTGAGAAAACTGTCATATCATGAACACAGACACTCAAAGGTCACGGCAACCCGTCAAAATAAAAGTTCAATTTAAGTGTGAATAAATTGACAGAATATATGCGACAATTCACAATGACGTCACAACAGTAATAAACGTTCTTCCGGGTGGCAAAAGCCGAAGCATTCCTATGGCAACGCTAGTAAATTGCTTGGGATTCAGACATAGTTAACATGATTATTGATATATTACTGATTCATTAATTCAGGCAATACATGAAATGCCTAACCTTGCTCCAGTAGATGTAGCGCTAGTCTACTACCATAATTTTTAAATGAGCCTCAGCCTACCATTGAGTAGTTATTTAAGTGACTGTTGCTGTTTGACTTAAATATGTTAGCTATCGTAGATGGTCTATTACCCTGTTATCTAACTAAAAAGGCTATGATCGTTTTCTGTTGCTCGGTCGGGGCTGGATCAGATGGCACAGACGTGAGCTTCTGACGGTCAAAAGGATAGCGTGCTGTACACTAGCGCTACTCCGCTAACGTTAGGCATTCACTCAAATTAAACTCGCGGTGATAAAGAAACCAATGTGGTACACACATCAATCATTCATCAGCCTACAACTATGTTTTGCTTTTCCTATTTCTTCCGTTGACATTCGATCAGTAGCCTACATGACACTAGAAGTCTCTTCCTAATTTTACTTCAGACAGTGACTGGCAATGAGTTCAATCTTTAAAAGAGATCTAAAGTTTACTAATATTAGTCTTGAATTTCCCCAGCTGAAGATAATAATGCTCTGCTATGATTTTGTAGATGGCCCGTTTTGAAAATACTTCTCTGTAGCGTCACTTTTGACGACGTGCACTCGCTTTCGGCTCCTCACCCACAGGTTTTGCTAGATGTATTTACTTTTTTCTGAAGGAAATCGATACAATCCTACACCTTTTGCTGTATATCTGACGGCACAACCCCAAACACAACACGTTTTTGTCGTAGTTTCAACTTTAATCAACAACAATGATCTTAACTATGTAACTGTTTACAGAAGCCGGCTGATCTCTTCAGTTTGTCAGTAGAAGCCACTCGTGTTCTGCCACCCGGAAGTATCTTTGTGCCGAATGTTTACAAACATTCTGAAATGCCGTATTAGGTTTGTAGTTGTCATTGTTGCTAATTTTAACACATTTGTGTATTGCACCATTTGTCAAGCAATAAAAATTATTGTTTTAACAGTCTAAACATGCAATCTTCATTTGGTCTTTCATGACTGTCTAGTTTTACAGTAGGCTAATGCACAGGAGACATTTTAAGAACAACCCAGCAAGAATAACCCAGAATAGCAAATCGATTAATGGTAAAAATTGACTACATTTTGGGTTCTCAACAGCCCACCCTGCTGGGTTAAAATGCCACTGGGTTAATTTAACCAAGTGTTCTGTCCGACATTTACCCAGAGCTGAGTTGTCAATTGGGTTGTTTTTAACCCAGCCATTTTTAGAGTGAATCCAAAATAATACAATCCTTTTTCTTTTTTGTCAAATACCAAGCCACCTATGCTTTAACATAATCTGATTACAGGAATGTAAGTAAATGTGTTGGATTAAATTGGTCACAAGTTAATGTTGGTTTCAGGCTGCATATTGCCAGACCCAGTTTAGCCTGCCGTGAGATCCCATCTTTAAAGAGAAAAACCTGTTTTGAACTATACACAGGTATGTATTCCTTCATCCTTTGCTTTACTAATTACCCCATGGGCAAACAGTTAATAACAAAGGCTGAAAAAAAGAGCCCTTATCTTGTAAGAAAACAGCAAAATAGATATCCCCATTGTGCATAATTTAGCCCTGCTCTCATTTCTTTCAGCTTTCTTCTTGTTTTCCCTTGTTTTCAGAGAGAATAAAGGTTGTGGAGTGGAGAGATGCATAGATGGATACGAGTCTCTCTCTCTCACAGCCACTCTGGGATTGATGGCGCCCCCATGCATCTGAAAATTATACGAATAAATATGAACTGAGTGATGATGTGGCCTTGTGGCACATTATGTTGATTAAACACAGTAAATAGAAATTCAGCTTGTATTGAGAGCAGTTTATCGCAATCAGCCACTCACTGTTTTTTTTTTTTTTTTTTTTTGGTTATTGAATTTCTACTTTTTTCTATAGCACATATTAAATTAAAGCAACACAATTATTTCCAGATGGCAGGGCATAAAGTAAGTGTGCCTCACAAAGCTCCGCAGGAGCACCTTAAATAAACTCTCTAAACCCCATAAACTCTGCAAACTAAAATAGAAAAGAAAAATATACTGACTATTATGAGAAATGCAAATATGTCTAGTGCAGTAATTAGGATGGGACGAGTTATTTTCCTGCTTTAAATGTTTGCTGTCACAATGTTTGATAAAACTAGCATCTTGAAAGTTTACATGTACTCTTTTTTATAGTGAAAGTATGAAAGCTTGATTCATTCAGATGTGCTAGTCGGTTCAGTTAATTTCTTGAATAACTAATAAAGAGATTAAACAAAGTGTCAGGTCTGTTGTGTGATACAAGAGTACCAGCAACAATGAAAGGAAAGGTGTACAGGACCGTAGTGAGACCAGTGATGTTGTATGGTTTGGAGACAGTTGCACTGAGGAATAGACAGGAAGAAGAGCTAGAGGTAGCAGAGCTGAAGATTTTCAGAGGTTCTCTTTGGGAGTGATGAGGATGGATAGGATCAGGAATGAGTACATCAGAGGGACAGCGCATGTGAGATGTTTTGGAGACAAAGTTAGAGAGGCCAGGTTGAGATGTTTTGGACATGTTCAGAGGAGGGAGAGTGAATATATTGGTAAAAGGATGCTGAGGTTAGAGCTGCCAGGCAGGAGGTCAAGAGGAAGACCAAAGAGGAGGTTTATGGATGTAGTGAAGGAGGACATGAAGGTAGTCTGTCTGAGAGAAGAGGATACAGAGGATAGGACCAGATGGAGGCAGATGATTCGCTGTGGCAACCCCTGAAGGAAACAGCTGAAATAAGAAGACTAAACATATTTATTAGATTTTGCAATGGTATTGCTCAATATGGTGGTGACATTCCGGTCAGGAGTTTTTTCTAAAAATACTGTAAGTATTATATTTTTGAAATCCATTCATGATCAGAACAAAACACTTTATAAATTGCATATGTGCTATCTTTTTTGGAAAACAGGATAGCTTCCACCGCAAAAAAAAAAAAAAAAAAAAATTGAAAATACATCATAATTTACTCAATAACACAAAATAAAATAAACAATAAAACAATAAAAATGGGGTCCAGTGTTGTGTTGTTAGCATTCATTTTATGAGCAAAAACAGAAGAAACATTTGTCAGATGATCTTCCTTACTTCAATATATCTCCTAATACTGCCTTGCAAACACTGGCATTTCTTTGGAAATGCTAATCTTGTAATGTGGCTCTTATTAGTCATAACCTTTATGTCTTGTTACTCAATGGCTAGCTAATATGGTTGTCACTCGTTTTGAGTGCTTAATTCTGTTCTGCAGAGTTCAGTTATTTACAGGAGTGACAACCATGTTTAACCAACTAATTGTGCACATATCCTTGGAGGAAAATATATGTGTTGACTTCAGGGTAAGAAATTAAACATACAAAATATTAAAAAATGGAATCACTTGTGCTTGAGGAGCTGATTAGGAGAGGACGGGTTTTGCACAATCTCATTAGCCTGGCGTGGTCATACTCAATTCTAGTCAGGATATGAGTCTGATACTGCTCCATTGGGCTGTGATTATGGGGCGTGTTTCAACCGAACCAGGAAAAACATCAATTGGATAGACCTACAACCAATCAGAGCAACGAAGCGACGCATTGTCAAATGTCAACAGAGATCAACTGCACTGTGTTGCCCATGGTGTTGCCAAGTCCGTGTTTTGTTTCCACGGGTTGTTTTCTATGTCCGCGGGTTTTGTTGTAAAAACTTGGCAACCCTGTCTGCATGCGCACTGGTATCAGGCTGGAATACATTATTTTTGCCGTTGTTGTAAAAAAAATAGCATAATTTAATGATACACAGAGTACTTACCCAACATGATCATCATTTCTGAGAGAAATTGTGAAGGTGAATGCATATACAAGCAAGCTCTCCGTTTAGGATTCAAAAAAAATATATAATCCAAGCCCCTTTGATGATGTGGATGATTGCGTTACTGTTTATCATCTGTCCATCATCGTCTAAAGCCCACCCTGATGATTTCATTGGTCCGAACAGTTAGGGGATAATTACTCTTCTATGGAGCAAGGCCAGACCGAACTGCCCGACCTAAAAAAAGTGTGGGCGGGGCTGAGTTCGGCTGGCATCCACGCTACAATCTCATTTTAGTCAAACAAACTGCCAACGAATCCACAAATCGCAAATGCAAGGGTAAGTGAGGAATCGTAGATCTTAGGAAATAGAAAGTCCTTCGCTCTGTTTGTTTCCATGTACTGTATATGTAGCAGGTAGCATTTTATATTTGATTTAAAGTTTAAGAGTTTTGTTTAGTTTTGTTTTAGTATGCATATGTTTTTGATCTATATACAATATATATATATATATATATATATATATATATATATATATATATATATATATATATATATATATATATATATATATATATATATATATATATAATATGTAATGTTTTTGTCACTATATATGACTCATGGAATCGCATCAGCCATGTTTTCTATTTATTTATTTATTGTTTGTTAAAACCCACCTTTTCATGGGTCAAAAAATCAGGAAGAGAGGAAGAGGTATGTTGTGTTCACATAGAGGCTGTTCAGTGTTCTCCATACTGACCACCCTTTCAGAAAGCACACACCTCTAGGTTCTTTTCCACACTCAAGGTCAGTAGAAGTAGAGATTTCGCCTTAGGTTTAGCCAAGTCCATTCCAGTCCTTTTGTAACTCCTGTATATTTATTTATTTATTAGATTTGTTTTTCCATCTCTAGAGATGTTTGAATGTCAGAGGGCTGTTGGTGGCATGCCCTTTGGGAAAGTAGCCCCACTGCTTTGTTGGTGAGGATGTGACTCTGGAGTGTATGTTCACACTCAAAGGCCTGGGGAGGTCATGCGGAGAGAGGGGCAACTGCCTGTCACCATCTCTCTCATTCAGAGACGCATCCACTCGATGTATCTGAGCACTCTGTCTCCCGCTCTTTTCCTTCAGGGGGACGCAGGTCTGCATTACCCCACCCTTGCACACCGATGAGCAGTGGTGGAATGTGTATGATGAAAGTCTCGACCATATTCCTATATTCAGATTTGTTAAAGTTCACTCAATTACGTATTTTAAATTTTGGGTTTTTGGGTTGTCATCAACAACATTAAATGGACAGAGATATGGAGATATGACAGAGATGGACTTTATATTTCTATATACACACACTGGAGTTACAAAAATTTTCTTTTAAATATATTTTTGTAAGAAGTCTGATTCGCAATCTCCACTCTAATTCATCCCAAAGGTGTTCTTGTGGGTTGAGGTTGTGTAGGCCAGTCAAGTTCCTCCACACCAAACTTGCTCATTCATATCTTTATGGACCTTGCTTTGTGAACTGGTGCACAGTCATGCTGGAAGAGGATGGGTATATCTCCAAACTTTTCCCAAAAAGTTGGGAGTATGAAATTGTCCAAAATATCTTGGTGTGCTAAAGCATTCATTTATAGACGTATCGCTACACCATACTTATTGCACAGGTGGCAACCTATCACAATGATTTGCTTGAATTTACTGAGCTCCTGAGAATGACCCATAATTTTATAAATGTTTGTAGAAGCAGTCTACATCTAGGTGCTTGATTTTTGATACGTGTCAAAGTAATATCCACATGGATGGCAGGACCCAAGGTTTGCCAACAGAAAATTGCCCAAACCATCACACTGCCTCCACTAGCTTGTCTTCTTCCCATAGTGCATCCTGTTGCCATGTGTTCCCCAAGTAAGTGGCATACACGCACGCACCAGCCATCCATGTGATGTAAAAGAAAACATGATTTATCAGACTAGGCCACTTCTTCCAGTGCTCTGAGGTCCAGTTCTGATGCTGACATGCCCATTTTTGCTGCTTTAAGCGATGGACAGAGGTCAGCTTTGGTATCCTGACTGGCATGCGGCTATGTAGCCTCATACATTGAAAACTACACCTTGTAACTTTTTTATGTATTTATATTATTGCATGTCATTTAAAAACAGTCATTTAGTCTGTCAAATAATTCAAATAATTGAATTATTTGACTTCAAATAATTTTCAAATAATTTTGATACCCAAATTCAACAAGATGGGCGTGCCATAAACTTTAAACACGGTGGTGGTGAGAATCAAAAGTTATCCAGGGATAGTGTGTGTGCGTGTGCGTGTGTGTAACATAAATCAGTCAAAATGCATGTTTTTTTTATTTTATTTATAACCTTATGTAACAGTTGTGTTTGAATCTCTCAAGTGTCCTCAGTGTGAAACGACGGATCTTACAATCATACAGTCACTGCTGGAAAAGGTTCAAATGCGCAAACAATGCTGGAAAACATGAATTTGCAGGACCTGGGGAATTTTTCTGAAGGAGGTTGGGCAGTTTAACTGCTCAGGACAAACAAGAGGCACAAGAACAAACATCACAAAACAAAAATACGGCCATGGATCATCCAGGTACAACACGATCTTGTGGTAATGCATATCAATAGTACAAGTGTGAAATCTCTCAGAATAGATAGGCCAAAATTAGTTTTGGCGTTCAAATACGCAGTTCTTCGTGTGCATATGATACGCACTTTATGGCATGCATATGACACGCTCTTGGGTAAAATTTGGCTGGTGGGGTGGGCGGTTCATGCAAATAATACACCATAAAGTGCGTATCATATGCGTATACATTCCACGAGATTGTGCACATGTACTATTTACACGCATTTTCGTGAGATCGAGCTCCCAGGTAATGACACACTCATTATTAAGAAGATCAACTTTTAAATGGGGTAAAGTTTTATAAATTCAGCCAACATAAATAAATATATAATATATTTTCACAGATTCTGCAAGGGGTGTGCAAACGTTTGAGTAAGATACAACGTGGCTAAAGGCACACCTTAAAGGGATATTTCACCTAAAAATGAAAATTACTCCATGATTTACTAACCCTCAAGCCATAGGTGTATATGACTTTCTTCTTTCAGACGAATACAATCTTGGATATATTAAATAATGTCCTGGCTCTTCCAAGCTTTAAAATGGCATTGGATGATATTTTAAAGCCCAAGAAAGCACATCCATCCATCATAAAATATATCCACACAGCTCCAGGGGGTTAATAAAGGATTTCTGAAGTGAAGTGGTGCATAAAAATATCCATATTTAAAACTTTTTTTAAACTAAAATAACTAGCTTCTAACAGACAGCTATATTACAACAAAAGAGTAACCCCTGACATGACGCATGGCGACAAATGCGGAAACGCAGAGGATAGAGAAAAACAAAATGATCACTGAAATATAAAAATGAGAATATTTATGGAGAAATGTCAGAGGATTCCGTTTTGAGAGAAGAGGAGCTTTAGATTGTTGCCTAACCCTATTTGTTTAAACCGCGAGTGTCGTCAAAGTTTACACTACTCTTACATTGCTTCAGGGGTTACTCTTTTGGCTTAAGTTGACTTAAATAGGCCGTCTACCCGAGGCTAGTTATTTTAGTTTTTAAAGGGGACATAACACACACAGTTTCTGCCAATCTCATGTTAATCTTGAGTACCTAGGACTGCATCCTTCATATCTCCAAAAAGTCTTTAGGTTTTGCTGAGGTAACTGTGACATGACATTGTTTACAAGTTGTTGTAACTTAGTTGTAACTTACAGTCCAAGTCGTCTTTCCGCGGTTGAAACACTGAGCGATTCCTTGTAACATGATAAAGAATTCGGTAAGTTGTACTTTATCTTTTAACTAGGGCTGGGCGATATGGCCCCCAAAAAAAAAATCCCAGATTTTTTCACCAAAGATTCGATTTACGATTTAAAACTATTTTTTTCCTCCTCCTACTTAAATCAATCTGCAGATGACAAAGAAATTATTCAAAACAAGTTTTAACTTTATTTTGTTTAGGTCAAATATTTAAATGTTATGCTTATTAAATATAGATTACCATTGTTCTTCAATAGTCTTACACTGAACTGACCGACAGCTTCAGTAATTATTAAAGGAGCTCTTTACTTGTTTTCTGTGTAATTTAGTCACAATTTGAAGAAATGTTTAGTTTTTTCCTGAGAGACTTTGTGACTTCGTACTTTTCTCCATACATTAGGGAGTGGAAATGGCTAATAAATCAATAAGTACTCTTCTGCTGGTTATAGTGGTGGGCATTTCATATCTTTTTTAAATAAAAAGGCTACAAAATGGATTACACATTTGAAAAAAAAAAACACATTCGACTATTTCTTTCACAAGACCCCTTTAAACTTTTAGTTTTACAAACCATCATATTAAAAATAACATTAAAATCAGATATTTAAATCTTTGAAGTGCTGGAAATAAGTGTGAAGCTCTTGAAAACCATTGGGAAGTGCTTGAATTTCAATCTCAAAAGGTTTACAGTAGCGATGTTATAGCGATGTTATTAATTCTGTGGTGAATTTAAACGCTCTCTCACTGGTTCTCCAGCGCTGTGTATCGTGTCTGTCACGAGATCGGCCTGTATGTGAGCTCGCAGTGCAGTTCATGTCAGCGCAGAGTAGCGCGGTTCCGTTCAGACTTCAAACACACTTTGCAGCGGGGTATTGTTAATTGTTCTGTGAAAAACTGAACCAATTACGAATGACACTCTGTTGTTAGACGCTATCTTTGTTTTTTGTGTATCTCTGTGGCAAACGCGCACGGGGAGGGCTGAGCCATTACGGGACCCCAGAGGGGCGCGTCGGCAGATTTTAAAGAGAAAACCGATTTTCATTCACAAAAATCGACGTAAACTAAAAACTCGAATTAATCGATAAAACCGATTTATCGCCCAGCCCTACTTTTAAAACAATTTCAGATGCTCATTTATGTTCATGTAATGCTGTAATTGATATTCAGATGGTAGAGAAGATCAGTTAATGTGCGTTTCACGCTGCCGCTTTTCTTGAGCTGAGCTACCAGAGCGATCTCACGCCACTGAGCCAAAATGGTAGGCTATATATGTTTTTGAATTTGGTAATTAAATGGACGTTATCTGAAATTATCTGAAACAGTGTTTATTTACAATAGAATTATTGTATAACATTTTAAAATCGAATGCAGCCTTGCTGAATTAATTTCACTGAATACAAACTGACCACAAACCAGGGCATGTTGTCACAGTGGAACCTGTGTTTAAACAGCTTTGCATCAATTCTCAGAACTTATTTATCCCCTACAGTATGGAAAATATTCTACAAAGTTTGCTATTACAAATGTGCCCCAAAATTTATGAAAAAATATTCCTCCCCTGAAAACAGTTCAAGCGTTCAGCTAAAATCTGCCTGCAGTATAGAGATGATTCTCCCCTCTATGTATATATGTGTGGCTTTCTGTTTGCTTGTTACCTAACAATAGCACATATGCGATAAAATAGCAATTTTTGTCTGTAGGAAAGAATTTTAATTCTGTAAATCAAGCAATTGTGTAGCTGGACTTTTGTCTCTAAACCTTACGGTTACTGTCACATAAACCTGTGACAACTAGCCCCAGTCTTCTCAAAGGTGAAACATGTGGTCTCTATTGTGCAATTCTTCATGGCCCTCAAGGTTGTCAGCACATACCAATTCTATTCCAGCCTTTGTTTTGGAGGATAAATCTTTCACAGGCTTGGTTTTATTGAGTTTACTGGCATGATTTGTTGGCCTCGAAGGTCTTCTTCCTCTCAGCTCAGATCCTGCTAACACAGGTGTCTACAGTCCACCATGGTCATGACTGTCAGCTATATATGATGAAAGATGTTGGAATGAATAAATACACGCACACACACAAAAAAACAGGTGCTTTGAGCCTTTCTCCCTCACAGCTAATATGAGCAAGACTCATAAAACTCTTATGGGATTCTCCCCCTGGAATTACAATGTGCTGCACATTTCTAAGATTCCAGGTTTTGCATGTTGCATTTTTAGTGAAATAAGCCAGAAGAAAGATGCACTGTGTCAAGTTATGAAGTGGAATGTATTTCATTGGCACCTGTGCTGTAGAGAGACTACTGGCATATATTTAAAAGTTTCAGGTGCACATGTTCACACCCGCTTCAGGGTATCTTCTATTACTTTCAGTATATGCTGTAATTTTTAATGTACACTTTGTAAATATTTACTAAGCAATGATACGAGAGCACTAGCCTGAAATACCTGTCGAAAATCAGTCGATGGAGAGTTTTATAGATCTATTTTTAACCTCTTGGTCCTTATCTGTAGATGCAATATAAGACACGATTAATTGTTCCCTCTGCTGTGATGTTCGATTGGGTTTCCATGTAAGGAGGGATTTGGTTCAAGCTCTTTTGTCTCTTGTCAGCCTCACTTCGATGATAATTCAGAGGCTAAAAGTGCAATATTTTGCAGACGTGATTACATCTTTCACGGGGGACCGGTTCTATAAGGATGGACAGTTTAGAGTAAGGATTTTGCTAGAGGGCTTAAGTGATAAACATGTGGAAAGCTGCAGGGCTGCTGTCTGAACCTGCTCTGAACTCTGTCTCTAACAGCGCTCAAAGTCAAGGAAAAACTGCCCTCTGTAGTAAACAATGACAAGTCCTTAATAAACAATCTGTCACATTCCTTCCGTATTAATGCCAGACTTGCATCTCCTGTCAATATTCATTCTGAACTCCTATTATTCAAACTTTACTGAGCTGGAAAGGTAGTTTTACTGTGAAGAAAAAGAGACAACGCAAGACAAGCGTGTCTCATTCACCAACCGCGTCGCGTGTATGCACAAATTTGTGCGCGAAATCTGTTCCGAGCATTTGTTCTAAAATGTATTCTAAATTGGAACTGGAACCACTCATACGCAAAAATCACATACCCTGGTAGTGGTGTTATGAATGTGTTAAGATTCAATTGTATGCATGCATATTTCATCTTAAATGTGAGAGAGACACACACATAGGCTATACTGTATGTATGTATGTATGTATGTATGTATGTATGTATGTATATATATATATATATATATATATATATATATATATATATATATATATATATACTCACAAGTGAAAGTAAGAAAATGTGTGTTATAACCCGAGGTGCGAGTTTTCTGAATTTTTGTGTTGAACTTGTTTTGAGGATGGCACATCTTGCTGCATGCGCTCTCAGGGGTTAAGAACAAATCCATGTGTCTATGTTGTGACGTTTTCCTATATGTAAAAATACGAATAATCCATGCAACTATTATTGAATGAGACCCATTGATCTTTCACCTACACGTTTATTCTCAACCTTGAGAACATCATTGTAGATAATGTAATAGTGTATGTCTATAGGGCAACTTTTTAGCAAGAAAACCATCCTGATGCTCAGACACACATCGACAGCAGGATATTGATATATTTAAAAGAGGCGAGCTGTGTTTTATTTCTCCGTCTCCTATATGGACAAGCGGTTTGTGCAACGTGCGGCACAAATGAAACTCTGTAGACCGTCGCACACTGGCCGTGCAAGAGTTGCCAGAGGAAAGGGAACCCCTGTGTGTTTTTGATTAAATTTGAGAAATGGTTTGGAGACCCCTTTGGTCTTGGCGGTAGGGCTGGACGATATGGCCAAAATTCATATCACGATATTTTTCTTAATTTCGGTCGATACGATATAATTCCGATATCTATATGAACTATATAAAAGCTTTAGAAAAAACTACTAAGAACTGCCACAAAGGATGTCTGTACCTACAAACTTCTGAAAAATGTATTGGCCAAGTCTATGAATAGTCCTCCTATAAAACTATATAATATTTTAGAAATAAAACCAGTACAAATAAATTAATGTTCACCTTTTATTTGTATTTAGCCTTTATATGAAAAAGAAATGTGATAACATCAAATAACTCTCACTTTATTAATATTAATATCTTTAAGTTTAAACTACAACATAGGCTGATTATATTATTCTTAATAAAAGTGCTTCAGCCAGGATTCAGCGCTCCTATGCCGCAGACGCAGTTTATTGAGCATTTTCTTTCAAGTTTTAAATTTCAATGAAGAACAATTCATAGCGCTCTATTTTCTATTTATGCAAAACTATAGCATATATTTAATGCTGCATTTATTTAATTAAAAATGCAGTAAAAAACGTAATACAGTGAAATATTATTCTGATCTACATCATCTGTTCACTACGTGAATATATAGTAAAGTGTCATTTATTTCTGTGATCAAAGCTGAGTTTATCATCATTACTCCAGTCTTCAGTGTCACTCATCATTCTCATATTAGGATTTGATGCTCAACAAACATTTATGATTATTATCAGTGTTGAAAACAGTTTTGTTGCTCGTGATGCTCCTTCATTGCTTTCATATATTGTCGCAATCGTCTGACTGTCGTCGTCACCTTTCAGCTCATAACGATTGTTTTCCTTCAGCTGCAGCTCCAGCGCGACAGTAAGTTTCTACGAATCCACTTTTGGACTTTCTGTGAGAGCGCCCTCCTCATATTAGATACGAATAAAATGACAGGTCATGCATAGATTATTTTTTGTCTCTGAATTTAAATCTTGATGTATTCACGTTGGTTTCTATGTATACACTTGCCCGTGATCTCACGAAGCGCGCAATCAACCGAGGTTAGAGAAAGCGGTCTTTAGCGTCTCTTGCCCGCCCTCGCTCCAGGTAACGCCGTTTCGAATCCCGCTCGGAGCGGGTCGACTAGGACCGGTGAGACCCAGTAAAAGTGCGGGGGATAAAAATACACTTTATTAAAAGTGCGGGGGACACGCCGACACTTCCACCCCACTGAATTCTTTCTCCTTACTTGTGGAAGTTCGTTCAGTCACATTTGTGTTGCGGTCAGGGAAACTCTTTTTGTAGCTAAAACTTGCCGAGTTGGCTCTATCAGCCTACCACTGCTGAGCACTGACTGCGTTTCTGTGGTGTACGTCATCGCGCAAGTAGCCAATCATGTTCTGCTCTTTCTGACGGCTGCCCCCTGAACGTCAGTCAGTGAGGAATGCTGTAATATATATATATCGAAATATCGGAAATGTGTTTAAAAATCATATCACCGTTATTGAAAAAAGTTATATCGCGATATATATTGATATTGAATTATTGTCCAGCCCTACTTGGCGGATGTGTGTGGTCTGAGGTCCTGCATTGAGAGTAAATAAATAAGAGAAAATGGCTGCACGCCACGGTGAACGTGGGACGCTTTCGGCTGTTTTCTGGCTGCCTTCCCCCGCACTGGAGCAGCCCAGCTGCCACCTGCGATATTCCACATATGACATTTATCCAGGCGAGGGCATTGACAGATGATTCAAAGCAGCCTTGCACCACAGCCAAGAAAAGCCCCCAGTCACATTTGATGAGGCTGGGGACGATTGCGTTACCCTGGTGTGCCATTCCAATGTTTAAAACTCCAGCGCCCGGATCGTGCAACAATAGCTTGTGTAAAGAGAAAATTGAGAACAAATGCGCAAGATGTCAGACATACACCTGGCATACACCTTCTTTTCTCAAAAGACTTCTGCACACTGGGGTTTGCAAAGCTTTGAGAAAATTTGCTGCTTCAGTTTTAGCTTGGGCTTTACAGATCAAAAGTCGCATGCTATCTGTCACCATTGCACCTGTCCGTAAAAGAGTGAATAATTTGGGCATTCTATGTCTAGAAAGTTTCCAAATGGACACAAAAGTCAAAACCCCCTGTCCTCAATGATTTGCCAGTCTGTGTTGTCCACTTGGCCTCAGTCACATGCTGTCCGTGTAACATCTAAACACACAGTAAAGAGCTTCTCTCGTCTCATCTATATTGAGCACACTAACAAATCAGGGTTTATTTAGCTAGACAAGGTAAAATAGTTTCCCTGTCTCCCTGTCACCGCCACCTAATGTCAAGACTAGATTGGACCCTGCTCTTATATGCCACCAGTGTCTCAGGTTTCCATTGAGAAGAGTGTGTTGTAGGGAGCTTGATTCATAGATGAAAAATGGCAGATTTTTTTTCAAAAGACTACTGAAGTTTTCAACATAACTAAAAATGATCAGTCATATTTAATAAATTGACTTTGTGTCATTAATTAAAACTGTCTTAGAACAGCGGATTATTTAAACAGCTGTGTTTAATGAGAGTAATATAACACAGTTGTCGTTTCACATTTTGAAAGTCAATTACAAAGCATAAGGAGGTTATAAATGTTAAATTAACAAAGGTGTGAACCATTAATGAGTCAGTAAACTGATTAAAAGCTCAAGTGTTAATTGGCAGACACCATTAAACTGTAATTGTTGAAGGGGCCTTTATGTGCAACTGTTTTTAGCTAGACATTCAGATCATCTTCGTTTAATGTAGATTTGCTTTAATATTACATCAACTACCCTTAGGAGCGTGGCTGCAAATGTCAAAATGAGATTACAGGCTACAAGTCATCACAAGCTATGAGACTTCATATGACAGCTGTGACCTCAAAGATAGACACCATGATTCTACCTAACTGAATAAGTCCCAAATCACAACAAAATAAGTCCTCTACAACTACTGTAGGCCCACATGTCCTCGACCTAAACAGATATGCCGAACATCGACTCATCCGCAATGGCTGGAAGTGGAGGAAGCTTTGTACATTCATTTTCAAATACCGTGGTTTGCTAGTTTCCGGTTATCTATGTTTGCAATGTGCTGTAGTCACCCAGTTGACTAAACAGCTCTTGAAGTGAGTGTTCACAAGGAGATTTTAAGAAAATCTGAATTTTTTAGAGACAGGAGAAGAGATCATTACTGTGTACAGAATATTCTAATCTTTTTTTTTTTTTTTTGGTTTTAATCCATCCCAAGTAGATCTGAGAAAGCAGAGGCTGGTTAACAAGATTATTTCACCACAGGATGAAACAATGCGGCAAAGTGTGTGTGTGTGTGTGTGTGTGTGTGTATGTGTGTGTGTGTGTGTGTGTGTGTGTGTGTGTGTGTGTGTGTGTGTGTGTGTGTGTGCGTGTACTTGTTTTTGTGAAATATCAGGACACAAATGTGTATAATGACATGGGTATAACATATAGGTATTACAAGGAGAGGGGGAAATATGAGGACATTACTTATGTCCCCATTTGTCAAAATGCTTATAAATCATACTGGAGTAGTTTTTATTTATTTATTTATTTTAATTTTATTTTTGAGAAAGTAAAAATGCAGAATGTTTCCTCCTGTGATGGGTAGGTTTAGGTGTGTGTGTGTGTGTGTGTGTGTGTGTGTGTGTGTGTGTGTGTGTGTGTGTGTGTGTGTGTGTGTGTGTGTGTGTGTGTGTGTGTGTGTGTGTGTGTGTGTGTGTATTTTGTTCAAACCTGTATGACACTAAAGAAGATCTTCTGAAGATTTTTTGTATCCATACTATGAGAGACAAATGGGTCCCCATTTACTAAATAGACGAAACACTGATCAATATATATATATATATATATATATATATATATATATATATATATATATATATATATATATATATATATATATATATATATATATATATATATAAAATGAAAGTATACAGGTTTGGAATAAGGTGAAGGTGAATTAATGATGACATGACTGACGATACGACAACGGTGGCTGAATTTTTAGGTCCCTACATGCAGAAAGTACGACTAGCCTCTGGCAGGCACACATGTTTGCGGATTGTCATGCAGAATGTGACTCAGCCCATGGGCATTGCTCTGATTCTTATCGCTGTGCGCACATCTGATGAGAAAACAGTGTCTGACAAACACAGGTACTTCTACATTCCCCTTATATCTTTTTTTTAACGATTACATCAAAGCTGGGTAAGCCGGGTGGCAATATAGAGACAAATTTCGACCGTATCTACTCGTCAGAATTCCTGATATGAAATGACATTTGATTTACAAGGAGAGGGGAGAAGGAGGACAAAGTGGACAAAAAAGCTAAACCACACAGCCTAGATAATGGTTCTGAGTGGATGAACATACAGGGGTATAAGAGCTCCACCTCCAGTATGGAAAACCAAAATATAGGCCCGTTTGTATACATACGGAAACAGACAAATTGATAATGGATGTGGAAATTGCCTGATATTAAGATTTTGGCACACAGGTTCAAACCTCAAGGGAAGGCTTCAGTCTTAGCAGGAGCTCCTAGTTTTAATCACCTCCTTTTCCTCCTCGCTTTTGTGAATAAATGAAACTTTTAGGTAGCCACTTTGCTGTCTAGGTGTTATACTTTATAGGCTGAATGATGGCTGACACTGCCAGGGCTTTGCAGGGAAGGATGTGTGAGCTTTACTGTCTCCGTGCCTGATGTGTGTTTACAAAATTGTGTCTTTTCACCATGCTGAACTGTCAGCAGTCACAGCGTCTGCTTCTCTCCTTCACATGGCAGACCCATCCAGACTGACAGACCATTCCCCACAGAACTCTGGGTAATTGGCATTCAGAATCATCCGAATAATAGGGAAAGGGCTACAATTTCTGGAGACATCCCCTCCCATCGTGTGCCTCTTTTCAACACAAGCACGGAAGTTGTGTTGCCCACACCCAATCGCCAGTGGGGCTGTTTTGCATGCAGTGTGGTGGGCAGCTGGTCCCTAAGGGGCTGGGAGGGGCAGACACGGCAGAAAGTAGCTCTCTATGCATGAGGAGAAATCTCCTTGAGGTCGGTGTTTTCCCTTCCGGTGGATTTCTGTAGGGATTTATGACCTGTCACCTCAGAGCTGGTGGGGAGGTGATCTCTCAGTGTCAATTTCAGCAGCCCTACATGTCAATCTCAGACAAGGTTTTACTCAACAAACCACACTAGTGGAAATATTAACGAGGGAAGAGAGAGGTGGCATATTTGCAGCCTCAGCTCTCTGGGTTGTGAAAGTCAAGGAACAATGACACTGTTAGGAATGCTGACTTGGCCTGTGCAATTTCAGGGATTGTAATTTTTTGGAGAAGGTTTTGATAAATCTGACAAAGACAGCATTCATAATTCTGCTATATTTGCAGCCCAAGCTACATAATTTAAAATATATAAAAAAATAACAATAATAAACAAAATATACAAAAGACTTGCTCAGAATGAATAATATTTATTAATAACAAATCATAATAGTAGATCACAGAATCTAATCTAATAGTTTCACTCGCTCTCCCTCTCTATCTCTCTCTCTATCTCTATCTCTCTTGTTATTAAAGGTCATCTATTGAAGGACTGAATATTTCTTTTCTGGTATGAAAATCATAGCATCACTTTGATTTCTGAAAGAGATGTGGTGAATAAAGGCTTTGATATATTGGAAGGGAAAATCAAACAAAGCTAAAAAGAATGTTTGTTGCAGGAACGATCCAAATTATGGCTACTCTCACAGCTTTGTCTGAGATCAAAAGCTACTACAGATATTTCTCAGTGAGGTAAAAAGTATCTGTACTAAATCAAAGAACCATAGTTATGAGTCTTTGTGTCTTTAATCATTCACTTGACCGTAGGTATGTCAGTTTCACCTCACATTTGCAAAGGGTTTTTAGTGATCAAGGGGATTTCATTTGTAGATGAATAAGCCCAGCAGTGGACCAACAACAGGGTCAGAATCAACAAGTGAGCTTACTGATAAATATATTTATGGTGCCTTTTTTCTTCACATGTATGAACAAAGAGATCTAATCAATTATACATGTTCTCGTCAGATCATTTTAAAACAACACATTTTATTGTTTTATGGAACACTGAAGTTGATATGCAATATTGAAACCTGACTTATTTTTACCTCACTATATAAGAGTTTTGCGAGGTTTTAATAATTGCTGCATACATGAACAAGAATACAATACTTTCTTGCCATGCGCTCATGGAGAGATTTCCTTTTAGAAGCAAAAATGCACCGTCAAGAGAAGATCTGATTCATGTGCTCAAAGACAAAGACAAAAAGAAAGCACTAGCAAGCTTTGGATCTTACCATCAAACTTCAGCTATCACTGAGAAACATCATCTTTTATCATAACATACTGCTCATCAAATATGGCGTATATAAATGTTTGAAGATACTGTACAAATTAACAATCTGATATTATGCCAGTCTCAATAGAGTGCTGCAGAGATGAGCAGTAGAAGATAGCATCACCATGGTTCCCTCAATGTTTTTTTTTTTGTTTTTGTTTTTTTGTCACTTTGACTTTTGGATTATTGCATAAAGTAAGCTCTGAGATCATGCTATGATAATGATTGCTCCAGGCTATTGAACACCAGGCTATTTTGGGGAAATTGCCAAGTAGCTTGGTGAAAAAAGGTCCACTGTTGGAGCAATCATTAGAAAATAGAAGAAGCTAAACATGACTGTCAGTCTCCCTCGGACTAGACTCCATGCAAGACCTCACCTCGTGGGGTCTCGATGATCCTAAGAAAGGTGAGAAATCAGCCCAGAACTACACAGCTGGTCAATGACCTGAAAAGAGCTTGGATCACCGTTTCCAAAGTTACTGTTGGTAATACACCAAGACGTTGTGGTTTGAAATCATGCATGGCACAGAAGGCCTAGCCAGTCTCCAGACCTAAACCCAATAGAGAATCTTTGGAGGGAGCTCAATCTCCATGTTTCTCAGCGACAGGCCAGAAACCTGACTGATCTAGAGAAGATCTGTGTCGAGGAGTGGGCCAAAATCCCTCCTGCAGTGTGTACAAACCTGGTGAAAAAACTACAGGAAAAGTTTGACCTCTGTAATTGCAAGCAAAGGCTACTGTACCAAATATTAGCATTGATTTTCTCAGGTGTTCAAATAATTATTTGCAGCTGTATCATACAAATATTGTGATTTTTTTTTTTTTTTAGATTATGTCCCTCACAGTGGACATGCACCTACGATGACAAATTCAGACCCCTCCATGATTTCCAAGTGGGAGAACTTGCAAAATAGCAGGGTGTACAAATACTTATTTTCCACACACACACACACACACACACACACACACACACACACACACACACACACACACACACACACACACACACACAGTGTTGGGCAGTAGCGAGCTACAAGTAGCGATGCTACTAGCTTAACCACATTTTTCAGTAGCTTGTCAGTAGCTCAGTTACTTTTAAAACAGTGTAGCTTTTCCAGTAGCTAACTACATTATACAGCAAGTAGCGGAGTAGCGCGGCCAAAAGCTACATTCCGTTTTTGGGTTCTGAATCTGAAGACCGACGAGAACGAGCTGAGCTGAGCGGTGTGACGGACGCTCAGCTTGCAGACGCGCTTCACTCATATGAGCTGCTCAGCGGTAAAACAACACTTTAAATAAACCAAAACTCAGCAGGCTACTTGCCTCACAGACATGAGATATACCATGTGTAGGCTATAGAAAGCTTGAAATGTACACTTTTAAACGAAACCATTTGAAATGAAAATAAATATGCAAACAAAGCGCCTGCACCTTTCACGCGAGCAGCTCATGATACTCAAATCGGTTCTGTTCAGAATGATGTGCTCCATCACTGCATGTGCTGTGAGTTTAATCTGCATTTCAGACTAATCCTTACTAGAGCGACCACTTTTGCGTGTACCGTAGGCTACAGCATTTTCACCCCTTGTCCCGCACGTCCCATCAGTCTGTTAGTTTTTAATTATCATATTAATAAATGCATCTGTTCTGAGAACTACTGAATAATTGGAGAAATTGGTTATATGGTTAAAATATAATATTAATGAATATATAAAACTGTCAATGAACTAATTTCATGTTGATTTATATTTTATTTGTTCATTATAATTTTTTTTGTTGGGTTTTAGTTGGACTTGGTCAGAACTCTTTCAAAAATAGTTTATCTGCATGATGCCTGCTGCCTTTGGGCTCAGGGATGAATTTAAATGACATGTAAAATAAAGACATGTTACTTTGTGATGTAATGGTGTTTTCTGCTAGTAAATATTTTTTATCAGCTGAAAGGCAGAATACAAATGTTTTTATTAACTAAGACATTATATAACAGTTTCAAGTTATGTTTTAGTGTTGGTAACATTTCTCAAATTGTCCCACACAAACTTAGTATCGTCCCACATTTGGTTTGTTTGATGGTGACCTAACCCTGACTCCTGAATATTTAATTTAAGTTGCATAGATTGTATTCTTGCACTGATGTTAATTTTAAGCCATGTTGCACTTTGACAGTCAGTTTGAGAAATAGGCTATATTAGATTTGTGTGTTTATTGTATCAATTATTCAAATGATTCTGACAGTTTTTGCCTTTGAAATGACTGAGGGAAAAGTGTCCCAATCAACCTGAATTCACACTATACTCTTTGAAATCAATTACACTGCATTATATTGCTTGAAACCCCAAATAGTATAACATTATTCATTAATTATTCATTCATTAAGTTATTTGTCATTGTAAAAAAAAAAAAAAAAACTAGTTTCAATGTAGCTACTTTTTGATCGTAACTTGTAGTGTAGCTAACTACTTTTTCAAAATGTTAGCTTGAATGTAACTTGACTTACAAGTAGCTTGTAAATATATATATATATTACAAATAAATAAATAAATAAATAAATAAATAAAAAAGGATCGAGATAGAGAGAGAGAGAGAGAGAGAGAGAGAGAGAGAGAGAGAGAGAGAGAGAGAGAGAGAGAGGAGTGAATGAGAACTTTTTTAACTTGTGTTAAACTTGCTTCAATTCCTTTTTTAACTAATTAATAATTAACAATAAATTAAAAAAAAAAAAAAAAAAACTTATATTTTACAGCCTGTGGGTCTTTGTGATCAGAAAAGACCTAAGTGAACTGATTAGAAAACTAAAGCACTTCACATTCCTAGAGTTAAATGTGTAAATGATTGACCCTTAGCGCTCTTTATTTCATTTTAATGATTGTGTTTACATTTGTTCAGATGTTGCAATTAATACCCCTGGCTCTGTGTCAAAAGCAATCAAGCACAGTGGTGAAGCATGTTCGAAATGACCAGAGTCAAGCAACTGATGGAAGTCTCACAGAGGGGCCATCCCTCTCATTTCCACCTGGCACTTGAGTCAGATTGTTTGTCCCCCAATCAGTCGATTTCACTGAGACATTGGATGAAAGCTGCTAGAGTATTTTTTTTATTTTTTTTATCCTCTTAGGGCACTGTTGTATAACAAAGCTACGAATGACCTTCTGTGACATTCACATTCAAGACATTTAACATGTAGGCTACAGTTCGATATATGCCACAGATGTCTTTACTTGTTTGACCAAAGCAGTGTTACGGCACACACAGTAGTATTTTTCCACTGGAGTGAATTGATTCTGCATTTAGAAGATTCACAGACCATACATGTAGGGTAAACAGGGCTAAAGGCATACCTTAAGAAAAATGTGCTTCTCAGTACTCTCCTGTTATATGATTACAGAAAAAAAAAAAAAAATGATGTGATTTTATTGAACATGGATTAACACAGTTTGTGTGAAAATAAATCAATTTAGTGGTTTGTTTGTTTAAACATTGTATAAATTAATGAGCTAGCAAGGTGGCCCTTTTACCAAGCATGGGGTAAAAGACTCAGCATTGGAACCCAAAATATGTATACTAACAATTTAGCTAAATAGTTTTAATAATGTCTACGTTATTACTTGTTCAAAACAACCACTTTAACAAAATTCGTACTATTTTTGGTTTATTTTAATGAATAAAATAATAATGTATTTTTGTTTAATAAGTACACTGTCATTAAAATGTTTATTTAAAAAATACAGAAGTATATGATTTAAAAAGTAAAGATTCTGAAAGCATTGAATGAGATCCCATAATAATTTATTATAGCTTTACATTAGTAACAATAAATATGATATTACTGCTATAATACGATTAATATCACCCTGGACCACAAAACCATTCATATGCTGTAAAGAGTATATCTGTGGCAAGAGGCAACAATATCGTATGGGTCAAAATTATAGATTTGGGGGATTATGTAAAAATCATGTTCCATGAAGATATTTTGTAAATGTCCTACTGTAAATATATCAAAAATGTATTATTATTATTATTATTATTATAAGTAGTAGTAGTAGTAGTAGTAGTAGTAGTAGTAGTAGTAATAGTAGTAGTAGTAATATGCATTGCTAAGGACTTCATTTGGTCAACTTTAAAGACGATTTCCTCAATATTTAGATTGTTTTGCACCCTCAGATTCCAGATTTACAAATAGTTGTATCTCTGCCAAATCTCTCTCCTATCCTAGCAATTAATGTATACATTTCACGTCATTGCACACTCGTACTATTGATACGCATTCTCATGTGATCGTGCTGGTATATCAGATCTGTGTATTAAAGTGAAAGCACCGTAATATACCTAATGATATGTATGCTGTTATATGAATAAAACAATAAGAAAAACATAAAACTATTGCTCTTGACTGAATTAACTATAGAAGCTTCAATAAGAATGCATTACCTACTTGAATGCTGCTGTTAAATGCTCTGAGAATGGGAACAACATGGAGGACTGTGTACAGCTCACTCAGGGCGGGGTCTATGCTAATATGGCATGATAATAGCTAATAGTTATGCTAACAGTCCATCAGCAGTTGTGGACAGGACCTAAGCATATGTGACAGCAGCTTGTTCTGAGACACTGATGCTTATGATTTACATGGATTAATTAAAGATGAGTCTGTGGATTTTTACCTTTATAGGGTGGTTGTGTATACACAGTGCCAACACACATTTAAGTTTCAAAACTTCGGAGTTCAAATGTAAAAGTGAATTTTGCATAAGATGTCTTCTTCAAAAGATCTTTGTTAAAATATATTATATCATTTTAGTCTTTTTATATTATATCATTTGAGTCTCATTTGCTACATATACAACACACACACACACACACACACACACACACACACAAAAAAAATAAATTAGATCAGATTAGTGCAGAATCAACTTTGCATTGCTGCCAAGTGTGTCAAGGATCAGACAAATTTCCACGTGCATCATCACAAGGGGATATTCAAGAAAAGTGCTGCCTCAAATGCACCTATTATCCCGGTGCAACTTTAGCCCCGTTGAACACTTGATTCAGATAAAGCCCTTAGATTGGGATCTCTGGGATTATTGGGATTATTTCACCTTTGCAGCATATGAGTTCAAGCAATTGTTCAACATCCAAAGCCCAGTCTAATATGGTATTATATCCGCATGCCAGTTTGAGAATATCAAATTTTATGCTAAAACAATCTGCGCACGTTCATTGCAAAACATCTATTTTCCCCACCGGTTCATACAACACCATTTTATCAGTTCACACCTTCCTCTCACAGGATTGTGGGTCCTCTGTCTGTGCAAATGAAAACTGGCTACCTTGATCACACTCTGAGAGAAATAAAAGTGATATACAAACACACTTTTTTAATGTTCCAAAGCCTGAAATAGATTCTTCTCCTAGTTTTACAGAGGAAGAATGTGACTATAAGAACACATTGCGAAGTTGTAGCTCTTTCTCCTTCTCCACATCAAAGGCTTATGCTGACAGAGGCTCATGGTAAGAATGGTTGTTTACTAGGTAGATCATATCACCTGCCTCTCCCTTCCACCTTGATGTCTCTCTGAGGCATCTTTCAGCCTTCATTTAGTTATTTTTATTTCCTCTCTTCCGTTCCTTTCATCCATTTCCCTCTTAGACACAAAGGTGTCTTTGTCACTGTCATTTTTTTTGACAAAAAAAAATAAAAAATCCTTTGGACACTTTGAAATGAGCAGGAGATGGGAGGAGAGAGAAAGTAGGAGGAGGAAGAGAAGATTATGGAAAATTTGCCCCTTTAGAGCACCTCAAAGAATCATCTCTGTGATCTCATCTCACTGTGTTCCTCCCACTATTCAGGAGGCCTGTCAGCCCAATAAAGAACTCTTCTTCTGAGTGAGTACTGAACTGCACCATGTACCACGGTGCTGTGCAGGCGCTTCTCAAAGCAAAGAGTTTCATTTAAGTGTTCGAAAAAGTTACATGATTAGTTAAAGTGTCTTTTTTTTCCAATAACATTCAGGAGTATACAGTTGCTGAAGAGCTTGAATATATGTATGACCAATTTACTCTGCAACCATACAATGCGGAGAGGACTGGGGTGAGAATAGCGAGGAGAAATAATTATAAACTCCCAAAATGAAGTTTCTGTCATAAATGATTCACTCTCATATCATTCCAAGTCTGTATGACACCCCTCACCCCACCCCACCCCATACACACAATAAAACATGTGTTTTGTGTTAAAGCCACTGGGGTTCTGTGTTTTTTACCCTGACATTTTTCCGAATATCTTATTTTGTCTTCTTGTATTCATTGTTTGGGTGAAGTATCCCTTAAACAACTGTTTCACTGAAATACAGCAGAATGTTTTACCATTTATTACCAGAAAGTACTAATCATGTCGATAATATAGTACAAAAGTGTACAAGTACTATATCAACATGATTCATAAAATTTCAGCTGTAGGAACAGTTTGCTGACATTCAATATATGTGCATTTATATATATACAGCCTGCAACACATGCTCTGATATGAGCAAAACAATTTTAGATTCTTTTATCAACCGTGCAAACCAATGCTAAATAATGGAGTCTATTTTAAATCTTGTTTTTAAACTGTGAAATGATAAGGTTGACTTGATAGGGACTGGTTCTGGAAACTGGTTCTGAATTGATGTTTCTTACCTGTCAGACTATTTCCTAAAAATATGACCTCAGAGGAGAGCGAGACACCTGGCCGGGCCAGAAATAGAAGTGTGAACGTACGCGCCATGCACAACACTGTCCAGCAGAATCAAACCTTTACCATGACACAAGGCAAAGGGGCAGCCAACTGAATGATGACAAGTGAAGAGCCATTTATCTTCATTTACCCTCCATCCCCTTGTTCCACACAGCCTGTTGCTGCCTCCTTTTTTATAATAGGGCACTTGTAAAGCTGGATAATAAAGAGGGGTGTGACAGAAACCTTCCAAAGACACTCGCAGACTGTCAGAAGGAAGAGCTTACAACGGTGCTAAACAGAATCCCAGCGACTCTGAGGGGCTGGTTTGAGACGCTCAGTATTTCACCAATTTTTACCCAGTCTAATACTGCTCTAAAAACTAAAATGTGTGAGTGGTATAAAGGAGAGCTATGCTTTAAATCTTAGTAGTAGTTTTTCCGGAAAATTACACAGAGACCGGGGCTAGTTGTCACATTTTATAAAACCTAGTATATCTTAGTATCTACAAGGTTTCAAGTTGTCAAGGTAAACAGTGTTTTTTTTTTTTTTTTTTGGCTAAACTGACATTTTTGTTACAGTGGGGGTGCACTAATATGCATTAATTGATGCTTAACTAATGCACCGATAATCTTGAGTTAATGTATGACTCTTGAAGAACTAAACCATTCTCTTATAATTGCATCAACAACCAATAAACTAATCAAATCTGATCAACAGATTAAGTCATATATGAATATCTATTAATTAAATGTGTCATCATCTATTAATTCTTTATAAACAGTATTAACTCATAGTGTAAATAAATGTGTCAATTACCACAATGGGTCAAAAGCCATGGATTCCAACTTCCAGCCACCTTTTATGACTTTATGGCTCTACTTGTTAAGGGGCATGACTTTTAACTCATTATTAAGTAATATGTTGTTATGGTTATGGGTTTTGACAGGCCACAAATCCACACTAACGTCTGAGGTCTCTAGCACCAACACAATCTCACTCCCAACTCGTCACATTTTGGCGCTTGTTCATGACCCCTCAGTTTTAAAAAAATTAACACGCAGGGCCTAGCTCCATTTTTCGATGCGCAGGGTACCCTATTGATGTTAGTTGTTTGCCCAGTGCGTCAGATTATGGCGCATTTTATTCTTTGCATTTGTAAAAGCAGACATGCTTTTATGAATATTTATATTTTGGAGCAAGTAATCCAACTCCTTCCCTAAACCTAACCATCCTCAAAAATATAAAGCACATTAACAGGCAAATAAAGTACAATCACAGGTTTGTATTGCAAAAACTGACCAACAACTGTATAAACAGTATACAAGTATTAACTCATAATGCCTTCCAAGTCTTCTGAAGTCATACAATATCTTGAATCTATGTAAAGAACAGAGTTGATCTTAATGTTTTAATCACTGATATGATGATTCAGTCATATCTTATCTCAAATGATACACCTGACACTTTACCATGATGCATTCAGTCACGAGACACACAAGAACTAATTCAATTTTACAAATAAAGCTGACGTAATGATGCGTTTGGTCACGAGATATAGGAGTGCCAATGCAATTTCACTATCAAAGATGACGTAACATGTCTTCGGGCGGCAATTTTTACATGTGTGCATGATTTTTGGGGAATTTCTTCACACAATCAGTCGTTTGGCCTTGGAACACTAGAAATATTTGTACTTTTTTGAATAAATTGTCTGTTATATCCTGTGTTTTACATCATATAAAACATAATGGCAAAATCATAACCCAATATATAATTTCATCGTGACGATAACATTCCCATGCACAAGGCATCTGTGCTTGAGGCCAGATGTGTTTCATTGAAATCAACGGAGTACCCTATTTGACAGAAAATGATGCTATGCCTTATAAAGATGAGTTGGGTGTGAGAATACGTTACTGGCACAGATGCGCTGTGATTGTTTTGCCAGAGAATTAGTTTCAAGGTCAGGTAAGTTGGACTGCAGACAAATATCAGCGCGTTAGAATCTGAACTACTGACAGCTATCACAAATAATTTATTGTGTTGCGTGAAACTGTAAATGTTCATTACACTGGAAAAAAAGGCAAATTTACATTTTCTTTCATATTTAAAGTGCTTATATTTTTGCACACATATGTTTTAAGTAAATTTCACATATGGAATTAAGTAAACTCTACTGAACTAAGTTAAGTACAATTAAGAAAGAAAACAAGTAACTGGAACTTGGCCAGTAAAAGTTTGATGAATAATTTCTACTTAGTTGAAGTTTCCTTTGCAATAATTTTTACTCAAACACTGAGATAAACCACAATTTAAAGTGTATGTTTTACTTAAACATCTAAGTAAATACTGCAATGGGGGCAGCTTTTCTAACAGCTTGCGCCAGTGTAAACCCTCTTTTGCTGTAAAAAAACAAAAACAACTTTTAGGATTTACTGAAGACAACTAGTGATAAATCAGTGTCATTAAAGTTAGAGTTTTCCTTTCAGGTGCAACATTTTTGGGAGGTGAGTAGGCCTATTTAAATTAAACAGGCAATTTACAAGGTTTTGCGCTCGTCAATTTACTGATGTTTTGCACCGTTTATTTTATTTTATTTTTTATTTTTATTTTTTACTATTTACTCTACTTTTACAACTGATGACTTTAATGTGTGGGCCATTACAGAAATTTAAACACATTCTTAGAAATAGTTGAGAGTAAAAAGTTGTAATAGCCTCCAGTAAACGAGACGCCATACTTTTACTTTCACTTTTACAGAGAGGGTGGTGTGTTTAATTAACGATGGAGATGGAGGCAAGATCTATTTAAGCAGGTAGAAGGACACAAGGTATGCTAGTTGATCACGCTAGTTCGTGATAAAAGAGTTGAAGGAAATCATTACCGTTTGGAAGGGAAGATGGCGTGTGTTTCAACCGATGCCTACTAATTACCCTGCGAGATGTCTGCGACGTGGAGTCCGGCGATTCCCTAGCGACGCACTTCAAAGACTGTCTGCTGTATGGCAAGCTGTTCACAAGAGTCCAAAGTCCGTTAAACTTCCTTCCTGGAGTCTGGCGAAGTTCAACTCTACTCTCCGGTTACGATTCCGTACGCGAAAATTGGTCAGTGTGCCCCGACACGCGATCTCACACTACACTCATTCACACACAATCGACTACACACGCGTTCCATTCACATCCGCACATTGGTTTATTGCTTATACTCATTTTTGATTGTTCTAAGTTTAATGCAGTATCGTTTATCTTTAAGATTGCATGTTGTTTTGTATTACACCCGCGAAATGTGTATGCAATGTTTTTTTTTTTTTTTTCCTCTTTTGTTTTTTTTTTTCCTCTTTTGTTTTATTGTTTAGCGTGTATTTGGACACACGAATCTGCCATCGAATTGTGAATCTTCAATCGTGTTATTTGTGTGAACTGTGATTTATTGAACCATTACGTAAGATCTATATACTTTTATTTATTGGTCTGTTTTGTTTTTTTCAATAAGTACCACTTTTGAATATGTTTATGGACACAACAATTAATTCCATTGAAATTAAAGCTTGTTTTGTAATCTGTCTTTTTTGTTTTATTTGTGTAATCAGTGTTTTTTCTTTGCTATCCGGGGTGATTTGATTTTTGTCAGTTTAAAGAACTGTCTGGCGCCGAAGTTTGACATTTTTGGTAAAAAAATATTTATTTAATTTAAGGGCAGCCACCAGCACTGTTACAAAGTGTAATAGTCTTGGTCTCACATACATTGTCATGGGACACATTGTATACCAACCACATTCCTGACAAAATAAATCTAAAATCTTTAGTCCTGATTGTTTTGGTTTTTTTTTTTTTTTTTTTTTTTTTAAAGGGGGAAAGATGAGAAAGATGTGTAGATTGAAGTCCAATGCATCACATTAACAAGGTGTGATTTGCCGAAGCGGGTATGATGGGGGTGAATTCCCTGCCTCTGCTTTTGATATCCCTCTTTCTGGTCGCTCATTTTTCATCCCCAGAGATGATACGTTTTTATCTGCTTCTGGTCAGACAGGATGCATTTTCAGATTTCCGACAGTAGACGATGCAAGTTTTATCAGCATTTATTTTTAAAGTGCTACAGGTTCTTCTAAGTGGGACGGTAAGTAATTCATTCAATATCACGTTATCATTTTAGGTCTAATGTTTACAAATGACAGGTCGAGAGTTTTACTAGACATTGCCATCCTCGACTTGAGGCCTTGTAAAATTTGCATGGCACTGAAAAAAATGGAGTAAGGATAATATACATATTTTGGGATAGATGGATAAATGTTTTCAAAAAATGTTGAGAGCTTATTTTAATATCTCATGGATAGGGTCTGCAAATTGTACTGTATTTAAACATTAAAACAGTCTATTCTATATATATTTTAATTCAGTTTAAACAGTTATCTGCTGTGTTTTTATAGTTTTATTTTTACTATTTTCTAAGAATAATACTGTATTTCTAAATAAATATCTATATTAAGATTATTGTTCATATGTCCCCTCTGTTTTATAGTGTTCTAAACAAATTGCACCCATCATATTAGCAACAATTTCTCTCCCTCTGTTTATTTTTAAAGATCAGTTAAAGACAACAGTTTAAATTATACATCTAGTGAGGCAAATAATTAAATGTCGCATTGTTGGTTATCTCTCATTCTGAGGGTGATCATTCTGAGCTGATGACCAATGGCGTGAATAAATTTGACACACTGTGCACCATTTGTTGATCTGTGCGAGCGCAAGAAGCCAGCCAAGATTTAAAAATGTCCGATTCTTGAGAATGCTGATAAATGGAGCTCGATCCACCAAGTGTGGATGTGTTAATCACATCACGGGAGGGCAGATCTAGACTCTGTCACACTTTGTAAGTTTGAATTAAAAGAGTGAGGGGCCTCCCTGTGTTTCATGCCTTGGCTGTAAACAGCACAGTTAAATGTTATGTTCCTCATTATGTTGTAAGTGGGTTAGCATATTCATTTGCCACTGAAGTAGGTTATACCTAGAAGCGCCTTCATCCCTGATTAGCATGTCATCAACAAGCAGTTTGTGCCCACGCTGGCCTCTTGACAATTCACATGTGGCCAAGATAATGAAAATTAAAGCAAAAATCAGAGAGAGCTTTTGGTCCCCCTCTCTGGAGATTTGAACACTAATTGTAGTGAAAAATGGACTTAATTTCTACACTCCCTCAGTAAGAGTTTCTTACATCCAAGCTGATGGAAAAGAACAAAATAGTATTACCACTAATTAAGGCTAAGCAGAATAAATTATGCAAGTGTATAATACTCCAGGGCAAATACTAAAAAGGAATTACATGATGGTGCGGTGCCACTAAAACTAGCGACTAAATTCAATACTAATAAAGTGTGCTTCAGTGGGCAGGGCAACAACAAACAGTCTCGGCACAGAAATGCTGTGCACTTGAGGAATCTGTATGGAATCCAAATGGCAAATCTGCTGTTCGCTCGTTGTTTTCAGCCAAGAAATGGCAAATAATGGGTGTCGGGCATTTCAGCCAGAATTTTGCTATGGTGTAAAGGAAAAGGAACCGGGGTAGGTGGTTGTGCAATTGGTTTCACCTCGTTCATCGCGATCCTCCGATGAGCTTGGAAATTCACAGACAGCTGTGCTGGAATTCCTGTATTCTCCACGCCTCATTGAGCGCTGTCAGTTCTGTCCAGCGCGTCTGTCTGTGGCTACGGCTTCGACGCCTGGCCTGTGAAAAACTCGGCCTGCCCCATTGGGTCTAATTCTAGGAGACATATTTAGTGCATGATTTAGCTAGCAGACCTACAGCTGTGTCCCAACACTCACGACAAGGCCACTGGGCCGTCACACAAGTGTAATTAACCCGTTCATTATGAAAATAAGGCACCATCATGCATAATTCTGTCTCCAGCAGATGCAAGGATAAGCTTGGGTGAGCCGAGACTGTTCGTTCCACCAAGCATGTGATGACATCATTCTGTCGTAAGTTATCTCAGGGGAGCGAGGGGAACTTTTGCAGTCAGAGTGTAGAATTAGCCGAGGATTCTTCTCTTGGGATACTATAGGTCGGGTCTGGTCCTGATGGTTTCTTTTTAAAATGCTATATAAAAAAAGATCATTGGTCAGACTCATGGTTTTCAGGATACCAAGGCCACTCTAATTCAGATTCTAATTAAATGCGGTCATTTCTCAAAGTGGATTAGTAATCATGCCACATTTGCTAACTTTTGCACATGCATGTTTATTATGCTAATGCTAAACAAACTTGTAATTACCCATACTGAGCACAGAGCGTGTGATATTTATGAAAGGAGAGACACAGCTGGGATGGTCGGCGCTCTGTTCTATTCCTTCTTCACTGTGTGTGTGTGTGTGTGTGTGTGTGTGTGTGTGTGTGTGTGTGTGTGTGTGTGTGTGTGTGTGTGTGTGTGTGTGTGTGTGTGTGTGTGTGTGTGTGTGTGTGTGTGTGTGTGTGTGTGTGTGTGTGTGTGTGTGTGAGTGTGTGTGTGTGTGTGTGTGTGTGTGTTTTGTTGGACAATAAGACAGATGGACCTTTTAAAACTAAGCAAAATTAGTAAAGACAGCAACAGTCTGTTAAAAAAGAATGATTTAATGGACAGCACAAACATATGGCAAACATGGTTTTATGTCTGTATGATAAATGTTATTTATACTACTACTACTACTACTAATAATAATAATAATAATAATACGCATCATCATCATCATCATCATTATTATTATTACATTTCTAAGTATATCATATTCTATATTCTATATTCTAAGTATACTCCATCTAAATGTTTTTTTGGATTTTGATTTAGCTTTGAATCACTTTTAGTATAATGGTTGCATGACATCATATTAGTTTGTTTATTATTTGTGCTGTGTAATATCTGATGGCTGTAACCTGTTTTAAGAAATATACACTATATTGCCAAAAGTATTGGGCCACCCCTCCAAATCATTGGAGTCAGGCGGTCCAATCATGACCACAAGTGTATACAATTAAGCACCTAGGCATGCAGACTGCTTCAACAAACATTTGTGAAAGAATGGGTCGCTCTTAGGATTTCAGCAACGAAGTGGTAGGCCACATAAAATCACAGAGCGGGGTCAGCGCATGCTGAGCCTCACAGTGTGTCAATATAGCTACAGACATAACAAACCTAAAGGTGTCATGAACTGTTTTTTTAAATTATTTTTTATACTGTTGTCTGAGGTCAACTAATGATGTTTGTGTGGTTTTTACATTCAAAAACATCATAACTAATAAGTAATAGGCTATTTTCTACACTGGTTTTGAGGATCTCTCCAAAACGCTGGGTTTTGATGGGCTTGCACTGGAGACTTGAAAGTAAACGCCCCCAGCTAGGATTGGATAAGATTTGCATATTTAATGAGCTTAAGCTCCCCTGTCAGTTCACATGATGGAGAGGAGAGAATGAGGGAGAAGCGTCAACTGGAACGATTCTCTCGACCACAAGGCTCGTAAACGTCTTTATCAAACAAACACAATGATTTATTTATCATCGACCCGCGATTGATTGGACTATTATTTTTATATTACACATAGCCCGCAAGATCGGACGATATAAGCATGAACCGCGTGCACACACATACACATGCGTGCGTGCGCATGCTGCCCTTATAGAGAGAATAGCACAGATCAAGAACGGAATATAATGAGATTCATCGGCCGGCCGGGCTTTGCGAGACCTGGCCCATACGTGTCTGAGTCCAGCGTTCTAAAAGTATGCTCTGTTAGACACGTACACATTAGCAAAACAATCTATAACAATGCAATACTATTACATAAAAAAAACATGTTTTACTCACATAAGTGTGTTGCACCATTTCTGTCGGATCCAAATCCAGCTTCAACCGGAGATTTGTTTACAAACGATCCCGCAGTGAACTGAAGTGAACATGTCTTCCCCACGTGAGCTGGAACTGCAATCTTCCTCAGCATGTTTAATGTTGTTGACCAGCTAGCACACGTCGAACCGAAAAGCTCCATGAGTCTGTGGGCGAAGCTACTGGATTAAACGCGCTGCAGAGGCGGTGTTTCGTCGCGCAGTGACATAAGTATGAAGCATAGGACTGTTTGCTGAGTCTGGTGTCTATAAAAGCTTTTCTTTGACTAACAAGGAAGTTTTCAGCTCAGAAACTTAGAGGATATTCTTATATTACCATGACCTTTAATATATCAAAAGCTCACAGGAAAGTTGATTTCTCAATTCATCACCCCTTTAATGTGGCCTTCAGATTAACTCAAGAACAGTGTGTAGAGCTTCACAGAATGGGTGTCCATGGTCCAAGCCTTACATCACCAAGTGCAATGCAAAACATCTGATGCAGTGGTGTATAGCATGCAGCCACTGGACTCTATAGCAATGGAGACATGTTCTCTGGAGTGATGAATCACGCTTCTCTGTCTGGCAATCTGATGGATGAGTCTGGGTTTGGCAGCTGCCAGGAGAATGGTATTTGCTTGCATTGTGACAAGTGTAAAGTTTGGTGGAGGGGGGGGGGGGGTTATGGTGTGTGGTTGTTTTTCAAGAATTGGATTTTGTCCCTTAGTTCCATTGAAAGGAAATCTAAATGCTTCAGTATACCAAGACATGTTGGACAATTTCTTGACCTGCACAAAGTCCAGAACTCAACCCAATAGAACACCTTTAGGATGAATTAGAGTACAAGCCAGACGTAGAGCCTAGGCTTCTAGGTAATGTTCACCAAAATACTGCAGTGCCTTCTGAAAATTCCTTTCTGAAGTTTCACTTTAAAAATGTATTTCTAATATTTCTTTCTGATGGTGACTTCTTTCTGATACTTTCCCAGGTCTGAACCCGGATCAGCAACTCACTCAATTGCATGCATCTGAAATCTGAAAGAGCTAGACAAATATTTACATTAGCAGAAGTATAATCTGTGAATTAAGTGTTCTCAAACTGTCAGCAGTAGAAGAGGCCGGTGGGTGCCCCAAGTGACTCCCTCCTTCATGTTATTCCTTTATGTTATTCCTCTATTGAGAATATGGCAGCACCTGTTTAAAATGTAACAGCTCAGCATGTACCGTCTGACACACACTGCTCTAATCTATGCTCCAAAGCCCCTGAGTTCCACTAAACCTCCTTGGCAAAGGATCTTGAGGGAGGAAAAAACGGTAAGCATGCTTGATTTCATTTAAAAGATCTTGCCATTTAGCATACAATTTAATATAAAGTTGTGTGAACAGTGAATAGAACAGTCAAATTTAGAGGCTAGGAATCTTAATGATCATATCAAAAACAAAACACACATAAAAACGACCAAAGGGTATCTAGTTTACTCCATTAAAACACAGAAATACATTAAAGAGCCATCTTTTTTTCTCTTTTACCAACGCTCAACGGGAAGTCCTACCTGCTAAATATCACATGACCCTGCAATCTTTCAAATGTAACATTCCCGTCTTTCCCATGGGGCGTATTGTAGGTGCATTGCACACCACTAATGGAAAGCGGGATGGACGATAATGCTCGTTGCTCCAGCATTTCCCGTAGTTTCTGCCCCCCAGGCATCGCACATTGTTCATCAATGCTTGCCCAGTTCATTATAGCACTTAAAGACAGGCTAGGTCATAGCGTCCAAGTTCTGGGTGAGTGATACATGCACACACAATAGGCCATCATTTACCACACATCTCTGCTGAGCTGGTGCTCTGCTGCAGCCTTGCCTTTTTGCTATTCATCACAGCTAATGTTTTAATATTGGCACTTTAACAACAGAGAGGAGTTCATCTCCAACACAAATACACATTAATGGAATTTTCCTTTTGATTCATGAATATTGAATCAAACGTCAAAAAGGGATGAGCTGGACCAAGGGAATGGATGATACTTTTATTCAAAAATTACTTTTGAGTTTTAGGCTGTCTGAAGTACAGTCTATGAAAAAAAAAATATGAATAGAAATGGACATTTAGGGAATAGGGAAAAGAGAAGGCTATTTGGCTCACAAACTTTATTTTTAATCATTTGTGTAGTATTAAAGAATATATTTCATGGAAATGAAATACACATAGAATGAAATAAAAAAGCCAACAAGGCAAAGATTCCATTGTGTGGATTACACATAACACACCTTAACAATAAATAACACTGAACAGCCAGGTTGGGTTGAATCAATAGAGAAGCTCTCATGGAACTAATACACCCTAACTGTGAAAAATCGAGCAATATTATCCTCAATAGCGTCGCACTATAGGAAGCTCTATTGATTGTGTGGTCAATATAAAAAATAGCCTCCGACATGCAACTTTATTCACCCTCTATTGCTGAATGTGCTAGGTCAACTTTCTCTGCAAAATAAAGTGGAGGACATAATTCAGCTGATTTAAATGTATAATCCATAATGAACATTGTATAGCTTTATAATGGTGGCATGAATAAGTGCCATGCCATGCGCTCTACCGCAAATAATGAATTCATGACTAGATGTAGCTGTCTAATGAGTGCAGAATTTAAATAAGAATTGGACCTAGAATAGAAGCGTATTTTTCTATTCATTTTCTTTGGCTGTACTTGTTCATGCTCAGATCGCCGGCTGGAAAGAGGGAGTTTAAGCTGATGTTGTGAGCACATTCCAATCAGTCTCCTCCAATCAGTGATTGGAATAAGATCCAACTGTTTCAGATGTACAAGCACCATCCATGAAATAATTAACCGCTTGATATTGCTGTCAAAACCCTGTGTGCATAGTAAAAGAATATGATCCACATACACAAGGACAGAGTTTCTCTCACTGGTGGAGGCCAAAATGTCACAGTGGTGCATAAAAGCCTCATTAAATTCCCAATTATTCACATTATCTTTAAAGTTACTCTGAACATACAAATCCTCTGCAAAAGGACAAAGTGGTTTCGAAGGGAGCAGTGTAGGCTACCTTCTCTTCAGCATGCAGAATAGATAATTGACAGGGCTCTGACAATGAAGACCATGCACAGGCCCGACGCACGATGAAGGGAGTCGCACATTACTTTACTACTTCCAGTGAGTCAATCAGCAGGATTCAGCATGCAGCATGCTTTCCCTTCCATCTTTTTAAACTGAAATCAAATCTCTTGTAGTCATTAGGGAGACCCACATATTCCCTTGCTCTCTGTCACATTATGTAGCAAGCTCCAAATGTTTGAGCTTTTGTCATATTTAGCTCATGCATTCGCTTTGCTGCATATCAAATCAGAAAAAGAAAAAAAATGTCAAAAATAAAAATGTGACAAAATATCACTCCTTGCTGTGCAAACGTTTATTTCCAGTGGGGATTTCAGATTGCAAGAACAATACCAGCACAGGGATGAAAGATCCTTGTTTGAGGATGGCTGTACCAAAGGCTGATGGTTCATATTACAAAACGAAAAATTGCTTTTGCCTTCCTGCTTCACAAAATTGAGAGATGTAATGTGAATGACACTTTGCAGTAGATGAAAAGGGTTAACAGCTGAATCTGCTTAGCTATGCGCGTCATTATTAGGTGCTTCAATTAATTGCCTAAAGTGACTGTGAATACTTGCCAAAAATGCTACTAACAATGGCATTAAACACTACAAAAAACGCTTAACCCTTAAACTCATACCTCGGGTCTTTAGTGACCCGGGATGTCATTCACCATCCTCTTTTCTCATTTTTTAAAGTTAGACATTAACATTCTAGTATTCCTCAAGCAAATCATTTTATACAATAGTAAAAAGATAAAAATAATAATAATACAATTATAAAATAATGCCTGTTTTCACATTATTTATTTATTTATTTTTTAAATAAAAACAATTTGTATAGGGTCGCTAACAATCCGAGATGTGTAACAGTATATTTCTTTTTGGCACATCTTTGATGACTGAATATGTGCAATTGACCTTTATTCCACAAGGTGGCAATGTCTAATACACAATGATGAAGTGACATTTCACTCATAGTTAGTTCAGACAGAAAACAAAAGAATAGGATGTCATCAGTTAAACTTGAAATGGCTCAGAATTTTACTGCAGATCAAGTACTAAACAATCAAATATTAGTGTCACTGTCACCTGATCTTGTGAATAAGCTGTCAGCTATAAAAACATTTTTTTATAAAAATAAACTAATCTAGACGCACCGTAACGGCAGCAAATCTAATCTGCTGAGAATGTTGTCTAGCCACTCTCAATACACTTCTGAGCTGTAAAAACTAAACCTGGGCAGGCCAATCACATCATGTATCGAGTCGGTGGGCGGGGCTTAACATAATGACGGCAGAGTTGTGTGCTACTTGTAAACAAAGCTGGCGAACAGCTGTGTTTCGAATCGGCTTTGGCCACAACTCTGGAAGTCTTGGAGTTAAAGCTTTTATTGATTTTAGCTTAAATCACTCTTAAGAAGTGAAGATGTGTTCAAAGTTTTGCCGAGCGATACAGCGAAAGTTTTATCAACTAGCTCTAATTCACGTTGATCTGGTTGGTTGTAGCACTATCCAAATGCGAGCAGAGGAAGTTTGAAAGACAACCGTTTATCCCGCCCCTTGGATTGAGCCCTAGTCAAAGGTGAGTTCCCAGACCCAACATCTTGATGTGGATCTGGCTTGTCAGGCTAGAAAATTGTAATTCTGAGAACATGTTTAAGATTGTGAATTTGAGCCAGATGCTGAATGTACTGAAAATGAGCTCTGACAAGGACAGTGATGATGATGATATATGTAATAATGATTGGCGAAACATAACATTTCAGATTACTGTGTCGATGTTACCAATATTGCTGTCATAACAATAATCACGACAGGTTGTCAATATCCAATAGTTAACGATAATTCCACTTTATACTTGGATTTCATTAACATTTTTAATACGTCCTTATGTACAGTACTCACAGCCTTCAGTGGACATGACCACATACTGTATTCCTACTGCCATACATATCGCAGCAGGGGTTATGTGATACATGGATAAAATTCTTGTCAGATGTGGTAGGATCTCAGCAAAATTGCTTATGAAAAAAGCATGAAGATAAAACTGCACCTCATGAAGATGTCTGGTTTGAGGCAGAGACTCAGTAGGGGACTTGTAGTGTGCATACCCTCTGTCCTGGCACACCAATAGGCAGAGGATTCATTTACACTTAGAGTGCCTGATTTCATGCCTTTCTAGTCTTTGGAGATGTGCTTTGAGTTGAAATAAGACCCGTTTTTTGTTGTTCAAAACCAGTTAAGGTCCAGAATGACAAGACTTCTGTAGTTTGTAGTATAGATTTAGCAAAGAAAACTTCCAAAGTGGTAAGAGTTTCTTTTCTGGATTTTATTTCCCCCCAGTTGCCTCTGTCATTTATTTGTTAACTTATTTATTTTGCATTACATTTATCACTGGTGCACAGAAACACTTGAAAATACTGGAGGAAGTGAGGGAAAGGAAAGCATAATATTTCAATTACAAATAAATGCTGTTCTTCTCAGCCTTCTATCTATCAAAGAATCCTGAAAGAATGCATCATGGTTTGCACAAAAATATTAAGCAGTATAACTGTCTTAAAAATTAGGATTATAAATTATTTTTCAGCGGCATATCAGCATAACGTATTAGAATGATTTCTGAAGGATCATGTGTGTTACGTGCTGTTCTGACACACACAAAGAGCCAAAGGCAGCTTTATCAGGGGTAATCCACAATCATAATCCACATATCTGGCAAATGGGACAAACAGGGAAATCCAGGAAACCAGGCAGAAGATCAGGGGCTGTATTCACACAACATCTTAAGGCTAAAAGTATAGCTCCTAACTTGCCGATTTAGAAGAAACTCTAAATAATGGCAGCCCTAATTGTAGGACTCCTACATTTTTGGTCTAAGAATATTTCACAAAGCATTTTAGAACTAAAACTAGCTCCTAAATCCATGAAATGCTACACTGTAAAAAAAATTGGTTTAAAATTTGGTAAAAATTTTGAAGTAACCTGGTTGCCTTAAAATTTTGAGTTTATTGAAATTAAAAATTTGAGTTGATACAATGAAGGATATTAGTTTAATAAATAGAAACTCAAAATATTATTGTATCTGAACCACATAAAAAATGTGATAAATCATGAAAATAGCACTATTTGGCATGTTTCACTGCGTCTTCAGAAATAAAACACACAATTACCCAATATGCTTACAAAATCTTTTAATAATATTTTAATAAGGGTTGTCGAATCTCAAAAAAATTTCATTGTATTAACTCAAAATTTTAATTTCAATGAACTCAAAATTTTAAGGCAACCAGGTAACTTTTTTTTTCTAGATAATTTTTTTACAGTGTAGGAGTATTTAAGAGGACTCATACATCACTAAAACAAAATCACAAACAATCATAATGACTGTTGCTGCAATCCGCCCAAAGACACTATACAATATTGAGGCAATAGTGATAATTAATGTATATTTAATAAAAATAAAACATAATAATAATAATAATAATAATAATAATAATAATAATAATAATAATAATAATAATAATAATAATAATATCAGATTACCTGTGGTTGTTGTTTTAAAGAGTTCACACTTACAAATGATTGAATAAAGTACAAACAATATAAGCGTATTTTACGTGCTGCCCGATGCGATCAAGGTCTCCGAGCTGGGAAAGTAGCCCAGACCCAGAGTTCTGAGAGTGAGGAACGGGGTGGCGGAGGGATACAGAAAAGTGAGGAGGTAACTAACGTTAGGTGAGTCGGCTCTCGGCTGTGTAAATACCTCCTCTCTCGCTGATTAGATAGATGTTTGAGCGTGCCCCTTACAAACTTTGTTTATAAAAGCAATTTTTGCTTAAATTCTGCAATCTCTCGATGCAGACATGTAAGAGACTGACAATTAGCTGAATGTATACTAGTTTAATTAGTGACACTTAGCCTACTTTTTCAACTCTTTCTTTGAATATGGCAGCATTCCTATTCTAAACATTTCATAGCAACATGAAACCTCATTCTACAATATTTCTAAAACTAAATCTCTGACAGAGATCCCTCCCCATCAGCCAATCACTGGTCATAGTAAGTGTGATGACATCATCCATAGCAACGAGGTCAACCCTGCCTTTACTCTATGCTTAAAGGAAGTGTATGTAAGATTGTGGCCTAAACTGGTACTACAGGTTTATCTACTCTCCCCTCTCCCCCTCTCCCCCTCTCCCCCTCTCCCCTGACTCAAAGTTGCCAGAGAGGCTGCAGGATCCAGCAGGGACGTTTGTAGCTACAACTGTGGTAACTAGAACAGATCTGGCAACCCGGATGCCGACACACTACTGACTGTGATTGGTAGATAGGTGGAGGGTGGAGCTTCAGGCCAAAACACAACATGTCAACATCAACATCAGTAACTGAGGGCTGCAACAACAACTTTTAAATGACAATATCCTGGCCGGACTACTGTTGTCAGTGATATAATTATTTAAAATGAACATGATCTCTTAATGTCTACTGACATATACATTTTATGGGCCATTTTATGATTAATTTAAAATCTTTCAATAATCTTACCTTCTTACATACAGTTCCTTTAAGACTTCCCTCTATTCCTTCGTAAAAGTTGCTCTCAGCAGCTTTGTGAATAGGTTTTAAGGGAAATCTCTTAACTAAGAACTTTTACTGCCATTTAGGAAAACTCTAAGTAGTAAGATTCAATGTTTTGTGAATACGGCCCCAGGACCATTATATAGGAAAACAGATAAAGAGCTCAGAAACACTGTGTAACACAAACAAGGCTTTGCAAAGTAAAAGTGAACACAGATCTTAGGCAAACCTTAAAGACCAGTTTTAATGTTGTTTATATGTCTGTGTGGTGGTTTTAATATGCTTTAAGAAAAACCATGTGCAAATTCATGTCAACACAATTGCTGAACATGTTCTTCTTAAAACTGCAGTGAGAGAAAGGTTTAAAAACAAGGTTTGAAATTCCCAATGACAAAACCAATCCCGTCAATATGCGGGTGGGCTTTAGCAAACCATTAAATATGGTCACTGTGAATAGGAGAGTCTCATTATAACCCAGGTTATCCCGGTATTTCTTTCTGTTTATATACATTTACCAATATAGCGGCTGAATTATTTATATGATGTATATTACGATGTTATGATGAACTATTTGCCTTTCTCCACTGATGTTCAGAGGTCAGAGCGTTTCTAAGGATGCTGCTTTTTAGAAAGCAGACCGAGATGGTGAAAGGAAACATGGTTTGTGTAACATTAGCTACACATTATTAGCTGTTTGATAACATAGTCAAGCAAAAGGCTAATCATATTAATTACCGTTATGTGTCCAATGTTGTAGAGAGCATTGCATAAAACTCATTAACATTCTGATTCATCGGCTTGTAGACTAGACTGTATGAGTGAGTGGAGGTGGGCTCATTTGCATATCCATGGAGCTGCATATTCTTAATGAAGAATAAGAATATGTAGATACATATTCAAGGGTGTAGTTTCATTCAATCTATTTTAAAGCATAAAGACATTTTTTTTTACAGAAAACAAAACAAAACAAAAACGTTTTAATATGTAATTTATGTAATGTATTATATTATAATATGTAATGTACGTTTTAAGGGATACAGTTATTGACTACAGGGAGACACTTTAACAAGCAAATGATACAGGTGGAAATAATCAAATCATAATAAGTCCAAGCAATGGTTTATGGGAGATGTAGTTCATGATCAGGTAATAAAAGAGTGCCCTGTAATGGAGAGCATGGGCACTCCAGCTGATGGATGTAACAAAGTGACTGAAGACTGGAGTAATGGCTGTTGAAAATTCAGCTTTGAAAATTGAACTCAGCTTATTTCAAGTAACTCAAAGCTGATATTGGTTGGGAAAAGTCATATATATGTATATATATATATATATATATATATATATATATATATATATATATATATATATATATATATATATGACTTTATATGATAAAGGATCTTCTAAAGGATCTAAAAGCATCCCTATATCTATATGAATGTCTACAGCATAAGTAACAAGAACAAAATGCTTGAAAGATTATTCTCATAAGCCCCTTTCACACTGCACGTCGGACCCGCAATATTCCCGGAACATTGCCGGGTCACCTTCTGTGTGAAAGCAATCACGTCCCGGGATTGATTACCGAATTCGACCCGGGTCCGGGACCTAGTAATATTGCGGTATTCGACCCGGGACGAGCGTTGTCTGAACAAAAGCCAGAACATATGCCGCAACGTGTACGTAGTTATCGTGCGACTCCTAGAGCTTGTTTTTTCAATGATACAACCCTGCAGTGCTAGAAGAGCTCGTCGGTGTTTTAAACACAGAGAGTGTTCGTATACAAAAGAAACTAAAATTAAACAAGCAGAAATGTGCGCAAACTGGACACAAGTCGAGACCACAGAGCTCCTTACTATCCGCGCTGAAGATGAGATCGCTCGCCATTACACGTCACATCAGGATGTCACGTGTCAACTCGACCCGGGACCGTTAAGCGTTTGTGTGAAAGCGCACATATTACGGCATTTCGCCGGCTGTGTGAATGGACCAAATCTAGCGGCCCGGGAACAAATGCCGGGTCGCATTATCCGTGTATTTGCCGGAATCGCAGTGTGAAAGGGGCTTTACTGTATGTATATTAAAAAAAAAACTATAGTGTTGTTAGGCAAGAAAAAGTAAAATAAATCATCCCAGCTGTCATATTCATGTTGTCATTAGTGCACTGCTGAGAAATAATAGGGTAATTGATAAAAAACATTTTATTTTATTTTATTTTATTTTATTTTTTTATTTTATTTTATTTTTTTTTGGGGGGGGGGGGGGTAAATGGTACAATGAATGACTAGAATTTTGCTATCCTAGAACACTAATATTTCACATTAAGAGGTAGGTAGTCAGCATAGTACAATATTACTCACGAAATACCTTTGCAGACAGAGTACTCCATGGACAGCTGTTGGCTGTGATGCCTAATTACGGTGTGCCATTTCTACCATTGCTTCCTGTCAAATATGTAGCACTAAAGCTTAAAAACAAGCACACCGTGAATCGAATGACGTTCTACTGAGCCAGATAGGACCCTTTGGACAGCATTCAAAATCTGTTTGGCTTGTTGTGAACAGCGAGCAGCCATTTGAAAAGAAACCCAAAATGCAACAGTATGCCTTGGGAAACAAGAAAATCTAGTTATTTTGATTAATTGCTGCTGTACACAACAAAATTTAAAAGTTCAATTTAAATTCTTCCCTTGTGGGTGCTGCCTAATTGTTGTAGTGTGCACAATTGAGTTAGGTCGTTTTTCTGAAGAATAGAAAATGAACAAAGATTGAAAAGATAATGAACAAAAATGATTCCTCAGTTCAGTTCATCATTGCTTGACACACATATTTCCAAAAAACACATTTCTAGCTCAAGATAGACCTTCTAATAAAAAATAACGGCTGTGAGAGTTTGTGACCTTTGTTCGGCACAACTTACACATCCTGACCACTATCAGTGTAAGTCTAATGATCGACAACATGACATTTACTATCGGTAAAATGTCAGATTCAGCTTATTGTATGACAGACAAAATTCTGTAATGGAATTCACTCCTTTTTAAACCTTAGCAGTGAACAACACACAGGATCTCCCTGGGGAAATCAACCGCAGCATTTAATATGTTCTGCCCACGGTGTGTGAAGAGGTGTGGACCTTGGCCGTTCTCGCGCTACAAGAGAAGAATTCATCATGAACACATATCTTAACTCCCGCAGGGACAGTTATACGTTGATCACCACTTCTTTTCATAGATAACTCTAACATGCATGGTGAGTGATGATTATTTCATTGTGTAAATGTTTGTGTGGGAAAAATAATTTATGTAATTACACGCTGGTATTTAAAAGAATACTGTGTTCATTGCAAGTTAGGGCAGTAGTTTTGGTATAATGTTGATCAAATTTATTTCGATGTGTCGCTCCTTTTCTTAAAAAAAAATAGTGTTAACAATTTGCAATAAGAATAGAGTCACGAAGTGCAAATCATTTGCAAACTATAAGTTTAATTATATTTTATTGTTTTCTTTTTGAATTGCTTACACAATTTCTGAAACAATGGCTTTTTTAAAGCTGTACACGAGACCACAAAACACACAAACAAAAGATACAAAATGTCACACATCTCTTGCAAAGCAAACACTTCATTTAAAACAATTTTAACTCTTCTATAAATGGGCCCACACAGCAAGAACATTTGCAAAAACTGTACCTTTAGGAGTACAACATCTCTTCACTGGGGCAGCACCCTTTAAAGGACATATTTCTACCTTTTCACCCTTAAAATGTGCATATTAGAGAAGCAATATGTACCTTAAGGTACTACTATTAACCTTTTAGAGGTGAAAAAGAGCTTAACTTTTACCTGGAAAATGAATTTATTCTGATTATTGAGAGCATAATCAGGCCTAGACCTGCACAATTCAAAGCCATAGGAACCACAGACTCCAGCCAGTGTCAATAATTGGACTGCCAAAACCAAGGTCCTCCTCAAGAGGAGATGGATAACATAAGATTAATAACACGTAATTACAGAGGGAAGATTGGACTGTCACTGTGTCGAAAGCAAAAATTAAACGCTTCCTGTAGGAGAGGAGCATGGTTGTAGACGTCTGTGTCATAGCTGTTCAGCCGCAGTGAGGAATGTTTCTATCACTCTCATCCCTTCATTCTCTCTGACTGCCTCTGTCTGTACTTTCCAGGGGAAAATCCCCCATAAGAGTGAGCCCTCTGGAGCTCCCAGTCAGCTTTTGTCTGATACAAGGACTGTGTGGCACTGTGGTCGCCTAAGCAGGTGTATCTCATCCTCTAGTAACAGCGTGGCAGATTGGCCCACTTGTTGAGCACCTAGAGCATAAATCTGTCCTCCTAGGAATGGGAGCCTTCACTAGCATTGAGTTATCAAAGCCGGGGCTCAGAGAATAGTTTGGACTGCACAGACATATGTGATAATGAGGCAGCAAAACATGCAGCGTAGTTTCATCCTGGACCTGCAGCCTGACCTTTAAAAGTGACACAACTGCATTTAGGAGAGTCTTCAAATTACTTTCTGTGGGCTAAGGTGCCAACCCCCTATAATCATTAAACGTACAGCTGACATGCTGTTCTGACTGCTGCATGCTGGGCCAGCGCTCGGAGAGGTGATGCCACAGAGGTCAATGTGAAAAAAAGCGGCAGCAGCAGCTATAGAGATTCAATATTAAAGACATATTCATAATGAGAGGCCTAGGGAAAAATTGCAGTTTCTCAAAAAATCACTGCTTCAGAGCCTACAACTCTAAGGGAGTGTTAAAATTGTATTGGATGTTTTTACAAGGCAGATTTATCTTTATCTTCATTTAAGATTTATTCATGTTTTGCCGGTTCTATTCCATAAATGACACTATTCAATATTTAAATGTTAAATCATTTCCATGCCTTATTTCTACAGTAACACTTTTCATTCTAGTCGGCTGTCTAAAACATACATATTGCATAGTGTGGATGAAGAGAAGTTTCTCTATGAAGTCAGCGGACGTAATTGCGTGGTTAAATATGATTACCTAACAGCTGCAAAGGAAATCCACTGTAAGAAGCAGAACTCATTTCATGACAACAGATTGGTGCTTCCTGATAATTTACACTGAACAAACACGCACAATATCCAACACATTTTATTTCTACTTGCTTTGATTTTCATCACTCATCAAAAGCAGGTTTAAAATTTTGTGGCGAGCAACAATTATGGGGATACATTGTGTTTTAAGTACTGTCCAAAGAATCAAAGAATGATTTTAGGATATTTCTGTAGCTCAATCGTCAGAGCATGATGGATCCAAAGCCATGCTTGATTCCCAGGGACTGCATACCAATGCAAGTCACTTTAGCTAAAAGTGTCTGCCAAAAACTAACAAATATAAAAGGGGCCATTTCATAAACACCTTGTCAAGTCACCTAATGCATTCAACTTCTGCCTAACCGAAACTGTCATTATATTACTCCATTATCCTGTATTAACTGTGTAAATTCTATATACTTGAGCTACATGTAAATTTGGAAGTCATGGCACATCAGTGGCACTTATCTCTCCCTCACTTAGAGGGAGAGATAGAGTGAAGACGAGAATGTGTGAGAGTGACCTCTCTGATAAATTTCCTCTATTTTCACTCTGTATGAGTGAGACCTGATGGGGAAGGCACTTCATCATTGAGAAAGGCTCTCACCATTCTGCCTTCAGCATTTCTCAACTTAATACGTTGTGGGAATGGCGCTAATAATGTTTTGAGGTATGTTTGTTTTGGGAAAATGGTTTCATATATCAGTTTGATGTGGGATTTCAGTGCTGACATCTGGTTTAAGGAAGTTATATTATGAACATTATCCACAGACCGGATAGTGTGTGTGAAAAAAAAGCAAAGCAAAAAAAAAATATATATATAATAATAAATTTATAATAATAAATGTATATATAGGGAGGTTGCTAGGCAACGTGGGGGAGAGGACGCTGGCGTCGTCTGTTCGCCGCTTCTCCACCCACAAATCATGTTACTGTACTATTAGATTTAGATTTTATTTTATTTCCTTATGTTTGTGACTAGTCTAACAGTCAGAGCTACAATTGGGGCTGTTGCTGATTGCTGGCAGCCACTGAGAGGACGTTGTTCGTCGTTTCGCCGTTTTCCACCGCTTCTAATGTTTACGTTTGAATTGCTGCGGTTGGTTGGTTCTGGTTTGGAGGACATTTGATGTTTCTCGCCGCGACTGCTCACTGGTGGTCTCCCTTGGGCTTAAGCTGCATGGTGGCTGAAGTTTGCACCGGGCTAGCGTCATCTGGGCCATTGTAATCGGCGTCCGGCATGATGTTGGGATGTTCCGCTTCTCGGCTGCGCCGCTGTTCCGTCCTGCATTGCGGCCGTGGAGCGGCTTGGACTTCTGCGCCGACCCCGGTGTGTCCACAGAAGTCCCCGGGAAAATGTTCTGCCTCCTGCATGGTGCTGCGGCGATCCCCATCGTTTGAATCGTCACGAAGACCCATCATCTGGTCTTCAGCTGTCCTGCCTCGGCAATATCATCAGGACACACTGCCGCTGGGAGAAATTTAAAACATGGAGTGGACCACAGTGTGCTGCGGAGCTAACAGAGACTTCCACCATCAGCTGTTTTCTGTTCACCATCAGCTCTGTTTCTGTTCACCATCAGCTCTGTTTCTGTTCACCATCAGCTCTGTTTCTGTTCTGTTTTCTGTGTTGGTTGATTGTTTGTAGTATTCTATATTTTTACTTTTTATTCATTTTTTTGTGTTATCTCCCCCCCCCCTTGTTGCACTTTGAGATTCTTCGGAATGAAAAGTGCATTATAAATAAAATCTATTATTATTATTATTATTATTATATATGCTGTTAAGGCTTCTTCTGTTAATTGGTCATTATTGTTCACAATCACACAGTTCACTCAAGTGCTGTATGCTGATTTTATTTAAGAAAATAATACTCTCATACTCCCCTCAGCCATGCAGTGACAGCAGCTAATAGATCTCCTTTGTGTTGAAGTGGGCAGGATGCTGTGCATTGTAAAACAGTCATATATCAGGTTTACTGACAGTCTGTGAGAATGAATACAGTGATATTACGAAAAAGCATAGAAAATAAGTAAAGGTTTTGTAAGATGTAACAATATCCAATAGTAGACTTTACATGCAGTGTGTATGTTTGTGTATGTGAGAGTACATACATGTGCAGGAACCTCCAGGAGTACTTCTTGTCAGGAGTTTTGTTGTTCATTTCCCCCAGGCCTGCAGCACTGCATTTTTCTCCAGCACCAAGTCCCCAGGTTCCACCAGTGTTATCTCTTTATTGCCTCCCTCTCTCTTTGCTAAAATGCCCCGTCGGCGTTGATTAAGGTATGCCAAGAACCTGCGTATGTGTTTAAATTATCTGCACCTTGTGCTCGGGGACAAACATTCACAGTGGAGCCAAGGGAATGCATTATTCCTGAGTTAGAAATTCTTTGAGGATCTCAGCTTTGCATCTTATTTGGTTGCTAAGCCTGAAGACAAGCCCCAGGGTTTTGGGTTCATAATTGGGCTGATTAATGCCTGATGTCTGATGGTGATAAAGTTTAGGGTGAAAGGGAAAAAAAGGCTCCCCATGTGTTGCTCAGCAGTTTATACTCAAGAGCTGCAAACAGATTAGGTGATCGCTCATGTGTCAAGCACAAGTGTAAAGAATAATAATTGTCTCCCTAAGTAAGCTTGTGATTCAATACCTTCTGACATAAATGTTCTTTATTTGGATGTTAACATATAAATTGTGTGACCCGGGGACACCCCTGAATGAAGGATGTATAGAAATGTGCACTGTAGCGTTTACCTATGACAAACTCAACTCAAATGGCACCTTTATTTTATGATGTGAACTGAATAAATCCTTAACTAGCTGAATGCTGCAAAGGTTTCTGTTCTTTGTGACAATTGCTAGTCATAGTTTGTAATATGACCCAAATTAGATCTTGGTTTAAGTCTATAGCAGACTGTGTAGCATCATCTTTTACTGTATGTCAGCACACAATATACGATTAACCAGATTACACTAATGATTGTCATGTCCTTATATCTTCATAAATGCAAAATTAAATTGCATGGTACCACAAAAACAAAAATATATTGTGCTAACCCTAGTAGAAGGGGACGTTCTTGCGACCTTGAGTTGTGCAATGATCCTTAAAAGTTATCCAAAGGTGTTGAAAATCCCGAAACCTTTATAGAACATTAGGGCGTTCCTACAAAAGTCTTCTTTTGATTATTAAAGTACTGCAGTTCAAGGGTCCTTATTTGACTTTAGGGGAACATTCCATTTCGGTTATTTTATGGTCACATAGCATTTTGGTTATTCTATGGTTGCATGGCAATGTTACAAAGTGGATATTTGGGACATTAACAGACCATTCCCACGGTTCCCTGGTTCCCTGTTAGTTAGATGGGGATGTTGAATTTGGGACTGTGCTGCAACATATCTTGATCAGTGCAGTGGTATGTACACTACATTTCAACACAATCTCATGGTAATGCATATCAATAGTATGAGTGTGAAATCTCGTATGCAAATGCTACGCAGTTTTTCACGTGCATACGCACGTTATTTCTGCATATGACACGCTTTTGGGTAGGATTAGGGTGGTGTGGTGGGGAATTCGTACGTATAATACGCCATAAAGTGCATATCATATGCATGTGAAAAACTGCGTACCATATGCAAGCCAAAACTCATTTTGGCGTATACATTCCACAAGATTGCACACTCTTACTATTTATACGCATTTCCGTGAGATCGGGCTGTAAATTTCCATAACTTTTTCTGGACCTTTAGGGAACCAACCTAAAATGTTGTCTTTTGGTCCTATTTGGGTCCTTCCATCACATTTACTGAATGCTTTCAGAACATGTTTAAGTGAATCAATATGATGCACTGGGCTGCTTTGCAAATGAGGGTCAGTAAAATACAGGATTTGCACAAATGTTGCTTCTTAAAGATGAATCAATACCAACTGCTTGTCCAACTTCATATTCAGAAGATGTAAATATTATGTTTTGTGAATGTATGCAAATCATCTTTGTGAACATGCTTGTTAGCACACTGATGGTTAATTTCCCTAAAGTTACCAATGCCTCTTATTTTATTCACAGAGATTAGAATTATGTAATTCGTTTACTTTTAAGAAGTAATAAAAGTGTTCTTCTGAATTGTAAAAGTGGTTAGCATTTTCGGGCATAAAGTAACAAAATCTGGTCACTTATTTATCAAACCTCTGAGAATTACTTACAAGAACACGTTCAAGCTAAGAATTGACTTAAGAGTAAAAAAATGATTGGCTCAAAGCTGCACTTAAAAGTTAGATTTCATGATATAATCAGCCACCATGGATTCCAAAAGAAAACCAAATGGCGTGAGGAAGAAGTGATCACTACTGAATTAGTCGAATAGCAGAATGTTATGAAAGGTAAATTCAGTCCAACATTATCCAGCACTGACAAAAATGAGGTCTTCTCTATCCAAACGATACCATTTGTTTAAATACACATGAGAACCAAAACTAATTCAACAAGAACCAATCACAAAACAAGATTAATAAACAAGACAAGAAAGTTAACAAGGCTAAATCAGCATGAACAAATCACAAGACAAGACTAATGAACACAAACAAGACTGGAAAAGCAATCACAAGACACTACTGGAAACACCTGTTTTTTTTTTGGTTTTTTTTTGTTTTTTTTTCAGAAAGCAGGATATGTGAAATACCCAGGTAGGTTTCAGGATAAGTAAACTGATAACCTACATTTTTAGGGTAGGTAAGTAGCACAACTTACTTTCTGAACATAGCCTGCTTTGGGTTACTTTGTATAAGTCTTTCAGCTTCAGAGGTATTCTGCACTTGCTACCCTTTTAATGAGGCTCCAGTGTAAGTGAATGCACAGATCACACAAAATATTATATTTAAGGTTATATAATTATAAATCATCACTATAACATAAACCAGTGTTTATTTTACATCACATCTTAAAACCAACACTTTCTTATCTCACACTTAAGTTAATCTAATATCTGCCTTCTTAGGCTTTAATTATGACTTAAATTTAACATTTATCTTTAGCAACACCACAAAAGTGAATAGCAGGAACAATATTGCCAGAACAACCACAGATATGCACTCACCTAAAGGATTATTAGGAACACCTGATCAATTTCTCATTAATGCAATCATCTAATCAACCAATCATATGGCAGTTGCTTCAATGCATTTAGGGGTGTGGTCCTGGTCCTGACTGAATGTCAGAATGGGGAAAAAAAGGAGATGGGTACATGATGGTCATAAAGGGATGGACATGGTCAGAAACAATGCTCATGTAGACCACGACATTTAAATGATTCCCAATTGACACTAAGGGGCCTAAAGTGTGCCAAGAAAACATCCCTTTTTGAGTATGGTTTGGCAATTTTGAGTATGGTATGGTTGTTGGTGCCAGACAGGCCGGTCTGAGTATTTCACAGTCTGCTCAGTTACTGGGATTTTCACGCACAAGCATTTTTAGGGTTTACAAAAGAATGGTGTGAAAAGGGAAAACATCAAGTATGCGGCAGTCTTGTGGGCGAAAATGCCCTGTTGATGCTAGAGGTCAGAGGAGAATGGGCCGGCTGATTCAAGCTGATAGAAGAGCAACTTTGACTGAAATAACCACTCGTTACAACCGAGGTATGCAGCAAAGCATTTGTGAAGCTACAACACGCACAACCTTGAGGCGGATAGGTTACAACAGCAGAAGAGCCCACCGGGTACCACTCATCTCCACTACAAATAGGAAAAAGAGGCTACAATTTGCATGTGCTCCAAAAAATTGGACAGTTGAAGACTGGAAAATTGTTGCCTGGTCTGATGAGTCTTCATTTCTGTTGAAACATTCAGATGGTAGAGTCAGAATTTGGTGTAAACAGAATGAGAACATGGATCCATCGTGCCTTGTTACCACTGTGCAGGTTGGTGGTGGTGGTGTAATGGTGTGAGAGATGTTTTCTTGGCACACTTTAGGCCCCTTAGTGTCAATTGGGAATCAATTAAATGTCGTGGCCTACATGAGCATTGTTTCTGACCATGTTCATCCCTTTATGACCACCATGTACCCATCCTCTGATGGCTACTTCCAGCAGGATAATGCACCATGTCACAAAGCTTGAATCATTTTAAATTGATTTCTTGAACATGACAATGAGTTCACTGTACTAAAATGGTCCCCACAGTGACCAGACCTTAACTCAATAAAGCATCTTTGGGATGTGGTGGAACGGGAGCTTCGTGCCCTGTATGTGCATCCCACAAATCTCCATCAACTGCAAGATGCTATCCTATCAATAGGGGCCAACATTTCTAAAGAATGTTTTCAGCACCTTGTTGAATCAATGCCACGTAGAATTAAGGCAGGTCTGAAGGAAAAAAGGGGTCAAACACAGTATTAGTATGCTGTTCCTAATAATCCATTAGGTGAGTGTATATGGGTTTAAATTGTGTTACATGATTAAACGTGCCATTGCTTACCATTATCTCTGGGTATGTTTTCATGTTTTTTACTGAAAATGGAAAAACATTTTTTAAATATTTTTTTTAGCCATTCACTCTCATGACAACAGTGTTTTGGAGGCCTTAAAAAGCAAACTTATTAAAAAGGGTTTCAAAGTGGAAGGTTTTGAAAACTATGCTGTTACCGTCTCCATGTAAACAACATCTCCACCTACCGGCCTAGCATGCATAATACAGCATTATTAGGCCCCATTTACACTGCATGGTTCAAGTGACCCAATTCCGATTTTTTCCTCTCATGTGGCACAGATTGGATATGACATGTGAACGTTTAAGCAGGAAAAAAACGCATGAATTCCGATATCCTCAGATTGGATTCAGGCCTCACTCATATGTGGTAATAAATCCGATATGATTCGGATGCATGCATTAGCGTCTGCCATGTAAGCGGACAGATCGGATATTCCCCAGTAAATGCGAGTCGTACGTCATTGAAAAAAGGACGGAGGCGAATGACGTCAACTCAGGTGGACACAAACTGCGATCAAGGGCCAGTGTTGCCAAGTCTGCAGTTTTCATGCAGAATTGGGCTACTTTAACACAGTTTTCAGTTGCAATTGGACGGGTTTGGTTGTGAAAACCTGGCAACCCCGTCAAGAGCCTTACGAGAGAAATGTTTTGCCGACCTTTAAAGATGTGTGGAACAGTGCAGACAGAAAAACATTGTACAATCATTTTGTCTGCGTCCGTTGCATATCTCGCTGTTTTACTTCCTTTAACCGGTTAAGAAGGTCTTGGGCTGTTTCGCCAGTGTACAGTGTAAATGCAAATATCGGATACGGGTCGCTTTTGAAAAGATGATGTAAGCGGGTCGTCGAAAAAATCAGATATAGTCACCAAATCGGAATTGTGCATCAAGACCTGCAGTGTAAATGCAGCCTAGTCATTTTCTCAGACTGGTGTGAACGGTAATTGTGTAAACATGCCCTCAGTTTTTCAGTTTTCACAGTCCACACTACAGTGTGAAAATACTGTTTTCTAATGTATCCACTTGAGACACTGTCTTTCAAATGTTACATTTTTTGTTAACAAAAAATCCATCTCAATATGGATGAAAAAACGGCAAATGTGTCCGATTTAATGTGGATGTAACCTCAATCGGAAGGCTGCATCCTAGTAAGTCTTTAATATTATTCATATATAGATGGGGGGAGGGGGAGGGGTTCTCATATCTTTGATAATGAGAACATGCAGCAAAAAGTAACGTAACAAAAGATGTCAGACTATGACTTGTATTTTACTGAAGTGGTGCACAATATATAATTAGCACATGTCAGACATAAGAAGTGCTTAAATCTTAGTGTATCAAAATGATACAGCACTCCACAGAACACATTGTAAAGCCCCTTCATCAAAGAAGAACTTCTTTAATTAAACCGCCACAGATTGCCATCAACTGACTAATGGACATCTGATTATGGCAACAAAAAAAAAAAAAAAAGAAAGGGGGAAAAAAGGAATAAGACAGAATTATAATTGTTTTCATTTTCAAAGAGAATGCCATTATTGTGTGCTTATCTCAAACAATTCCTTGTGGGTTTTTCATAATGATACTGTTTTTGATAAATCTGCACAATATTATTGTGCAAAAATCAGCTGGAAATCCATTAAAATGTGTAATGTTTATCTTTGAGGCTGTTCAACAACCTGTTCTCATTTACTTTGTGTATAAAATATATATTTTTTCAATTTTTATCTATTGAAATTTTAGTAAACTGGTTATTTTTACTGTATGTGTATTAATTTCTATTTTTTTGTAGTGGTTTTTAAATGGTTTGTCCACATTTTCCCATGATCATTAAGCCGTGACCCACTTTTTAGGAATTTTATATACATGTACTTTATATTGTACACTACTTTGTAAAGTACTGTCACACTTTACCCCTATATTGTAAGAATATGTCTGAATACTGATGAATAAAAAGTATAGGCCTATAAGGTAAGCGTCACTCATGCCAGCTGGAGTGCCTATGACTGAGCCCCAAGGTTTATTTTTCTCCATTATGCCCTGATGGAGTTTTGGTTCCTTGCCACTGTCGCCTTTGGCTTGCTTGCTCATCTGGGGACACTAAAATTATGATCCAAGTTTTCAACTTAATATCCAAAACAAATTAATTACTAAATTAACTATATCAACTATATCACTGATCTGCCCACATTGTCGCTATATGATAAATTGAAATTAGCTGAAGACATCACCGTTTTCTCCAGAACGACTGTAGAGCCAAATCAAATTCTGTTGCAATATTCTCCTGTTTAACACTGTAAAACTGCTTTGAAACAATCGTCATCGTAAAAGCATTATATAAATAAAGTTGACTTGACTTGACTATAATAGGCACCAGAGGGTACTCATCCTTTGACCTGTACCATTCAATCATAAAGTACATTTGCCATAAACGTTTGCCTGGATTTTATTATGGTGTGGTTGCATCAAAATGTGTGTCATTAGCTTGTTAATGTCTGTGTATATAAGCCCTGTGTTTTCTCTCACTCTTTGCAAAGTCTTGTAAGTGTCACACTGCATTTCTGAGTACTCACTCTCTGGTTATCCGTGTTTTTTTGTGTTTTTTTTTTTTTTTACATTCTGCCTGGATTCATGGATTTCCCTGCCTGCCTATGTTTTTTCTGCCCTGTTGTGTTTTTGGATTAACTACACTATGTTTTGACCTATTGCCTGTTTTATGGATTACGATTTTGGATGTCACCAATAAAAGCTTGGATTTTCACCCAAGTCTCAAAGCATTCTGTGACAGTTAGGCTATTAAATAGCAGTCCTGAACTAATTTGTGTTAATGCAAGTTGGTATGAGCTACCACAGTCATTTAAAATCTATTAAAAATAACTCAAAGTTAAAATAAAGTGTCATTTTGGGGTTACCATGGTGAATACACAAAACTAACACAAACTCTTAATGAAATGTGCAAACTGCTCCTATTGAACAGAATGAACATCATACCTGCATGCAAATCCTTCCCAACTAAGACACAACGTACCAGAGGTAAGAGAGGTTTTAGAAGCTATGCAAATAACATTATAATAATGACAGCGATGACAGCATCTTATCTGACCGCATAAGCTGAATGGGAAAAAATAAAATAAAATTCTACTTAAACTGTCTGACAGAAGAGTAAGGAAATTAAAAGTCTCACACCACTGAATATTTTTGTTTTTGATGTTTCTTTGACTGCACACTTCTGGGTAGCAACCCGCCAGTTGAGAAACACAATTGACCCCAAATTGACCCTAAAGAAATTGACCGCAAAAGAATACAGATGCTACAAAATGTGCACAGGACATTGGAAAAATATCCCCATTTTCATGTTATGGTTACAGAATTGTCCCCATTAGATTAGGAAAATTCATTCAATCTGAAGCAAAAACAATTATGTCAATCGTGTTTTTACAGACGTTAAACATTAACATGGTGATAAATTGAGAATTACATTTTCCCTTGAGCTTTTGATATATAAAAGTTCATGGTAATATAAGAATACCCTGTAAGTTTCCAAGCTGAAACGTCCTTGTTAGTCAAAGAACAGCTTTGATAGACACCAGGGGCCTATTGCACAAAACTAGGATAAGGGATTAAGCCAGGAAATCTTGGTGATCTTGTCATTTTTATGCAAAATTTAGTACACCGCTGTCATGTAAACATGCCCTGAAGGTAAACTCATACCAAGAATGATAACGATAATGAAAGACAACTGTATATTAGTGGAAAAATTGAGCCAGGATCACCAAAATATCCCGGCTTAATCCCTTATCCTAGTATTGTGCAAAAGGCCCCAGGCCTAGCAAAAACTCGATCTCAGAATGTGCCAACAATTGACGTCAGAATGTGGTGAAACACCACCTATTCAGAAGACGATCAACGCCTACTTCATTACTGCCTGGTTAGCTCTGCCCACAGATTTGCGGATGTAACATGTTTATGTTATACCAGATCCAGCTACCAAGCAATAAACATGCCGTTGAGGATTACAAAATATTTTATGGTGCCTGAGCTCCACAGTAATGCAACATGTAAGTAACTATGTTCATTCTAATGTCTGATCTGAAATGTGATGATTCATGTAGTCAGATGTTCTTTGTCTGTTTGTGTCAGTAACTAAAACATCAACTTGCGTTGTTTCTCTTAGGATGAAAATAATCTGTTATTTAACAGTGATTCAATTCTATAAAGAACGCGATCAAAGAAAGCTCCCTTTGCAAACGTTGGAGCAGCGTGTGCTGCAGCTGTCAATAAAACAGGGAGAGTTTAATGCTAAATGTAATGCAACACTTCAGGGTTAGTTAACAATGAGAGCTGTAATTGTAAAAATGAGCTAAAAAAAAAAAGGAAGTAATATGTTAGCCAATCACAGCAGTGGGCGTTTACACTGAAGTCTCTGAGCGGACACGCCCCCTTAAACAGATTGTTCAGAGGTAGGAAAAATGTCTTTTATTTATAAATTATGACCATTTTTGATGTAAAATGCATTCTAACATTATACGTGCAGCCATAGAAACACCATAAAACAATAAAAACATAGTTCATGACCCCTTTAAATGGGGTCAAACTGACTACGAAAAAAAAAAAAAAATAAATAAATAAATAAATAAATAAATATATATATATATATATATATATATATATATATATATATATAAATAAATAAAAAAAAAAAAAAAATATATATATATATATATATATATATATATATATATATATATATTAAAATATATATATATATATATATATATATATATATATATATATATATATATATATATATATATATATATATATATATATATATATATATATATATATATATATATTAAAATAGGAGTGTTAATTTAACTAAGGCCTAATCCTGGCATAATCTAATATCTGTGGTTATGGACCAATTTATAGTTTGTGTACTCCTGAACAAAATCTTAAGACCAGGGGATGCATTGCAAGTTTTACACATTTCGCACTTGTGGATCATAACCGGGTTGTAAGTGCTGCTTCAAAATGCCAAAAGAAGAAACAGGAGCAAGAGACAAAAAAAATAGAGAGTAGGCAATTTATTGAAAACTGCATTTAAACTCAAACAGGCCGTTCATCAGCTGATCAAAAGTTTTAAGACCATAGCCCAAAAATGTACGCACAAATACTAAAAGTGTCAACAAAAAAAAAAAAAAAAAAAAAAAAAAAAAAAAAAAACTCAGTAGTGAGTAGCCCCACCGTTCTTGTTGATCACTTCAAAAACTCGTTTCGGCATGCTTGATGCGACTGTTTCCAGGAGGCTGGTTGGAACGTTGCTCCATGTGGTGAAGATGGCTTCACGAAGGCTATCCACGATCTGGAACTGACGTCCTTTTTTGTAAACTTCCCTTGCCATCCATCACCAAATGTTCTCAATGAGATTTAGTTCAGGGGAACACGCAGGATGGTCCAAAAGAGCAACGTTATTCTCCTGGAAGAAGTCCTTCATCAGGCAGGCTTTGTGAATTGCAGCGTTGTCCTGTTGCCCTTGGTCAAGAGGGATGCCCCCTGCAACAGTTCCACATAGCCAGTCGCCGTTTGACGCCCCTGCACAACCTGAAGCTTCATTTTCCCATTGAAGTAAAAAGCACCCCAGATCATGATGGAGCCTCCTCCACTATGCAGCATAGAAAACATCTCAGGTGGGATCTCCTTGTCATGCCAGTAATGTTGGAAGCCATCAGGACCATCCAGGTTAAATTTTTTCTCGCCAGAGAATAAAACTTTCTTCCACTTTTCAGTGTCCCATGTTTGGTGCTCCCTTGCAAATTCTAAACGGGCAAGTTTGTGACGTGGAAGGAGACGTGGCCTTTGAAGACGTTTTTTGTTCTTAAAGCCCTTCTCTAGCAGATGACGTCTTATGATTATTGGGCTGCATTCAGCATCAGTAAGGGCCTTCATTTGGGTTGAGGATCGACCTGTGTCTTCACAGACAACCTGTCAGATCCTGCGGCTCAGTGCAGGTGAAATCTTTTTGGGTCTACCACTTGACTTTTTTTTCCCATAACTCTCAGGATTTTTTAAGAAATGTAAAATGACTGTCTTACTGCGTCCAACCTCAGCAGCGATGGCGCGTTGCGAAAGGCCTTGCTCGTGCAGCTCAACAATCCTGCCACGTTCAAAGATAGAACGCCTTTTTGCCTTTGCCATCTGGAGATCTTGACAGTATGATTGCTTGAAGGACAATGATATGAAAGCCATATTTTTGTGCAGATTTGACATTTTTATGGCTATGGTCTTAAACTTTTGATCAGCTGATGACCGGCCTGTTTGAGTTTAAATGCAGTTTTCAATAAATTGCCTACTCTCTATTTTTTGTCTCTTGCTCCTGTTTCTTCTTTTGGCATTTTGAAGCAGCACTTACAACCCGGTTATGATCCACAAGTGCGAAATTTGTAAAACTTGCAATGCATCCCCTGGTCTTAAGATTTTGTTCAGGAGTGTATATTATCTATATTTTACATGTTATTTTTACATGTTTTTAAAATTTTTACAATGTGATAAAAGCCTATGCATGCGTGTATAGAATAAAACTTTATTACTCCACATATTTTACTGTATGAGCTCTAACTTTATCACAGTACTGCATTACATCCTTTATAAGTGGAGCATGTAAAAGTAGCCATAGCAATTAGGATAGCTTTGCCATATAAAAGAAAAAAAGAGACATTTTATTCCACAGCCATTTCTGCCATAATAAGGATGATACTGTAATTAAATTTGAATATGAAACTTGAAAATGAAATACCTCACTTTACTACATTATCAGTTGCCATTTTGAACTGATTAGACAACTGTAGAAAAGCATATCAGTTCCTCTGTTACGTATGCGCTAAAATGTAGGACGTGACATCCTCTCTTTTAATATAGCACGGTCTCATCACCAGAGCCACTTAATACGTACCATGAAACGATTTCCAAGGACACTGGTGAATGAGTTGTGTCTCCTCACGCTCTGGCTGCACTCTGAGGGAGTCCTTGAAGCCTATTCTGCTCTTTAAAAACATAAAAAAACTATAAATATAAACTCTCTCCTTTGTTCCCTCATGCTGCAATTATTGACATGATTTTCACCCTTTATCTTTGCGTGACACTGGGGGAAATGTGAGCAAACTCTTAAGAGCGGTGGCCTGGAGAGAAGAGAGACGTGGCTCCCTCTTTCCGGACACACTTGGTATGCAAGGCACTCAACCAGGCAGCCAACGGGTCTCTGCTACAAATTTACTCACATTTGTCCAAATTTGCTGGCGTGAGACAGGAATGGAAAGACAATCTCAGGCAATGCTATAAAACTGATAAATCATAAACAAACTTAAGTGAAAATGTTAATTTGGTGTAGTGATGAGGGGCACCAGAAGAATGATTTTCAGATGCATGAAGACAGATTGAAATGATACATGACACTCTCATCGATGGTAAAATCATGGCCATTATGCATAGCCATCTGCAAATGTTCTCTTGATTACAAGTGATTGTTAAACTGATGATAATGATATCATTATTTTCAAGAGGGCAATATAATAGTGGAGTAATATTGTGTTAATTGAGTAGATAAAGAACGCATTTAAAGAACTCACTCACTCTGGACAGGTAGAATGGAAGTATGCTGTCACCACTCGCTTGGGGAAAATAACACAACATAAGCCCAAATATCTTTCAACTGGAAAAAAAGCCAAAACACTCAAAATATCTACAGATTCTACCAAACCATATTGCTGAAATAATACATCCACCAATTTCCTATGATCTATGACATAGCATACTTGCTGGGGGTGGTTAATTTACAGAGATGACAGAGATCTACTGGCTGGCCATGATGAAGCTGTCAGTAGTTCCTTTTTTTTCTTCGCTTTTTTTTTCTCCTCGAGTTCCAATTTTCAGCCTGTCCCCTCTATTCTGTCAGATTGCTGCAACGTGTGAGACTAATGGACACTCTGAGAGGTTAAAAACTTCCAAAAATAAGCATAACCTTTATTCTAGTCTTTATGACAGATCACACAACGAATGCAGGTTCCAGCACACAACTGATAATGCTAAAACATCTATGCTAGGTATTTCTGGTATCCCACTAGACATGATCAGGTGCCCCCTCATATTTTAGTGGAATTTGAATGCAACTTCCAAAAGGTAATTATTATATATATTTTTTTTAGATATTTGATAATTAAGTTCCACAGTTGATATGGGTCAGTAGCGGCTCCTGGTGTCTTAAATTTAGGTAGGGCAGATTATGGGTCTTAGCGCTAGTTTATGATTAACATTTTGTAACTTTATAATCTAATTGCTGAACATAGACTTTATATTTATATTAGGTGGCCTCAACTACTATGTACTTACATCAAAATGTTAGTACAATGTACTTATTGTGTTCATATTATATTGCAAAACACCTTTGCTGATATTGAGGTGGGATACAGGTAGAGTTAGGGAAAGGTGTGGTGGTGTGGGTAAGTTTAAGTGTAGGGTTAGGTGTAAGAGAATTATCAACTGTGTAATTACAAATGTGACTACAGAAATTAATTACAGACGTAATTACATGCATGTCATTTTGAAAATGGAAGTACAATGTAAAAACATGTATGTACACAATAAGTGCATTGTATCAACTTATTAATTACAATGTTAGTACATAGTAGTTAAGGCCACATAATATAAAGTGGGTCCAAGTCTATTCACGTGAGCAAGTTTAAGATAAAGGCTTATACTTTCATTAATTGGATACGCTGCTTCACACAGGAGGAACAGACAAGCAAACTAGTTACTAACCTGATGCAGACAAACAGCTGAAGCGGACTGATATCGTCTTGGTCTGGAGCGAGGTTTATGTAAGGTTATGTGAAAACAGGTGGGGCAGCCAGAAATCTGCCCCAATGACTTTATATTATCGCTTTTCCACCAGAATGAACTGGTTGCTAGTTCAGAGCCAATGCTAGTGCCAGTTCTGAGTTGTTTCAACTGACGAGCCTTCTAAGAATAAGAATGAGTATTTTTGGTTCAGTTTTTGATTTGTTAAAAAAGTTTGAAATATCCAATAAATTTCGTTCCACTGCATGATTGTGTCCCACTTGTTGTTGATTCTTCACCAAAAATTACAATTTCTTATCATTATGTTTGAAGCCTGAAATGTGGCAAAAGGTCGCAAAGTTCAAGGGGGCCGAATACTTTCGCAAGGCACTGTATGTATATGTATATATATATATATATATATATATATATATATATATATATATATATATATATATATATATATATATATATATATCAGGGATGGGATGCCACCCCATACCCTCCAACTCCGCCTCCTCTTGGGCTTGTCTTGGGCTATTTTTGAGTTGCAATTGGCCGTGTTTTGTTGTGAAACCTGGCAACCCTGGCTAGCGGGAAATGCAAACACACCAGACTCGTTCGAAATGCATCGGCGCTACGCAGACCGATTCGCATATGATATCAATATACCCCATGATCGATTCTGAAGCATAATGAGTCATATGATCTTGCTGTACTTTGATGTCATACGGCGATCAGTCTACGCAGCACCGATTCAAGCCTTCCATCAACAGTGGTGAACGTTGCGTTACTATTGATGCACATGGCTTTACAATACTACATCTGATGTTCCTACAGAATTATAGTGCCCCAAAGGTTTAAAGCCAACATATGCAGAACCAGGTAGTTTTTGCATGGTTTGGGGGAATCCATCCAAAATATGAATATGAATTAATAATAATAATATTAATATTACTAGCAATGCTCCAATGTGAAAGGATGAATATGTGCTTAGATCCAACATGATCACATGTGTATCAATAGTACGAGTGTGCAATGTTGTGGAATGTATAATTCTATAATGAGTTGTGGCATGCATATGGTATGCAGTATTTCTTGTGCATATGATACACACTTTATGGCGTATATATGACACAATCTTGCGTAGAATAGGGGTGGGGGGTTTGTGTACTTTATAATACAGCATAAAGTGCATACCATATGCACGCCACAACTAATTATAGCAAATACATTCCATGGCATTGCATACTCACATTATTGATACACATTTTCATGTGATCAGGCTCTCAGATCACATAAAGTTTGATTAGATCGGCAAAGATTTATATCAGCAACACACGATTAGGGAATCATACTATTTTCATGTTTTTCCTTGCTGTCTATGATCCTATAAAGATCTGCAACTATAATTGTTGGGTTGCAACCTACTAGTGAACTACTGATACCTGATATGGATAAAACATATTCATTTATTTAGTTATTTGTCAGGCAGCGGGCTTGCTATGTAAGTCCATAAGTGCCAATCAAACAAACTCCATGGTTCTCAAATATTTGTTTATGCAAAGTCCTGACTTGTGCCTTAGCATGCGAGATGACAGCGATGTCAGATTGTTTGTATAAAAGATGAATTCCCATGTCCCTAATATTGTGAGGAATGGATCAAACAATATCCAATGCAAACAAGAGTAGTGTGCAGAGAAATGTTTTCTACCATTGCAGAATTGTGCATTTGTCTCAGATGTTTTGTGCAAATCCACAAGAGATGCACACTATCAGTACTGAGCAGATGAAGAAGAAAAAAAAGATGGCGAAAGACTGGATTGATTACAATTGTTAATCAAGATCCAGTTGAATGCACTCCAAGAAAGTGCACTTAGCTGAGAGAGGTATGCTCCATCAACTGCTAAAATTCATTCCCTCCATGAGGATTAGTTTGTAAAGTTTAAATAAGTTTCCCTTAACTATTTAATGTTTTTGTAATAAGGGTGAGCATAATGGAGCAGGCACACACCATAAAGCAAAATAGGGCCTGCAAGCTTCTATGAGCATTCAACCCATTCTACTGCATTAAGTGAATATTAACTTCACACCACATTATCCAGTGAGACGCATCAACCCTTTTGTCTTTTGTACACTTACAGTAGTGGTGTTTTTTTTTTTTGTGTGTGTGTGTGTGTGTGTGTGTGTGTGTGTGTGTGTGTGTGTGTGTGTGTGTGTGTGTGTGTGTGTGTGTGTGTGTGTGTGTTTTTTTTGTTTTTTGCACAATGCATTATCTCAACTACAATGGATTTATGAACATCATGACCATTAACACATAAGATGCCATGACCAAATATGTTTTATTTATTTATTTTGCTGAAGGTAATTTATTTTGTAAAGGACAAGGGCTCTTCTGGCTTCTTACCAATTACACAGATTATCTTAGTGAAGCTGAAGAGTTGAGTGGCATTTCTTCAGCCACAGCCTCCGTTTCCAATTACAGTTTTACATGCCGTTTTATTGTATTTTGTTTTTGTAAACTTCAAATACCCGATAACTGATGTGTTTTTTAAAGGAATTGTTCATCAAAAAGCGTAATTTACCTTCCCTAGTTAAGCTCTTCTGTGAAATATTTTGAGTCCAGCTAAATAATTAGATAATGACCGGTAATCTGTAACCCTTTATGCTAATACTTTATAAAGCCTATAATGAATTATAGCTCCATTTTTTTTTTTACTTTTTTGTAAGTATTTCTATTATATAAATATATTTAAAACAGTTATTGTTACTTTATTATTATTTTTTATAATTGCTTATACTGTGTCATGCATTTGATTTTTTCAACGCATATGCTCATAATTCATTATACACTGGTTTAAATTAATTAGTCTGTCGTATGGTTCCACGAATGTTGTCATGATGCAGTCTACATCTCTATAAAGTTTGTGTGTGTATCGTGTGGGCGGAGCTAAAGAATGATGAGCGCACATCCTCAAGCGTGGAGAAGAAAACGTTACTCTAATAAATCATGGCTATCAATCAGATTCAACTAATACATATATGATCCAGAATCAGATCCGGAGGCTGAAATAAATTGAACAGGAGAAGCAACAACAGCAGGACGTCCGTTCTGTGGTATGTACTGTATTTAGTGGCCTGTCAACATTTGTGCGGGTTTACTCGTGGTTTATGAGGACATGGTTCGGTTTATTGTATGCGACTAAACCTTAGCAGTAGCAAGCAAAACGGTTTTGCAAGTCAGACTAGTGTAACGTTATACATAGAACAACAATAGAGTCCGTTAGCGCATTCTATATACCCTAGTTTTTTCTCGAAAGGCAGAGAAAGACAGTCAGAACTCGGTTTACACCGATCAACATTTCTAGCCACTTGGGGACAATATTCAGGCTAGGGGAACTCATATTAATGTTTATGTTAATGACTAATATTAACAAACAAAACCTTATTTACGTGTTAGCTAATATTCATATGCTATATACCAGGTCTTCTAAAGCAGAGGTTTATACTGTAAGTTTTAAAGTTGTAATTCGCTGAAAAGCTCCTCTTTGTCCTAGGTCTGAAATGTCATTCATGCTTGAATACGGTTTATTCAGTTCTATAGACCTTTTTATTCATAGATTTATGAAACAAGCTTGTGTGTGTGTGTGTGTGTGTGTGTGTGTGTGTGTGTGTGTGTGTGTGTGTGTGTGTGTGTGTGTGTGTGTGTGTGTGTGTGTGTGTGTGTGTGTGTGAGTGCGTGCGTGCGTGCGTGCGTGTGTGTGTGTGTCTGTGGAAAATAACACAAAAATAAAATCAGAAAATTCTATAGAAGAAAGAAAATCAGACAGGATTTGAACAATATGAGGGCAAGTAAATGAAGGCATACTTTCTTTAAGCTTTTACTTTATTTTCAAATTTTATATTATATTTATATTATATTTAATATAATTCTCCTATGTATTTTGTAAGCACATCCACTTGTTCACCAACATCTTTTCTCCTTCTCTCTCCTTGATTCTCCCTCACGCTCTGTCTCTTTCCTTGTATCCATGCTTTACATTCATAAGCAGAAGGTTTGGACAACTGGAGCAGGTAGGAAATGTCGGCTGTTGCAGCATGGCAGAATTATTAATGTCACCCTGTGACTTACCCATATGCTGTTAGGTGTGGAGTCAGCATGTGCATCTGTTTACTCCTTCCACCCAGACACTGCATAAATATTATGCACCTGAAAATCTGCAGCCCGAGATCAAATGATTCCAAATGTCTCTTTCTTTCTTCTCTGAAAACAAAGTTTGGCGACGCGTTTGCCTAAAGACACATTTTGAGATTGGACGCTGGACTAACTTGATAAATGTTTAATTCCTTTGTCCCATGAGAAATTCATGGGCAATTCTGTAATCAAATAGAGGAGAATAATGTGACAGGAACAGGGGCAATTGTGCTCTGGAAAGTCCATTTTCCTGGTTGGTATGGAGATTCTCTTCCCCACTCTTCTCCCACTTTGGCAGCTTGTGTCAGAGAAGAGAAGCCTGTTTGGCTGAAAATGAAAGGGCCCCTGATATTTGTGCTGGGAGATGGATTTCTTAGCAGCCGCTGACGATTCTGAATGTGAACGGAGAGAAGCGCATCATTTTCCAATCATCTTGCAGAGGCCATTCAGCATCTGATCAGCGGGTGCCCAGGGCATAGGGTTCAAGCAATCCCCCATACCTGACAATCACATGACCAGCTGGCACACCAACCCTCATACACCGCCTGTGACCAGCTTCAAATGAAAGGCAGCAGCTGCTAGTGTGTGTGTGTGTGTGTGTGTGTGTGTGTGTGTGTGTGTGTGTGTGTGTGTGTGTGTGTGTGTGTGTGTGTTCAGGAAGAAACAAAAACAGTTTCTTCCTTAATGTTTTTGTGAAGCTTTTTGTAATGCATAAAAGGGAATAGGCTTTTAAAGCTTTATAATACACACCCATACATTCAATTAAATTATTTCAGTTAATTAAATTAAATTGATAACTCCATGATGTAGTAATCATAAGTAAGTAAGTAAGTAAGGCATAATATTACAACCACCTTTCTAATATTGTGTTGATCCCCTTTTGCTGCCAAAACAGCCTAGACCTGTATGGACTCCACTAGACCCCTGGAGGTGTGTTGTGGTATCTGGCACCAAGATTTTAGCAGCAAACCCTTTAAGTCCTGTAAGTTGTGAGGTGGGGCCTCCATGGATTAGATTTATTTGTTCAGCACATCCTACAATGCGCGATTGGATTGAGATCGGGGGAATTTGGAGGCCATGTCAACACATCAAAATCGTTTTTTTTTGTGCTCCTCAATCTATTCCTGAACCAGGTGGGTGGTACATGTCAAAGCAACATCCACATGAATGTCAGGACCCAAGGTTTCCAGCAGACCATTGCCCAAAGCATCACACTGCCTCTGCCGACTTGCCTTCTTCCCATAGTGCATCCTGTCCATGTGTTCCCCAGGTAAGCCACGCACATGCACCCAGCCATCCATGTGATGTAAAAGAAAATGTGATTCATCAGACCAGGCCACCTTCTTCCATTGAAATGTGGTCCAGTGGTCACGTGCCCACTGTTGGTGCTTTCAGTGGTGGACATGGCTCAGCATGGGTGCTCTGACTGGTCTGCCGCTGTGCAGCCCCATACACAACAAACTGCAATGCACTGTGTATTCTGACACCTTAATTACAGAACCAGCATTAACTTCTTGAGAAATTTGAGCTACAGTATTTCGTCTGTTTGATCAGACCAAATGGGCCAGCTTTCGCTCTCCATGTGGATCAGTGAGCCTTGGCCGCCCATCACCCTGTCACCGGTTCACCATTGATCCTTTCTTGGAGCACTTTTGATAGATATTGACCACTGCAGACAGGGAACACCCCACAAGAGCTGCAGTTTTAGAGATGCTCTCTCCCAGTCGTCTAGCCATCATGCTTACAGTATGTTTGCCCATTTTTCCTGCTTCTACATCAACTCTGAGGACAAAATTTTCACTTGCTGCCTAATATATTCCGCCCACTAACAGGTGCCGTGATGAAGAGATAATCAGTGTTATTCACTTCACCTGTCAGTGGTCATAAATATTATGTCTGATCGGTGCATATTCAGCTTAATCATACAAACTCACATACAATGATACACCAGAAAAACTCAACAGCTGGATTGTGTATTATCACCATATGTAAACTTCGCTATCGCCAAGCTCTAAACTGCTAAATCTGGGCAATTAGGCAATAAGGTGTTAGGGTAAATTAACATCATTCATTTCTCTAAAGCTGCTTTAAAACAATGAGTACTGTGAAGTGTTACAAAAATAAAACCTTGAAATAGTGAATCTATTATATAAATACAGTAAATCTTGTTGAGAAGGTATACATTATTAACATAACATTGATTCCTCCCCTTTGTCCAAACATGATTATTAAAGATCTTTTTAAACAAAATGTCATACAACTACAGATGTATTTATTAAAGTTTTGTGCTTTGTGTGCCACAATAATTAAACAAAATGCATATGTGTAGATTATAGACAGCCAACTGAGGAAATCTGAGGAATCCGTTTTATTATGTATTATATATATACATATAATAATGAATCAAAGCTGAGAAAATATATTTCCTCGGGTGTTAAATACTTGATCTGAATGATCACGTGGACCTTTTGCTTTTGTTTTCACCTATTTGACTCTACGTGTGTCTAAATTAATGTACACTATTTCATGAAAGACCTATAGTATAACACTGTGGTAGTTTGTTTATATGCCACTTTATATTGCTGTCATAATTATAAATTATTACAAATGAATATAATTACAGTGTAAATTAAAGTATTGGTAATATATACTGGGTAGGAAAGCATGGTCTCTGGCATTTCTTGTGTGTTTTGCTCATAAATTTCTGATCATAATATCCATTGGTGCTCTGTGTCCTTGATGTGATTTACTCCTGCATTAATAAGCTGTAATTTATTAGCACCATGTTGGCCTATTTGAGACACATTATGCACTGATGTTTAGCCAATTACAGTGCCACACCGAGAAACTGGTAACAAATTGGACAATACGGGCCTAATTAAGGCTTATTGGTTGTTGTGCTGAGGTGGCGTTTCGCAATTGTCTGATTTACAGCAGAGCTTTGGCCGGTGGTCATTGTCAGACTAATGCGTTATGGAATGGAACTTTAAAACCCTGCACTGTATCTTAAACAGACACTAACATAAAACATCATGCTGACTGGCCTGAAGCTTATTCTAACAAGCCACTTATTTGAGCCATACAACCATCTTTGGACTTTCTTCTTTATCCTTCTGGGCTTGATTTTTTTTAGAGAGAGATTCACAATGTTAATTTCTAGTATTGCACCAGTGATCCATCAATAATACACAATTCTGACTAAACATCCGTTTATCTCTTATAGAAGAATTTACAAAGTTAAAATATTTTAGATTTTAATGTTTCTGCTGCAAGTTGAACTTTTTGTGTGTTGATAGCTCTGATCTTTACTCTCATAAGGGATGAGCTAATTTCATTCTCCTAGCTGCTCAGCCGAGGTTTGCAAATAATGCTGTAATTTTCAGCTCAGAAGAACACCTGCACCTTTTGGGATTAGGGGAAAAGGTGGATGTCTGTTTAGAATATACTGAGTCCCAGCACTGGGTACTTTAGTATAGGAGACAGTAGCTAAAAACAGCTTAATGTACAGAATAGAATAATCAAGAATATTGGGGCTGTTTAAACAAACCATTAGAATACTTTTCTGCACATTTATATGAATATTTTTTTTTTTTTTTTTTTTATGAAACAAGAAGCACATAACATGTAGTTTTCAAGGTTAAAATATAGGCTATGCCAGAAAAAGAGCTCTGACTCTAAAGGTGTTTACTAGAGGAGATGAATTGTATGAATACTCATTGTTTTCTTTGTCATTTACTAAGGTTGATTCATAGTGATCCTGAAAACGGCCACAATGGCCCAGCAGCAGCAGCAGGTGATCGTATCCCAGCAGTGCCATATGTTTTTCCTGGCCCATGTTTTGCCTCCTCCAGTCTCACAGAAGGCACATACACAAACAAACCACATTATGGTCAAGGGCCCTGAGGTGTAGGATCAGGGGAGCACAGCACACACATCCACATATCCGCTAGCACATAATGAAATTGCCCCTTACAGACACAGCTGATCACTGTCACTAAGTCTTTACTTTTATGCAGCACTGATGCATGTGGATTGTTTGTCAGTACATTAATATCAACTGCACATATACAGAGCAGGCATAACATTATGACTGAAGTGAATAACTCTGATTACATGTTCATCACAGAACATGTTATTGGATGGGATATATTAGGCAGCAAGTGAACATTTTGCCCTCAATATTCATGGGCAATGGGCAAGCGTAAGGATTCGAGTGAGTTTGACAAAGACCAAATTCTGATGGCTAGAAAACTGAGTCAGATCATCTCCAAAACTGCAGCTTGTCTGGGGAGTCTCTGGTGTGCAGTGGTCAGTATCTATCAAAAGTAGTCCAAGAAAGGAACAGTGGTAAACTGGTGACCTATTCATGTTCGGCCAAGGCTCATCGATGCATGTGGGGAGTGAAGACCGGCCTGTGTAGTCTGATCAAACAGACAAGCTACTGTAGCTCAAATTGCTCAAGAAGTTTTTGCTGGTTTTGCATGGGGCTGCATTACCACAGGCCAGTCAGGATGCCCATGCTTTCCCCTGTCCACTGCCGAAAGCACCAGGGAGCACATGAGCATAAGAACTGGACCACGGAGCAATGGAAGAAGGTGGCCTGGTCTGATGAACCACATTGTTTTTTACATCATATGGATGGGGAACACATGGCACCAGGATGCATGCTTTGGGAAATATTCTGCTGGGAAACCTTGGGTCCTACAATCCATGTGGATGTTATTTTGACATGTACCACCTACCTAAACATTGTTGCAGACAATCTACACCTCCTCATGGCTCAGGAATGGTTTAAAGAGCACAACAACAACTTTCTGCCTCCAAATTCCCCAAATCTAAATCCAATCTAGCATCTGTGGGATGTGCTGAACAAACCAAAAAAAAAAATAACCAAAAGTCCGATCCATGGAGGCCCCACCTCACAATTTACAGGACTTCAGCGCTGGGAAGATGAATGTGTATTTAAACTTGATCGTTTATGTAGTAGAAATGTGAAATTGTTTTTGAATTTGGTGCCTTCTAGGCTGAGAAAAGACAGACAATTATTTTTGTCTCATGTGGACGAAAGACAACAACTCGCGGAATGCACTTGCTTCGCTACCCAACGAGGCCCCTGCCAAAGCCACAGCTACTGGTAATCACTTGCCCACCATGACATCTCCCCCACCATCGTTTTGTTTTTCATAGTAAAAAAAAATATTGAGTTAATTTAGAGAATAGTCACTACTGAACGCATCCATTAAATAAAGTGTGAGTGAGCCGAACGAAAGTCACGGCACAAATGCAGCAGGAGTAAGATTACACTCAGATGAGAGGGAACTCCTGGAGGTAACCGCGGCTGCGGCATACATCCATGCCACGTTTTCAGTCTGGTATGTTTTCAGATCATGCATATGGAAGCTATACTTTAGTAGGAATTAATTTGAAAGGTTAAAATAGACACACTTTGCTACGCACCGCTCCGTTATGAATGCCCAAGCCAAGCACGACTGTGCACATTATTCTGCAGGTGAGATTACACCCCTTTGGGCAGATTAAAAACATGCAGAATGTCTCGGTTACATGTGTAACCCTTCCCGTCCAGGGACCAGACATGAAGTTTCCAGAGGTCTGGACGCGGGTGCCAGAGGGTGCTGAAACATGCAGGGGGAGGGGCCACGGCGACGTAAAAAGCTGTGAGAGCGGCTTTTTAGCGCTCTCCACCTAGCGCACGAACCAGCTGTGAAAACAGCCCTTGTGGTTGCTCATACAAACAACACAGAGAGATGATCCATAGAACACACTACGGCCTCAGTCGATCTGCGAAGTGAGGAGTGATATCAGGTATAACCCTATACCACTCGGCTCCGAAGCAAAAGGATAATCTGATGCAATCACCTGTGTCTCATTCACACCCGCGTGGCATGGCATGAGCACCTGGTGCAATCATTGCATGCCAATGTGCATTGCAGGGATGGAAATTAGCATCGGCCACCAGCCAAATGCGGGTGATTTTGAGTTACCGGCCGCCGTGGCCGTCATTACCAGGATGTAGTGCCAGAAGACACGAATATTAACTCTCGCACGCTGCATCATCCGAAAGCGTGCACTTGTCTCACAGCACGCAAATATTGAGTTATCTTTCAAGTCTTGCGCTTAAACGGACAAACTCACACAAAAAGTGTGTCAACATGTCCATATTGATGAGTATCCAAGCAGACATAGTCTGTATATGCCTCAAGTGAACCGTATACATTCGAGAAAGACGAGCATATCCCTGCACTAGGTCTTAAAGGGGCAGTAGCCTTTACTGCTCTCTTTAATGTCAAACAAAAGTACATCACTCACTGCTCTTGATTGAATAGCTTTTGTAAGTTTAATAAGGATTCATCTTTAATTTAAACAGTTAAATATGCAGTTATTTTAAATGTGATTACTTTATTCAGTTTCTGTACCTTTCTGCAGGCCAGTAGACCTATTATTATTTAATGTACACATGAGTGAGGTCAAGTTAAACATTTTAGTTTCAATTTTATTTTATACTGTGGATTGTTGCAATGTGCTAAATAAATATTTGCATAACTTGTAATTGATTTATTATTTGAAACTAATATTAATTTATGCAATTGCATTTTTAGTAAAGTTACACAGTCATAGCATTAGCCATAAATGCAATGGTACTAATAACTGGCATAATTAATCTTTGGTGTTTCGGTTTTGGCCAATCATTTTTATTTCGGTGCATCCCTACTGACAGTGTTCTGCTCTGTATGTCGTTAACACACTTCAGAAGATGCCAAAACTAATAGTTTCATTGTTGGGACTAAAAACCTAAAACTGGAAGCCATAAAAGACCACAAATCATCCAAATGCCACATCCAGGTTAAAAAAAAAGAGCACACAGAGCCCTACTCATTTAATGAAAGTTATATCAGTTAATGGTTTGTGTGTGTATAAGAGAGAAAGAGAAAATGTCAGTATTTCATTGAGACTTGAGATTAAATAAACTGCTTAAGTATTGTAGAGCTTGTAGTATACATTTTTTCACATGCAGTTACACATTGTCGGTTAAAAACAAGAAAATGGCTGGTAAAAACATTGAGTGGCTGGTAGATTTTGAAATCCATCAGCCACAGTGGCCGGTGGACAAAAAAGTTAATTTCCATCCCAGGTGCATTGGCTCGTTTGTTTAGACTCGAAGTAGATTGGCTCTCACGAAAGAGATTCCTATTCATCAGTACTCCGACGAGGCGTCGAGAGTGACCGACTGAATGGAAACAAGCTCCTTATACTGGCTGTAGTCTCTAACCTATGGACAAAAAATCATTTGATGACGCAAAATGATGATATTTGTGTCATCTGAGAACTTTACGATAATTTAAATATACTCCTGGGTACTGATAAAAAAACGTAATGCTAATCGCTGAAGTACCCCTTTAAAGGATCTGCTGCTAACATATTGGTGCCAGATACCACAGCATACTTTCAGGGGTATAGTGGAGTCAATGCATTGATGGGTCACAGCTGTTTTGGCAGCAATATTTGGCAGCATTATAGGTCATAATGATATGCCTGATCGGTGTATATTCCCAAGTATTTCTGGAAACTCCCTGACCTGTCAGCTATTTAAAGGCCTTGTTTGTGTTTAAGCACAAAGCTCTATAGTGCATTAAAACCCACAACTGTCAGCCTGTTTAACTGACGGCATAAAATGCCGAACAATGGCTTCAGTTGGGTGACTCACTGTCTGTTAAGATCACCCTGGTCTAATCTCAAGAGAATCGTCAATATTCCTGGTGTAAACACTACAAACCTGCCATTCTAAATCTATGTAAATCCGAGGGATTACTTGCAGACAACAGTACACACATAATGACAGGGTGAAGGCTCTAAAAAATCAAGCTAGCATGTTTAAGGGCACGAGGAGACAGGAGGCTCAAAAAGAAGGAAACCATCAATAAACTTGTACTGAAGTCTTTACTGAGGTTATATTAGTGCAATCTATCAATAATGTAGTGGGAAATCCATAATATACAGTGGAATTTCACCCCTGTGTGCTGTTCTTTTTATGAAGTGCAATCTCTCCTGCACAGCTCTGTTCTGTGGGTGCCATTTTTCAAGCACTCTGATGCGGAATGGTGCTGTCAAAAAATATAAAAACTCTGTATCGTCTGCAATTTTTATGCCATATATCCATCAACAGACCCTGCCACTCAGTTTGAAGCCAAGACTATTGACTATGTGACTCTCAGCAGCACCAAGTCAAACTGGGCAAATGAAATGCTGTTTAATGAATTATTCATCTTATATTGGACTAAGGGCTGTAATTGGACCAGGCTTTTGAATTTTAGAATTTAAGGTGGGGGTGGTATGTCACAATTTGCAATTATTCTCTTCGAACATGCAAATGTCCAGAAAAAAACTGAAACTGAATATGAATGCAGAGAAATGTGCCTACAATAAAAATAGCTGACCTTTAAAGAAGTGCATTAATTTGAGAAGACGTATTTGACCAGAATGATGCTGCTTTCAGGGTGAAATATGTCAGCAGGGCAGGATAACTGGCAGGAGCCATACAGCACGGTTTCTTTTATCTCACAGCACACGATGAAGATGCATTATCATAAGATTCTCATGGCGAAACAAATATCACACCATAATGCTCACAATAACCCTGAATCATTAGATGGCCTCAAACTACTAGTAAGGTATGACATGTCAGATGAAGATGAGAGTGACAGCATGTTCAGCACCTCTAAATGTTGCTGCGTAGAAGCTCAGCAAATCCCCATCTCTCCCATCTCGCCAGCTTCAAAGTTCTTTCAAATGCGCTTCTCATCTTTGGGGAGACGTGCTCCTTTTGAACCTGCAGCAAGACAAAAAGAGCTTTCTGAAGGAATAATGGCTGTTTATATGGAGTGCGTCGTGAGGAGCTGTCAGGCGGTGCCTTTAAGTTGATTTGCTAGAGTGTCAGAGAAGCGGGACTTTGGGAGGTGAATCATGGATTGTCAGAAATCAATTCTCAGGGCCACTCTCCTGAGAGACTCGGAGCCATCAGGCATGAGAAAATAAATAAACCCAATCTTAAGAACACATACTTTGCAACATAATGGGGTATCCGTATGCAATAGTATAATTTAACCGCAAAGGGTGGCGTTTGGTCAACAGGAAATTCAATCTCTGGTTTTTATTTCCACATATCCTTTATTATTTTTTCTCTCCCTCTTAGTTTCCTTTTTTATTTATTCTGTTCTTGCTGCTAGATAATAAGATGTATTGAACTCAGAAGTAACTCAGGAGCTGCTCGCTATAATATCTTCAGGAAAACCCCAGGCACGTTAGGAATTTGTCATTCAATAGTGACGGGCCAATTTCCGTTTTCATCTCCTCTGCTTTGCATTTCCACTAAGGCTCATTAGGACTCCCGTATTACCGTTCACTGGGGCAGGTAAAATTGTTTGTCTCTAAATGGCAGGTAACATTGTTCCGAAGCCATTCAAAGCTGTGGCTACTAAACACATATGCATTATGATCATGATGTGCAAGAGAGAAACGGTGCACCTCAGGGACTGTTTCTGTTTTTCAAGCATACTACTCAATGCATGTGAGCAAGATTTAATCAGCGCTTGTTTCAATATGGATGTTTGTCATAAAGATATACCTGTTTTCTATCTCTTTTCAGGGACTGTGTCAATACGCTGTATTACTTACCATGCATTCTTACATGTTAAAACATTTGCCGAAAGCAGAGTGCTGGAATTGTTTAGTCCCCTGGGACATTTCTGCTGTAACTTTTATTGTCACTGAGGTAATATATGGTATAAATCCTTAATGACATTCCATCTGATCGGCAATCAAATTTACTCTCTCCAAGGAAGTATGAGCCAGCTCTGATGCAGCCTTACCATCTCAGCTCTGATTCTGATGTGTTTACCTCTCATCTCGTCGATTCAAAATTGAGTTATGGCCCACCTCTGCTTTGTCCAAACATTTTCAAGAAACGGAGCTCTCAAGCAAACGTAAACAGCATAGCTGCTTCAATGCTCCCTCTTTTTGCTGTTATTGTGAAGAAGAGCGCTTAAAATGAATCCAGCTGTGCTGATCTGTAGAGTGAGAAGGCCACAGTATGAGTTCACTACGTTTTCAGTGGATTTTTGAAGTTTTCAGACTGAATTGAAATGTCCGATGAGTGGCGCTAAAAGGTTAATGCTCCACTGCGTTTTAAAATAACACGCACCTACACTAAACCCAAAACCTACCTGATAGTGTTAAAGGGATACTTCACCGCTTTTTTATATTAAACTATGTTATTCCCTTAACTAAAATGAGTAGATACATACCTCTCTCATCTCCCATGCACTTAATCTCTCTGACGCGTGGTGACGATCTGATAGCATTTAGCTTAGCCCATTAAGCCCAGTTCATTCATTAGGTACCAAACAAAGATCAAGTTAGAAGCGCCCAAACACCTCCACGTTTGAAAAATCCTCCCTCACGTCTCCCCCTCCCGCTATTGACAGAAATGAGAGAGGGTGGGGGAGACGTGAGAGTGGATTTTTAGCCGGGACTTTTTACTGCGCCGAAGCGTCTGAGAGTCGAAGTACTCTCAGAAGTGCTATTCCGCCATACATAATAGTTCTCCTTTTTTTTATCCGCTTAGAAAAAAGCCACGTTTTATTTGGTGTCACCATACTTGATCGTTCAACTATTCATGTAACTGTATTTAAATAGAGAAAACATGGAGGTGTTTGGGCGCTTCTAACTTGATCTCTGTTTGGTACCTAATGAATGAACTGGGCTTAGTGGGCTAAGCTAAAGGCTATCAGATCATCACCGCACGTCAGAGCGATTAAGTTCACGCACTCAGATGAGAGAGGTATGTATCTATTCATTTTAGTTAAGAGAATAACATAGTTTAATATGAAAAAGCGGTGAAGTATCCCTTTAACAAAAGCAAATGTGAGCTGGTTGTGTCATGTAAACTCCAAAATGTATTCGTTTACAAATCATGCACTATTGTAAAGCAATTTTTGAGGTCATAATATCATATTTTGCTAGGAGCCATGTGAAAATAAATCTTTATTAATCCATGATCTGCCCCTGTAATTTTGTATGAAAAGGATTAAATGTGCTAGCCACATTATTGCCTCTAGTATTCGTTTCTGTTGGACACTGCAGTAATATGTATGTATTGTTATGTATTTTGTGTTTTGCAGGAATTTTGCCACAGGTGCGTTTTTCCAATGGGCCTGTGTTGCCAATTGCCCTCTAATGCCCCAGTGGTGTCACAGATTGCTGGCACAAGCTGATAGTGAAGATGTCATAGTCAGGTTTCCATCACAGCTCTGCAATCTCTCGATCCTTGATCTCCACATGAGGTAAAGAATGCTTCAGCAATAAAAGGGAAGGACCATGGACAGCTCCATAACAGATACCATGGACAGTTACACAGAAATGCTTTTTTACTGAACGCTAGAGAAAGCATTCCCAAATGTTAGGAATGCTAGGACAAAACCAACAAAACTGAGTTAAATATAAGCAAAAATTATTTTTTCAGTTATCTTCTTCCTTATCATATTAATACATTCTAAAGTTCACTCTGTATGTTTGATTTTGTATGAGTACCATCACTGAAAAGCATTGCGACACTTGTGCTGTAACACTTGTACTGTATTCAGAAATATGAAAATAAGTTATGTCCACCAAATTATCAATTACATTGGTAAAATGCTATATTTATATGTAGGACAATGCATGAACATAGATTACAGTTTTGTTGGTCTGAGTTTTAGAGGTGAGATTAACTGTCTTTGTTAAAATTCATCTTGATAATGCAGACTGTTTTGAAAATGTGGTTTCAATATTGACTAATGCTTGTTAGCAATAAAAAATAAATAAATACATAAATATATTTTTAAAAATCTGGTCAGATTTCACTATTTTCAGTATCTGTAGAAGCAGAAATTCAGTTCAGCAGATGAATCAAAGTATTATTATTATTATTATTAACGGGTGATAAATTGAGAAATCATCTTTCCTTTGAGCCTTTGATATATAAAAGGTCATGGTGATATAAGAATATCCTGCAAGTTTCTGAGCTGAAGATTTCCTTGTTTGTCAAAGAAAAGCTTTTATAGACACCAGGCTCAGAAAACGAGAGATCTCAAAAAAAACAAAACAAAAAACAAAACACATATATATATATATATATATATATATATATATATATATATATATATATATATATATATATATATATATATATATATATATATATATATATATATATATATATATATATATATATATATATATATATATATATATATATATATATATATATATATATATATATATTTTTTTTTTTTTTTTTTTTTTTTTTGAGATATATATATATATATATATATTAATAAATCCAATAATAGAATGGGGAAACATCGCCTCCCCTCCCCCCCACCGACTCGTGGGAATAAACGAGAAATGAACATGCCGAAGATAGCAAGATAATCAATTGTAAACAAGACTCAGGTCGACACTGGACTTGCAGAGATATTGAGATTAAAACACAATGCTGTTCCTTCTATATTTGATCTGACAGGAATGGTGCAACACATTTATGTGAGTAATTTGATATGTAATAGTATTAAATTGTATTGGATTGTATTGATTTTGTGTACATGTCTTACAGAACATACCGTAGCATGCTGTCACAGGCTGGAGAATCCTTTATTTGTTGGTTCATTGTGATTTAGGGTCAGACTCAGACATGTAATGTTATGGGTGAGGGCTCGCAAAGCCTAACATCCCGGGGCTATGTGTTTTCCAGACAGGCTACCAAAACGTATGTATGTCGGCAGGCCGGTGAATCTTAAATAGTGAAATAACATTCATTTCTTGATCTGCATTGTTCACATTCTCGTGATATTTTAAGAATGCACACTCACGCGTGTATGTGCGGTTCACGCTTATACCCACCGATCGGGCCAAGTAGTACAAAATAAATAAATCGCAGGTGGATGAGAAATAAATCATTGTGTTTGTTTGATGAATACATTTTGAGAGCCTTGTCAGAGAATCATACCTGTCAGTTGCTGCTTTCAAAACAATTCCTCCCGTGAACTGACAAGGGAGGTCTTATCCAATCCTAGCCGTGGGCGTTTACTTCCAAGTCTCCAGTGCGGCACGCCCATCAAAACCAAACATTCAGGAGAGAGCCTTGAAACCAGTGTTGAAAATAGCCTATTACTTATTCATTATAATGTTTTTAAATGTAAAAAAAAAAAAAAAAAAAAAAAAACATGCGAACGTCAGAAAACCTCTGACCTCAGAAAACAGTATAAAAACGCCAGTTCATGACACCTTTAATAAATCTGATTTTAGGCATTTTAAATGTATATACTGCATTATATGTAGGTACAGAAACTCAGCCGAGCAGCTGAATTGTATTATTGTTGTTGTTGTTGTTGTTGTTGCTAAAAAGAAGAAGAACAAGAAGAAACAGAAGAATTCAGATTCAGTCTTTGCCATTTTAACTCTAGCAAATACAGTATGTGTAGTAGAAGCAGAAATTCAGTCGAGATGCAGGTGCATCTCAAACCTTGCTCTACAGCAGCCACAGGGGAATTAAGCACTTGCTGCAATACAATGAAATATCCATGCCATAAATGAGGTACTTTCCAGAGGGAAGACGAATAAGGAAGAGATTAGCTGACTCCCCACCAGGATGCTCTGGCTGTGCTGAAAACTCACACTTTCTTCATGCCCTTCCTCTTCTTCCTAGCCCGCCCAGTGGTGTGCCACAGACAGGGAGTCTCTATATGCACCACTGACTTGAAGCCTTGTAGCACAAAAGCTGCGCGTAACCTACCAGTGTGTCCCTAAGCACAACAGGTGGCCACAATTACCAAGTTACCAAATATCCCTTTGAATGCCATGTGCAAGTGATCAAGTAAAGATGAGGGTGTGTGTGTGTGTGTGTGTGTGTGTGTGTGTGTGTGTGTGTGTGTGTGTGTGTGTGTGTGTGTGTGTGTGTGTGTGTGTGTGTGTGTGTGTGTGTGTGTGTGTGTGTGTGTGTGTGTGTGTGTGTGCGTGTGTGCGTGTGTGCGTGTGTGTGTGTGTGCGTGTGTGCGTGTGTGTGTGGACGATTTTGTGCAGGTGTGTTTACTGTATGTCTGCTTCACATAATTCCACATAAAATACCTTGTAATTTAGGCGGTTTGCTATACCAAAAGACGCTGCCCTATATATAAGGTGAGTTCAACTCTGGTAAATATCGTACATTTGAGTCCCTGCACTTGCACAATCAGGGATGTGTAAAATCAAACTCTTCATTTTTGCATCTTAAATTTTTTGTTAGTGTTGAAGGTCTATTGACTTCATCTTGAAAAGAGCTGAGCTCTTGCATTGATTTAACTCCTCCTAAAAAGCAAGCTCTGGAAATGAATCCTTAGTGGCCATAAGTGGGGTATAAAATTTTACACCCTCTGTCTTACATCACTGGCTGATCCATAATGATGGTTTCTGTCGGCCACTACACGACGAGGGACATGGGGGAGTGAAGATTATTAGATGTGCTTGTAAAGACTTTGTGTTTGCCGGGAATTTAAACTAGACATATAGTTTGAGGCAATAGATTTTGATCGGTGGCCCTTCGTGATTGCTAGAGTACATATTGATTAAATTGATTTAGACACACATCGATTTTAAACCCTGCTAGGGAGATAGAATGAATATCGAGGAGGCTGAACGAGTTAGGAAAGGAACTAATAATGCGTTTGCCAACACTACTTCACCCTCTAAACATGAAAATTGATTTAGACAGCGATATACTATATTTACAGACATGTGTTATTGAGATGTGGTAAACTGGCTTGCTCCTTATGCAGTATTCCACCTACTTTACAACGCATTTGTGGATGTAGACACATCCATGTTGTCCACACACTCAAAATTATGTTTTGGTGAATCATGAACTAGACTGGGGACTGTAATACACAGAAGTCAAGCTGCTTCTCATGTTCCATAAATCCAAATATATGTGGATATAAGTCTTTAATTTTATTGTTCCATCATCCTCTGTGTTTGCTATACTGTGGTTTGGCCTCCTCCCAAGCTTTAGCTTCCTATAAGTAGCTGGAGCAGGTCGGATTAATGATGAATCACCTCCTTACTAGTAATCAATCAGGTGGGATTTCTTGAGCCTCGGCGGTATTTCTCATCTCTTAAAGCATCCAGGCCAGCTTCAGCCTACAGGACCACAGCTGTCTTTGCTGCCCCGCTGATAGTCTTTCTTAAAGGGAAATATCCCCAGCGTATGGTACTCTAAAACAGGGTTTCGAGTTTTGATTCATCCTTTTTAATGTGTAGAAAATGCATGTTTATATCTAATAATCAAGGCTGGTAAAATTTTGAATGAATTTGAATGTATACATTTAAATTTGAAATACATTTGTAATAAGAGGATATGCTGCCTTCAAGTGACTTGGAAAGCTTGTCCCTTGTATTTGGACATTTGTTATTATGATATGCATGGAATTATATTGTGAGCCAAATAACTATACATACAAATTGATTTAATCCAAAATGTAACCAACCAAAATGTTTTAAAGGGTTAGTTCACCCCAAAATGAAAATGTAACATATATCTGCTTACCCACAGGGCATCCAAGATGTAGGTGTGTTTGTTTCTTCCGTAGAAGACACATGAATATGTTTTCAGGCCCCAGGTGGCCTTAAGTACTATGTACTTACATCAAAAAAATAAGTACAGTGTACTTACTGTGTTCAAATTGTATTGTAAAGCACTTTTATTGTGATGAATTGAAATGAATTACAGACGTAATTGCATGCAGGTATTTTTTAAATATAAGTACAATGTAAAAACATGTATGCACTCAATAAGTGCATTATCAAATGATTAATTAAAATGTTACTACATAGTAAGGCCACCTTATATAAAGTGGTTCCTGTTTTCAATGTAGTTTAATTCTAATTAGACCCTATTGACATGCATTATACGAGCAACGGTTTGAATTAAAAATCTTCATCTGTGTTCTACTGAAGAAAAAAAAACCACAGCTACATCTTGGATGCCCTTGGGGGTAAGCAGATACACATCAAATAAAAAATGTTGGGTGAACTATCCTTTTAAGTTAAATAGTATTAATGTAATAAAATATTCATAATGTAATAATTTTCTTAATAATGTAATACAGATTTTATAAATATTTTTTTTACATAATGTTTATTGTATAAACACACTGTAGCAACGTATAATGTAATCATGGTTCATAAGGTAATACCAGCAAATGATGTATAAGTGAAACAATGTTACATTATAATGTTATAATGACTATATTTCAATCTGTGGATACGTAAAGCAAATAGTGAATCATACATCTCACCTTTAAAATGATTGAAATACACCGTAAATAATCAACAATTGTAATCTACTTTAAAAAGTGTCTTTTTCTCACTGATTGCTATATATATATCACATCCTCATCTATATTATTGATATGTTGTAATGTTTCAAATGGACACACACCTTCCAATGTCACAACTCTGCTTTTCAACTCATAATTATGATATTTCTGAATCTACCGAAAGGGGAGAATAAATCAGAATGGAAATTTGAATAGGAATGACAGGAAGAGGAAATTCCTAAATTGAAATAAATAAAATAATCAATACAGGTGATATTCTAGATAGGTATTCTGGCAAAATTAAGTTTTCTTCCACCTTGCTCAAAAAGTTCATTTATAAAATATGAACAAACATATAAAGTTCTATGTATTTCATAAATGAGGCCTTTGAAAAAAAGTTCTAAAACATTTCCAACTTACACTTAAATATAAATTGCAACTCATTTTAATTGTACCATTCAAATGAAAACTGTATGTGTGACGGCTCTTCCAGGTGCACAACAGAATACAATGCCAGAAACAATGATGATTTTAAAAGCTCTGTCTGTGCCATCACCCAGCACACTTAGGCCTAATGGAAACAGGTCCATGTTGAGCCACAGACATTTTGTCTCATGCTACAGTAGTTCAGGATCACACATCATCTGCACCTCTCACAGCGGAATCCAGCTGAATAGCGTGTGAAATGGTCAGAGCAAAATCCTCAGTTTTTGTGCTGAATATTGTTCTTTCTGTTCAAAGTTAGATCACACAGAAGTGCAGCATGGGGAAGCTTACTTGTTTAACCTGTGAATAACTGTTTCACTATGAGAGCACACATTCCTCTACCACTGGCTTTAGAGTATCAGTCACGCCTGGAGGACTCCTGCCAAGCACTCTGCAGAGTGTGTAAACCACACACATCCATGCCACAGAAGCACTGAAACAAAGCAACTCATGCTGGGTACTGTTATGTACTTTTCTGCAAATATAAACCCATTCTGAGTCATAGGGACTCCAACTCCTACTGCAAACTGATATTAGACAGTCAATACAATATGTGCCAACCTTTTTCTCACCCTGATCCTGTATATACTGTAAGTCACTGAAATTCAAACACAACAACCTGTATTCCTTTTCACACAAATCATGATTACAGGGTAAGATTATCGATTCAAAAATAGCTTATCTTCACATGGTTCTTTGCACAATGCTATCTTGTGATGTTAAAGGGATAGGTCACCCAAAAATAAAAATTTGATGTTTATCTGTTTATCTTTATGTTTAAGACATCAATGCATTGTCACAAGCCACAGGGTTTAAGATGGATTTGCATGTATATGGGCCCTATCTTGCACCCATCGCAAATGACTTTGTACACCGACGCATGTGTCATTCCTATTTTGCATCCGCGCAAAGCACGCTTTTCCCTCCACAGAAGCACGTCGCTAAACTAGTGAATGAACTTGCACTCCCTGGGCGGTTCAGCGCAAAAAAGGAGGCGTGTTCTGGCGCAAACAATCCCTGGTGCTATTTTGCTGTTCCATTAAACAATTGCGCCACTGACCAGAAAAAAACTTAGTCTAAAGTCAGTTGCGCGTTGCGCGTTGTTCATTATGCTATTTTAAGGGCGCATGCTTGACCATAATGTATAGCGTGCACAACGCGCATACACTTTGCTCATGTGATCAACACAGATGCAACAGTTATTTTTGCAAATCATAAATTGTTACACTAAAAAAATATTAACACATGAGATGACGGAAATCATTGTGGTGTGTCATGAAGATGTGAAAAAATAGGCATAAATCTAGCTTACAAATTATTCAGGCTAATTGTAGTAATTAAGGATCAGACCTGTTTGCCCAATAGTGACAAGACATATATGTATATAAGGACATTTGACAAATTGGTTTGTCCGTCAAGAACCAGGAAAAAAAATCGACTGAAAATCTGAAAAAAACTGTTTAACCAACGCTATTTTGGGTGGGTTTCTCCCATCCCCATACAACACAACTTCTCCTCGGCTGTGAACCGCTCCTGGTGTGCGCCTGGTAAATACGCCATAATAATAGCAATCCATAATGGAACTTGCGCACCTGCTTTTAAAGGGAATGTTGGCGCTCTGATTTTTGGTTTATTCACGTTACGCCCAAACCACACCTATGAATAATGAAGCTACTTCAGACCAACCCATTTTAGATTTGTGCCGGGCGCAAGAGCCATTTATCCCACCAGGAAAATAGCAACAGCGCCGAGACCCGCCCACAAAGTTACTTGCACTTCGCACTTTGACACTTGCATTTCAGATCGTTAAAATAGAGCCCTATGTGTTTTTTACTCTCATAGTGGACATAGAAAACATATCATTGACATGCATTATACGAGCAACGGTTGGAGTTAAAAATCTTCATTTGTGTTCTACTGAAGAAACAAACACACCTACATCTTGGATGACCTGGGGGTAAGCAGATAAACATCACATTTTTATTTTTGGGTGAATTACGTATCCCTTTAAGACCTCAAAATATTAGTATGTGATTTGTACGCTAATTTATTTTGATGTTTGCATCACATAACCAGCTCCAAATGTGTGGATTTTTTGACTTGCTTGGTAGCTCACTTGGCACACTTGCCATGCAGAGTGTCCTGGGACGAGTTCTGTTAAAACACAAGCACTCAGAGATTAAACGGCATGGTTGCTTCAGCAAATGTGTTTTATCACAGGTTTTCTTTTGACAATAATATCAGTTAGGTTATTGTAGGTGGTATGTTATTTTCAAAAGCGACAGAGCATTAATGTCACTCCCCGGACAATTCATTTTCAAACTGCCTTGATATGCAACAAACATAATAAATCATTCCTAGATTCAGTCATCTTTCTTGAATAAAATGGGAACATGCTTTTAGATCCACTTACTGGATTATTATTATTATTGTTTTTTTTTTTTTTCAATTTGAAAGTGTCGCATGCAACAAGAAACCGAATATTACACTGTCAGAAAAAAAGTAAATTTCTGTCACTGAGGCGGTACCCTAAGGTACCAAACCGAAAAGGTACTAATATGTACCTTTATGGTTCTACTATGTACCTTTAAGGTACTAATTTGCACTCTTAAAGTACTGATATGTACCTTGTAAGGTACTAATATGTAACATTTGGAGGTGAGTAAGGTACAAAGATGTGCCTTTTCACTTTTGTACCTTAGGGTACCGCCCCAGTGACAGAACTGTACCTTTTTTTTCTGAGAGTGTAGGACCCACTTTAAATTAGGTGGCCTTACTACTATGTACTAACATTTAAATTAGTAATTTGATACAATGTACTTATTGTGTGCATACATGTGTTTACATTGTACTTACATTTTTTAAATTATCTGCACACTGTAAAAAATAAATCAGGTCTCCAATTGAACATTTTCTAGTGACTTATCACACATTTATCAGTTGGCAAAATTGAATTTTCAATTCACAGAAATGTAATTTGGCCAACTGAAAATTTTAGATGTGTTCGGTCACTAGAACATTTTCAGGTGGAGACATTCTTTTTTTTTTCAGTGCATGTAATTACATCTGTAAATCATTTATATAGTTACATTTATAATTACACAGTTGATATTTCCCTTACACCTAACCCTACCCTTAAACTTACCTATACCTCCACACCTGTCCCTATCTTTATCCGTATGTATCCCACCTCGATAGCAGCAAAAATGGGTGCAATACAATTTGAACACAATAAATACATTCTAAATTGTTAATACATAATAGTTAATGACACCTAAAATAATGTGGGACTGAATATTACTATACGTAAATGTAGCCAGATGCATGTTTTTTTCAAATAGCAAACCATTTCTGCTTTGCCCAAATACTTCTGTTCAGGTCCACTAGTATGCAAAGCTTCCGTTTAATATTGTGGGTTAATTGAGTGGCTTTGTGCATTGATTCTGTTGCGTTGCGTGCTAAATCTCATGTGCTGTTAGTTAATCCATTTGTAGTTGTTGTCTTAATTGTGTTGTATTGTACCCCCACAAGTCTTACTGAAAGAAAAAAAAACAGAGCATTGGCATCATATTTCAGCTAACAAAAGTCTGTGCATGCTCTATCACACCCACTCAAGTATGAATACATTTGCACATATCTGAGCCTGGAAGCTTTGGTCTGTGATCCAGTTCATGCTGCGAGGTTTGGCCTGAACTGATCCTTTAAGTAAGCCAGTCTCCGTTGGTGGGCCGAGGCTCGGGAGGGTGCTGCAGTCGCAAGGAGCGATTAACATGGTTGGCGAGGGCGATGACCTTTCTGTTTGAGTGAGATCTTCCTTGCACTGATGCCAATTACACCTTCATGACATCAGCTTCACACAGACACCCCCTGAACTGCACCTCTGTCCTGAAATCCCATAGGCCTGTACCATCATCTCAGAAAACCCCGAAGAGGAGAAGGACTTCAGAGCAATTACCACAAAGTCGCTCCTTGTCTCCAAGGGTAATCTTCTATTTACATATCACTCTGATGTCCTGCACCACTTCAAACCCCATTTGTGTTCCTGCTGCCCAGGTCTTGAGTTAAATGTTCTCTTTGAAATCTTGCGGTGGAGGCTATTGAAAAAGAAATGCTGGCAAGATTATTTAATTGGCAACTGTCATGTCCATGCTCTGAAAACTCATAGGGGCTTTATTTTCCATTTCCGGAAATACTTAACAACTGGAGGTTTAGTCTGAAAAATGGTTATTTTTATCTAAATGTGACAGCATAAAAACACACCATTACATTGACAGTGACAACTTGGTGAGCTCCGGTTGCTGCACACAAGCTTGTGTGGACTCTGTATATGCGGAGTAGTAAATGTAATCCTTTCTCTTCGTTAATGTAATAGATCCACCGACAGAAGCATTTTGTTTCCTCCCTTTCTGGTGTCTTACTGGAAACGTGAGGGGGAGGAGGAGAAGTGGGATCAGATGAAAACCCTTAACACAGAGAGTGGAAAGTGAATTGCTCTTCTTGCACATTTTTTTCAACGTGGACTGTAGTTACGACAACCAAAGTGAAATGGTAATCAGATCCAATTCGAACCATTCATTCAAATTTAGATTCGATTGAATCGTTTAATATGAATCACTCTTTAAGATTGATGGTTTTAAAGATTTACCAACAGCTTACGCCAGTACTGTCAGAATTAACTAAAGACATGCAGAGAAAAATTATCCCTGAAAGGCCTGAGCAATTTTCTTTTTTTTTTTTTTTTTTTTTTTTTTGCGGCTGACCTTATTGCCTATGCAGTTGCATGAGTTTCCCTTTCAGATGGAACATCTAAGGGTGGAGAGGATTTAAATGAATCATGCGAGGTGATTTACTAAGGTTTGCACTTGTCAATTTGGTCTTGTTTGCGCCATTATTTACCGTAAAAAAAAAAAGCATGTCTTAAACCAGATGCTAACTTGTAGATTGCATTGCTCATTATGGAAATGATTCAGCTGTGTTCTTTTGCACGGCGTCAGTAGATCACGCACTGAACTTTCCACACCCATCAGCGCTTTTTGGGAATTGCGCTCTCATGCTAATTTGCCCTGTTTAGCGGATCTGTCCCTTAAAGCTATGCACATCATTATTGGGGGTTGGAATATTTTGGAATCTCATGATTTGATTACATTCATTTAGAAGTGAGTAGAAGGAGAGCAGCAGTATGCAAACTAAACTCTGGATAGTGTTTGTAGAGTTATTTAATGAAATTAAAATAACTGGATTATTATTTTACTCAAGCCTGATGGAGATTGAGACACCACCGCCACTCGGCTTTTCATATGTGCAAAAATGTGTTATTATTATCAGATGGTTCCGATCATTAGCCGATTAGAAATTAGAAATGAGAGAATATATAATATATGTCCTGTTGCACTCTTAACATTTAGTGATTTAGCCTCAGGTACAGGATATGTTAATTTGCTTTTAGATGCAGGTATTATTCCTTACCAAGGCAACTGCTTGCATATTCATGTTAAATATGCCTTTTGTGTGTAAGAATTTGTACAAAAAAGCTTGCTGTGTGCCTATATATAAGCATATTAGACGCGATATAAGCATTCAAAACAAACAGTCTCTCACTTCTGCCAATATGGATCAAGGATTTTATAACATCATAATGCACTTCAGCTTTTCATCAGATTTTCTGTCCAATATGTTCTCTAGAATCTGAAGCGCCCACATTATAAATAGACCATGAAGATGCGGCTGAAACCGGTCACTTGTTCACACATTTACTACTTTCTACATGGTGAATGACACAGTGCACTATATAGGGAACAGGGAAAGATTCAGACAGTATAATTATTCTTTCCATTGGGGCGAATGATGTCTGGGTTCATGTTAGTGTCACACGAACCACCCCAGAGCGAACACACAGTCTGCTCTAGTCTAGATACATGATAGCACAGAGTGGATCATATGTGCAAGTTGGCATAAAACATGAAATGTTTAGACCCATTTGAATTCTGCACATTCGGCACTCTCTAAACAATCCTAGTGCTGCACTGTTCTTTGTTCCGTCATGTTATTAACAGGCATTTACCTTAACTACTTACGAGGTGGAGAGGATGCTGGCGTTGTCTGTTCGCCGCTTCTCCACCCAAAATCAAGTTAACTGTACTGTTAGATTTAGATTTTATGTGACTAGGCAAACAGTCAGAGCTACAATTGGGACTGTTGCTGATTGCTGGCAGCCACTGAGAGGACGCTGTTCGCCGTTTTTCACAGCTTCTCTGCTGTTTTTCTTTGAATTGTTGTGGTTGCTTCTGGTTTGACAAACATTTGATGATGCTCGCTGCGGCTGCTCTCTTTTCTGAGTGTCGGCTGCTCACTGGTGGTCTCCCCCGGGTTTGAACTGCATAGTGGCTGAGGTTGCCGGTTGATTGGCGGCGTTTGCACGGGGCTGGCGTCATCAGCGTCTCGGCTGCGTCGCTGTTCCGTCTTGCATTGCTGCTGTGGGACGGCTTGGACTTCTGCGCCAACCCCGGTGTGTCCACAGATGTGCCCGGAAAACTTTTTTTGCCTCCTGCATGGTGCTGCAGCGATCCCCTCCATCTGGTCTTCAGATGCGTGTGTCATGCCTCGGTGACGTCATCATGCACTCAATACTTGGTCGGGAATCCTTTTGCAGAAATGACTGCTTCAATGCGGCGTGGCATGGAGACAATCAGCCTGTGGCACTGCTGAGGTGTTATGGAGGCCCAGGATGCTTCGATCGCGGCCTTAAGCTCATCCAGAGTGTTGGGTCTTGCGTCTCTCAACTTTCTCTTCACAATATCCCACAGATTCTCTATGGGGTTCAGGTCATGAGAGTTGGCAGGCCAACTAAGCACAGTAATACCATGGTCAGTTAATCATTTACCAGTGGTTTTGGCACTGTGAGCAGGTGCCAGGTCGTGCTGAAAAACGAAATCTTCATCTCCATAAAGCTTTTCAGCAGATTGAAGAATGAAGTGCTCCAAAATCTCCTGATAGCTAGCTGCATTGACCCTTCCCTTGATAAAACACAGTGGACCAACACCAGCAGCTGACATGGCACCCCAGACCATCACTGACTGTGGGTACTTGACACTGGACTTCAGGCATTTTGGCATTTCCTTCTCCCCAGTCTTCCTCCAGACTCTGGTACTTTGATTTCTGAATGAGATGCAAAATTTGCTTTCATCTGAAAAAAGCACTTTGGACCACTGAGCAACAGGCTTGACCTAAGGGAATGTGGCACCTGAAGCCCATTTCCTGCACACGCCTGTGCACGGTGACTTTGGATGTTTCTCAGTCCACTGCTTCCACAGTTCCCCCAAGGTCTGGAATCGGTCCTTCTCCACAATCTTCTTCAGGGTCTGGTCACCTCTTCTTGTTGTGCAGCGTTTTTTGCCACACTTTTTCCTTCCCACAGACTTCCCACTGAGGTGCCTTGATACAGCACTCCGGGAACAGCCTATTCGTTCAGAAATTTCTTTCTGTGTCTTACCCTCTCGCTTGAGGGTGTCAATGATGGCCTTCTAGACAGGGTCGGGTCGGCAGTCTTACCCATGATTGCGGTTTTGAGTAATGAACCAGGCTGGGAGTTTTTAAAAGCCTCAGGAAACTTTTGCAGGTGTTTAGAGTTAATTAGTTGATTCAGATGATTAGGTTAATAGCTTGTTTAGAGAACATATTCATGATATGCTAATTTTTTGAGAAAGGAATTTGGGTTTTAAATGAGCTGTATGCCAAAATCATCAGTATTAAACGCAAGATTTGAAAGAGAACTCAATATTTTCGCACAAGTTCTCATTCGCGTCTTCTAGCACTATATACCCGGGTAATAACGGAAAAAATGACTGGTCATATTCGAACATATGGCAGCACTCGCATGCATTGAATCAATTTTACAAAGAGAGAACGTTTTGCCTGTCTTTTATTATCGCTGTAGTTTTAGTGTATAACTAAGGAGCCAGCAAGTGTATCTATTGACAGAAACATACATAAAGCATTATTTTCAAGTTACAACCCATATTAAAGATGCGTCATCAGATGTGAGATGAACCGCCATGCAAGTGCACCATTTAAATGGCAACCTGCTCAATTCAGACACCCCGGTTGGGAAACATTGCTTAGGGGGTATGGTAAAACTCAATGGCCCCAAGTGAGATGCGACCGACTGTAACTTTACCTGCTGGTGCCGCTGTTGGACAGTGTTACTATAGAAAAACAAATGTATACACTTATTGCTATCAAATTGTGTAATAAGGATAATTTACTCATCCAAACAGAGCCCTTGCTAACCACAAGTATCTACATGTGAACCAAAGAAGTAAAACACCAAACCAATGCAAAATAACTAGCACTGATGGAAGCCAACTGTGTTGTCGCCTGGTGGAAAACACAGGGGGGAAAAATCTGTGCTTGAACACACCGAAAAGACTAAATTCAATTATCAGCCAGTTTTGCACCTGCGTGTACAGGAGATAAATGTATATTTAAGCAGAATTATTCATCTACATTCGTCATTAAAAAAGGGAAAGCAAAACTAAGATTGCAGATATACAAACCATAAACAAAGTAGCACTTGATTATTGTTTTTAATATATCAATCATGCTGATCACATTCCATTACGCTCATGTTAATTACTTGTTATTATAAAACTATTTGCATTCGAATGCTGAGGAGAGATGAAAAATAGTATTAAATTGTTTTTTTTTTTGTTTTTTTTTGCTTTCATCACTTTTGCTCTTATTCCTGTGCACTTTTTTGCCAACTGAACAGCCAATCAGAGTTCTTACTCTCTCTAAATGTTGAATCAGCCAAAAAAAAAAAAGAAAAAAAGAAGCACACTACGTCTACAGCCAATGGTGCGGTGTGGAACACACCCGAAAAACTAAATCTGCCGACATTTAAAAAGGGCCCGACATTGCCCAATGGCTGATCGTCGGCTTAGTGTATCCCTGGCTTAACTCTCATTAGAGTATTATAAGAGTATTAGTAGACTTAATATCTGCTAAAACTTTATTATTTACTCGAACTCTAACAGCTAACCCTAACCTAATTGTCTACTACAATCTAATACTCTAATGTCAACAGAATGTCTAAAGTGGACCATAACAATAAAGTGCAATCTTAATTTCTCTTAGGTGCATTCAGTAGTTCTTTATAGTTACTATATAGGTAGCTATAATTGCTGTTCTTTGTGCATTTTAATAGATAATACCACAATGTTGTAAGATGCTGGGTTACACTAATTTAAATCACACTAATACTAACACGTTTTAGAGAGCGGTTTACACCAATGTGTTCAACTTTTTTGAGTTAGCCCCAAACTTCTGAATGCACCTTTAATTTTAATCTCCTCAGTCTGGTCACTTTAAAGAGCTTTATACTAATAGTGTCCTTATAGAATTAAAAATCGTATTAATAACATTCAAAATAAATTGCATGGACTTTCAGAGAACAGGGCGATTTGGAGCAACAGTCTACGTCGCTCACCCTCCACCACAAACACAAGGTCTGTCCTGCCTCTTCACAGGGATTCGGTTTAATTGCTTAATTATAAATAAATGCTTAATTATAAATAAACTCCCCCTCTGGTGCATCACTGAGTTATCTCAGTATGCAATTCAACCCTGCCACTCACGATATTTTAAAATCTGACTCGAAATCTCCTCAAAAACACATTAGCGTGGGCTCTCGTTCGCTCTCTCTGTCTGTCTCGCTGGCTTCCTCCTGGAATGCCCTTTAATTACAGGTTTACATCAGTCCACAAGGTCTATGGGAGCTGAACAGCTGCTCTGCTCAATGGTCCATTTCAAAGCGACGTAGCCTCCTGAAGTACCTGTGTGTGTCAGGCAGATGTTCATTAGCTAGCCAGCCTTTCATCTCTGCGCTGATAACAATGGGCTGGCAGGGTTTCTTGTCCTTTCATGGTGGTGTCTCCTCCATCCTCTACAGCCTCTCCTCCCCTCCTTTCTTTCTCCATCTCGCTTTGCCAGCGCATCCCGAACAGTCAAAGTGTCAAAAACTTTCTAAAGTTAGACGAAAGGGCCATTTGACTGTAATAAAGGATCTAATTTTTCTCACTGAGTGATGAGAGGAGGAGTATGAGGTCATACAATACCATAGGGGATCTAAAATGGCTGAATGTGTATTTTGTGTCAGCTTCAAGGTGATTTTGTGTGAATTGTGCGTATTACTAAATGGAAGAAAGCAGAAAAATGTGATATTTTAAAAATGATATTTTACCAGGCTACAAACACTGTGTTAAGCCATTCATACAGAATAAGTTCACAATAGGTTTGTTCTCCACTTAAATTTTCAAAAGAAAGCACTCTTAAATATCCATGCGGGTCAAAACATTCACATCTTCGCTGGAGTGGCCCTTCTGGAAAAGGCAAGAGAGAGTCATATACTGTCTGGTTTAAAATAAAATGAACATGGGGTCTGTCACACGCCTGTACGGAGCCCCGCACATGACATGCAGTAAAAAACTAGTAGGCTAAATTGTGCGCACAATTTACTATTTTGTTCCCTCGATTTATAAATTGTGTGCACAATTTACTATTTTGTTCCCTTGATTTATAAATAGTGCGCATGTTTTACTAATTCGTTCCCTTGATTTACTAAATTGTGCGCACGTTTAACTAATTTGTTCCCTCGATTTACTAAATTGTGCGCAAAATGTATAAATCGAGGGAACGAATTAGTAAAACATGCGCACGATTTATAAATCGAAGGAACGAAATAGTATATTTTGCGCACTATTTATCTTTTTTTTCTTGCATGTCATGTAAGGGGCTCCGTATGCCTGTTCTGTCTTGTGTAGCACATGGTGTTTTTATTTTTTATTTTGGGCATGTGCTCGTGTCTCTGTCTGATCCCTCCCCCGTGTTATCTGATTAGTGTTTGATTTCTCCCACCTGTTCCCTCTTGATTTCATCCCTTTATAAGCTCCTTGTGTTTGTTAGTCTGGGTCTAGGAAGTATAATCTACAGCATGATATATAAAGTACACACAAAAAAAAGTGCATTTGACATAAAAGTGGGCATTTCAGAGTGAAAGAGCATAGGAACAGGTCATCATTAAATTCACAGCTAAAACAATAATTCAAAGATAAGTGGAATAAATGTAATTAATTTGAAATCTTCTATGGAAACAAGCAATGACATTTCTGTTATAAATTACAATACAATTTGTAAGCTAATGCCTCAAAGAAGACTGCATGATGAGAGTCTAGAAGTTTAAAATGCGCAAAAGTGTGACTTTGGTCAAATCCAAATTGCACTTTTAACCCCAAAAGTTCGGCTAAGTCGCCGGCTGCCTCACCTTTTTCCTAAATTATTAGTGCAAAAGAGACTCAACTCTGTAGGTTGTCATACATATAAGTCTGCAAAAATGCAAGCATGTAACCTACATGTTGCTCACATATTATGGTAGCCCAGTTTGTGCTGAAAACAGTGTAATGACACTTTTGACATTAATATGTTTATAAGCAACTGAAAAAAGCCCAAATGTCAAAGCATGTCAAATTCTATAGGTTCTTAATATGGGTTACTAGGTTAAGTACTGTATGTAAGTACTGTATGTGAGAACAATCCTGAAAAGCACAGGTTTAAAGGTCCCATGGCATGCATGAAATTTTCATTTTATAAGGTTTTTTTAACATTGATATGAGTTCACCTAGCCTGAATATTGTTCCCAAATGGCTAGAAATTTAGATCGGTGAAAAACGAGTTCTGACTGTGTTTCTCTGCCTTTGAGAAAATGAAAGCCCAGGCGAGCTGATCTTGAATTCTTCTGTTATGACATCATACCAGGAAAGCTTACCTCCCCTTCCTCTGCTTTGCCCGCCCAGAGAATTAGTAGAGAATCGATTCAGTTTATCAGTCTCGATGTCAGCAGACCAGGTGAGTAACAGTGTTCATTAATGCCTGATCTAGGATCAGTGATTTCTGATGTGTAGCTAATCATTCAGGTTTACTCAGACTTTCTTTCTAAATCGTTTATTACTGTCAGTCCCGCCACTGGTCATCTTAATGCATCAGTGAATCAAGCCAGTGACTAAAACGATCAACTTCACATCGTTTCTGTTAGTAGCATGAAACAAATCATTTATATAAATGATTAAACTACAGAGAGGGATCAAGAACGCTCTTTATAATGTTCGGATCTGTCAATCGCACTTATATCTGCGGTGCACACTTGTCCTAACTGCCGTCATAATGAATAACGCTGTTATGCTCAACAGAAGCTCTTACTGTATTCATGTCGATGGTGTTTGTTGTTAGTTGTGGTGAAAGCATTTTGTGAGAGAAATACCGTTTCAAAGTTCATAGAATAAGGGTTGGTGTGACTGGGACTCGTGTTTATTCAGAGCTCTCAGATACACACAAAATAAACTCACGTTCACAACGCTCTCAACAACTCACTACAATAACACTTTCTCAGAACATCTTTCCCCAGTTCTCTGTCTCTCTCTGGACTGGCAGTGCAGCTCGCCTCACTAAACCACGCCCACTCCACCACACCGCATTTGGTAAACTAATACTAATTTCAAACGCAAAGATGTCAGTCAATCACAACAGTGGGTCACAACAAGTCTCACAGCAGACTCACCCCTTGAAAACGAGCATTCGAGCCATATTAACAATATAAGTACACCTCAGGAAACATTATACAATGATAAAAAATCCATGCCATGGGACCTTTAAAATAAAAAGTCTGCAGTGACCTCAAAAATTTTGATTGGCACTGCGTCGTGAGACAACTCTTCGAGAGCCACCACCAGACCCCAGGTTGGAATTCTGTGTGAGTTGCAGGCCTCATCCTCCATGCCCCAAGGAGGAACTGTGAACAGTGAAGCAACAAAACTGATGCTGGTAAGTCACATAATAATGACAACATGGTGAATGTACGTCTATTACATGCATACTACACACATTTATCCTATATAGAACAGATTTTTTAAGCAGTCGTGAAGTCATTACTTATTTAAAATATGTACCTCAAGAGAGTATGCAAATTTTGGACACAGCCTGTGGCAACAAACTAGCCCATGAAAGAAAACACAGGGAGAATAAATTGGAGAGCAAACAAAGCAGGAAAAGATGAAGGACAGGCAGGGCAAATAAACCAATAATCAGATAACAATAAGGGCGGGGTTAAGACAATACAAGAGAGATCATGGCACATAGAAACAAACATGACAAACCATGTGGTCACACCAAACATGACAAAAACAGGAGCACATGGAGAGGGAACATGATAACAAGCCATGTGCTTAAACGAAACATGATCATTGTGAGCACTCACCCACTGCATGTTCACACAAAACATGACAAGGCGAAAGAATGTGGCTGAAGAAAACCAGGCCGTGCTGTGCTCTACATGCAAATAAAAACAACAAGAAACCAAAAACAACATACACAGACACAAGAGCGTACAGCCAGAACTATTGAAACTTCATGCTCACACAACAAAACCAGTGGCCTGTTGCATGAAGCCGGTTTCAAATTTAAGATTCACTTAAGTTTGAGGTAAGAGATGAGAAAACCTTTCTTTTTTTTTCTTTTTTACTCATGAAGGTGAATTGGTTTTTAGCAGGTTTCATCACCATGGTAACTTACGGCTAACCTGCTCCAGTGCAGATTTTATTCTGGATTGGAGAGTGCAGACCATTACTTGACCAATCAGCTGTGAGATGTGAGCTCCAGACAGTCAGCAGCCGTTCAGCTCATGTACCCGCCAAGATCAGCTTTATCTCGGCCAGTCCTTTGGGAATTTGCCGTTGGCTCTTATGTAGATAATGTTTAAACATGAGGTAAAATTCATTTTGGGTATATCAAGTGGGCAACCTTTGTTAATCTATACTTGTTCCAGAGCAAATCTGTTTGGCCAAAGGCAAAGCTGTCTTTAATAACTTTATATTTTATTTTCTGTATTATAATTGAAATCCTGTACTATAACTAACACTGATTGTAATTTTGACTGAACTGTTGCTTGTGTATTTCATATTGTGCAAATGCCTTTTACAATGGCTAATACTGATTATTTAAAGATTATTTTTTCAATAAATTATATTTTATATAAATAAGATGCCATATTTGTTTTTGAGAGAGGGGTCCAAACGTTTGAGGTTTTTGTAAAGTATTTGATAGTAATGGCTCAAATAGTACTACATCCTTCAAAAGGATATACTTATTATTTGGAACAGTATTCTAATGTGAAAAGCATGATAACACTCTTGTAATGATTGGAGTCATTGTAAGCTTTTGAGGTTTTTGCTAGTTCAATACGGTGTCACTCCTAACTCGTCACATATTGATGCTTGGTCATCACCACGCTGCATCACTTTTTAATGCACGGGGTACCCCTTTAGCCTATTTTGTTATTTATTTTTTATTTTACGAGTAGGCTGCTCCATTCATTTCAATTGTTTGCCTAATGCGTCAGAACAAGTCACATTTAATTCATTGCATTTGTAAAAGTAGACAGGATTTTATGAATATTTATAGGCTACTTTTGTTTTGGAGCAACTACCCAACTCCTACCCTAAACCTACCCACTCTCAACAATATAAAACACATAACAGGCAAATAAAAATACAGTCACAGGTATTTATTGCAAAAACTGACCAAAACCGTATCATGTGCATTAAAAAGTGACACAGAGGGGTCCTGACCAAACGTCAATATGTTGACGAGTTGTGAGTGAGCCTGTGTTGGCTAGTGGATTACCATTATCTTAATTGAATTCAACATTATGCAATATTCCCATTAATTATTATAAACTATAGTTCTTAGCAGTCTCCGGAAGTTTTGAAAAAAAAGTTAGTAGTTCGTTAATAGTTAACTGATTAGTTAATAGTGAACTACCACATTGGACTGACCACTATTTGGTCTATCAACGAGGGGGAGAGGACGTTGGCGTTGTCTGTTCGCCGCTTCTCCACTCAAAAATCTAGTTAATTGTACTGTTAGATTTCGATTTTATTTTATTTTATTATGATCATGACATCATACAGTCAGAGCTAGAATTGGGACTGTTGCTGATTGCTTGCAGCCACTGAGAGGACGTTGTTCCCCGTTTTTCACTGCTTCTCTACTGTTTTTGTTTGAATTGCTACGATATTGTAATTTGAAGAATATTTAACGTTACTCACTGCAGCTGCTCTCTCTTCTGGGTGTGGGCTGCTAACTGGTGTTCTCCCTCAGGCTTAAGCTACATGGTGTGTGTTGCCAGGGGGAAACTATTACTGCTGTTGACCTAGCTCAACTTGATTGGTGAGCTTGTACGGTCTGAAATTGCCGATTGATGTGCGGCGTTTGCACCGGGCTAACGTCATCAGCGTCTGGCTTGGTGTTAAAATGTTCCGCTTCTCAACTGTTGAGTCTCAACTGCATCACTGCTTCATCTTGCATTACAACCATTAAACAACTTGGACTTCTGTGCCAACCCCGGTATATCCACAGAAGTGCCCAGAAAAACTTTGTTTACGTCCTGCATGGGGCCGTGAAGATCCCCATCATCTTTTTTTCAGCTGCACGTGTCGCATCTCAACTATGAAGATCAACGATGGAGTGGACCACAGTGCACTGCGGAGCTTACAGAGACTTCCACCATCAGCTCTGTCTCCTGCCACTATGGATTTATTCAACACACAATCCCTCACCAATACATCCCTGCTCATCCATGACCATATTTTGGATAAAGGACTTCATGTGCCTAGTGGAAACTTGGCACAAAACAGGAGATCACTCAGTGCTCAATGAAGCCTGCCCCCAGGGCTATGGCTACATGAAAAAAGCCGTAGCTCCGGTCGTGGGGGTGGTTTGGATGTCATTCATCGGAATGAACTGAAACTTTCTCTCCTGGCACTGCCTGATCTTACCTCAATGGAATGTTTAGCCTTCAAATGTAAATCCCCATACTCCATGATAGTTCTTCTCATATACCGTACCCCCCAAACTCCTAATTTCTCCCTGAAATTCATTATCTTCTCACTTCACTTTGTTCCATCTCAACCAGACTTGTTATTCTTGGTGATTTTAATATTCATATTGACAAACCTTCCTGTCATCTTGCAACTGAGTTCCTGAGTTTGATTGACTGTCTTGGTCTCCAGCAACATGTGAAGGCTCCCACGCACATCGAGGGCCACACCCTAGATTTAGTCATCACTGACGCGGCCCCCATAAACAGCCTGGAGGTAAACAATCTGGATGTGTCTAACCACAATTTGGTCTCTATGGCCATTACATTTACGCCGCCTATTATCAGACCCGAACGCCAAATATCTTTCCAGAACTGGAAACAAATTTACCCAACCTCCATCACTTCAACAAAATATCAACTGCCCAGTATCTGCAACAGTGGACGGACTGGTGGATCTCTATAATACATCTCTGAGCAGCGTTTTTGACCTCCATGCTCCTATCATGACACGGGTAGTCAACTTTGAACGTTCTGCTCCCTGGTTCACTCAGGAACTGCAGTTAACTCCTGAAGCCGAAGTTATCTTCGTCCATTGAAATCACAGTGGAGCGATGCAACAGCTTTATTAACTGTTTTAGATCTAAAGTCAATAACATTCGCACTTCTATATCTGGCTCTTCCTCCATGTCTCCACTGTCCTCCAACTACTCGCCCAGGAGATTGACATCCCTTCAACACTTTACTGAGGTTCAGCAGAGCCGCATTGAGGAAACCATCAAAAAAATGAAGTCGTCCAACTGTACCTTGGATCCCATTCCGAAAACCAACCCTAGATACCAACCCTAAAGACCCGGAGGTCCTTGCTAATTATAGGCCGATCTCCAACCTCACATTCCTGTCAAAGTTTCTAGAGAAGGAAGCCGCCTCTCAGCTCCACAATTATTTAAAAAAACAACTTATTTGAAATATTTCAATCAGGCTTTAGCTAAGCCCACAGCACCGAAACTGTTCATCTCAGGGTGACAAATAACCTTCTAATGACAGCTGATTCAGGATCACCATCACTGCTCATTCTCCTTGACCTATCAGCGGCATTGGACACCGTGGACCTTACCGTCCTCCTGGACCGCCTCCCCAATACAGTTGGACTATCTGGAGCAGCACTGCAGTCTTACCTTTCTGACAGGACTGAGTGTGTTATTTTGGGAGAATGTGAGTCCAGGCTGCTCCCTGTTACATGTGGTGTTCCGCAGGGGTCAGTTCTCGGCCCAAACTTATTCATCCTCTACATGCTTCCCCTCGGTCCGGTCATTAGCAGACATGGACAATATTTTCATTGTTATGCTGATGACACGCAACTTTATATCAAATCTGCCCCGAACCCCTCCACAGCTCTGTCACGACTCACCACATGTCTTGAGGAGATTAAGGCATGGATGGGAACTAACTTCCTCCAGCTGAACTCTGAAACTGAGGCACTGCTGGTTGGCACTCCTCATCAGATCCACTCCTTATCCCAGCTCATCTTTGACGGCCAGGTCATCACTTTCTCCTCCTCAGTTAGAAACCTAGGTGTTCGGTTTGACCCACAGCTGACCTTCAATGACCACATTAAGCACATTTGTAAAACTTCCTTCCACCACCTTCGAAACATCTCCAAACTCCGTCCCCTTTTAACCTTTCCAGATGCAGAGAAACTTGTACATGCCTTTGTCTCCACCAGGCTGGAATACTGCAACGGACTCTTTAGTGGGATTTCTGGCAGAAATATCCAGATGCTTCAATACATCCAGAACAGTGCTGCCAGAGTCCTTATGAGAGTCCGTAAATATGATCACATAACTCCCATTCTACACTCATTGCACTGGCTCCGTTTCGTCCCGGATCGACTACAAAATCCTCCTGATCTCACATAAATGCATCACCGGACATGCAAATCCATATCTACAGGAACTCATCACTCTGAAATCCTTCACCTGCATCCTCAGATCTTCAGGCCACCTGCTTCTTCAAGTTTCCACCACCAGGCTTAATACCATGGGAAATCGAGCTTTGGAACCACCGCCCCAGTGAGCTGAGAGCAGCACAGAGCCTGGACCAGTTTAAAGCAGAACTGAAGACTTTTCTGTTCAGAAAGGCTTTAATGTGTTGATTGTTTGTATTATTCTTTATTTTTACTTTTTAATCATTTTTTGTTATTTTCCCTTTTTCCATTGATGCCCTTTGAGATTCTTCGGAATGAAAAGTGCATTATAAATTAAATATTATATTATTAGTATTACTTACCAATTAGTTAATCAAAGTGTATTGTTAGTTAATAGTAGTTACAAGAATGTTAATAGTGAATTACGTAATTGTTCCTGTATTTTAAAGTGTTACAGATGTTTAAAATGTGTATATATATATATATATATATATATATATATATATATATATATATATATATATATATATATATATATATATATATATATATATATATATATATATATAATTTCATACAAAACTTTACAAATGAGTACAGATCTTGGAGGAGGGAAATGTATTTTGTTAACTGCAGCTCTTGAGTTTATATACAACTCAGGAGGGTGGCAGGTGTCTCCACTTGTGTATTCAAATGACTCTGGGAGCTCAACCAATCACAATGAATAGTATAGTAATTTGCTCCTATTATAAACAATTTAATCAAAACTCTGTTTTCACATATTACACAGAGACAGATGTCATGGCACATCAATGGCGTTAATAATACCAGAAATTATTTTTAATTAAAAAAAAACTGTTAAGTGTATTTGTTGTATGTGCTTTTTTTCTTCTAAACTACTAACCTGAAATTGTAATTATTAACCTGAATACACATCATCTCACTGTATCCTGTCCATGCCCTTGTAACTTAGAGAAGCACATGTTTTGCTTTCAGTGTTACTGCAAAGTGGTGTTTTGTGGATGGCCCATCGCTGGCAGGGACACACAGGGTGTCAGTGCAGGGTGATATGTGGTTCTGATATGCCACTAGCACAGCCAAGAATGTCACAGTAAGAAACTCAAAGCTCCATCACAACTCTTTCTCTCAGTCTAGGGCTGGAGACCCATGGCTACAAATGACTTGTTTATTTCAATCTGCCCCGCATGACCATGAGCCTTTTAAGCAGAATATGATTAAACTGCGGTATGCAAGAGAGACGTTTTTCAACTGAGCTTTCAAACATGTGTCATAGTCCGTGTACTGAACAATGATTTCTTCACTTTTAGAACTATCTATGCGAGACACTTGAGATGCACTGAACAATAAATATAGTCCAACATTTGGCAGCAGTCAATGTTTTGATCCTGAATGTTTTGTAAAATGTAGTTGTTTGGCCAAAAGTCAAGACTATGATTCTGCTTCAAATGAAGATGCATTAAACAGGCATCCCATTTATATATGAATTTGGATTTCTTCCAGACTACAGGCCCTTCCCGTAGCTTGATGCACCATTTTCCTTTAAGAGAAATGTGTTTTCACAGTTCACCAGGGAGAGTATTGAGCTGTTTACCCAGAGCAATATGATGCCATCATTAGTCGCCATGATCCATTTTGGCAAGTATTCTAATTGATTTTTCAATGCATCACTGAAATCATTGGGGGCCTCAGAACCTAGCAACTTTTCTCCTTGCAAAGACGACTTAACACCTCACAAGCATTCATATAGCCTTAATACACATAAAATATGCAAAGTAAATAGGAGAGAATGTGTTTCTCTTTGACAAATAAAGACATTTATAACAATGTCAATTGTTAAAATAAAGATATTTGTTTCATACTCTTGTTGCCATCAATTGGTTGTATTTGTGATAATGTGCTTAAACATATGTATGATTTGGCAACATCATCTCTTGAGAATATGGTCAAGTATAGCACATTTACGCACATTTGTATAGACACTTAAACGCACAATACTGATGACATAAATCATTTACATATAAACAAATGCTAAAAATCTATGAATTATCAGTGCATAGAATTGAGCTGTTGATTGTTGTTGTATTCATGATCAATGAGATTATGTTTTCAGTCACATTTTTTTAAACAGTTCATAACATTTCATTCTGTTCTGTGTGACTTCTGGTGCCAACTTTTAGTCATTTAGAATACAAGACTATAGACTACACTTTAAAATTTGACATTTAAATTGAAATGTTCTGTAATCTGTACATTAATTATGTGATTAATTATGAAATTGTATGCAATACAATTATTGTGACTACATTGTTTTGTCTGTTATATATAATTTAAAAAAAAGGTGGTTTTGTTTAGGTTTGAGAATAAGGTTAAGGGATCTAAAATATATCTATAAAATACTTAATAAGTAATACATATATTTATGAAACAAAGATTTTAGAATATATTTAATTTATGTAGCATAAATATGCGATACTGTCAGGATCTAAAAAGAGACTGAAAGATCCAAGTGCGATAACTCATTTATTGACAGAACTGCACGAAGCACATAAAGTCCGAAGACCACTGAAACTCAGAACGGGCAGGAAACAGGACGGTCAGGCAGGTCCAGAGAATGGTGAAGGCGGTGAGTTGGTCAGGGCTCGTGACGCAGGGGAAGCAGTGGGCAGAAGAGCCGCGGGAATCCTGGAATCCGGAACAGAGACGATCTCCCGGGAGAGACAACACACACCAGGGACCACAGAGCCTGCAACGATCTGACAGTGTTTGCAGTTAGTGCCACGTATATGAAGGGAGCGGTGATGAGTGCAGCAGGTGATAGTGCTCAGGCAATAATCAGAAACCACACCCCCAACACAACCACACAACACACAGTGAGTGAGACGAGGGATTGATGAACCGTGACAGTACCCCTCCCCCTAGGAGCGCCTCCTGGAGCTCCCAGGAGGACCTACCTGTCGATTGTAATCATCGATAAGGGAGTGATCCAGTATGTCCCTAGCAGGAACCCAACTCCTCTCCTCCGGACCGTAACCTTCCCAGTCCACCAAGTACTGGAATCCGCGTCCCCTCCGTCTCGAGTCCAGGATACGATTTACCGTATAGGTTGGTTCCCCATCTACGAGACGCGGCGGGGGAGGAACCGGGGCTGGCGGATTAATGTGGGAGTAAAACACGGGCTTTAATTTGGAAACATGAAACACGGGGTGTATCCTCCCGTACGCAGGAGGTAGTTTGAGGCGTACTGTCACCGGACTAAGAATTTTGGTGACAGGAAACGGGCCAATAAATTTGGGAGCCAGTTTATTACTCACGGAGCGGAGAGGAATGTTTCTGGATGAAAGCCACACCTTTTGACCCACGACGTAGACGGGAGGCTTAGACCGGTGGCGATCGGCTTGGGCCTTGGTGCGCGCACGCACCTGGAGCAGAGTCTCGCGGGCTCTATTCCATGTGCGGCGACACCTCTGGACGAATGCGTGGGCGGAGGGGACCGCGACTTCGGATTCCAGACTGGGAAAGAGTGGTGGCTGGTACCCTAGGCTACACTCAAATGGCGAGAGGCCCGTACCCGACACTGGTAACGAATTATGGGCGTACTCAATCCAAGAGATTTGCTGGCTCCAGGACGAAGGATTCTTGGAAGCTAAACATCGCAACCCTCTCTCAAGATCTTGGTTGGCCCGCTCAGTCTGACCATTACTCTGGGGGTGAAACCCTGAAGACAGACTAACCGTCGCCCCCAGTAATTTACAGAATTCGCGCCAAAATTTCGAAATAAATTGGGGCCCCCTGTCGGAAACCACGTCCATCGGAAGGCCATGTAAACGAAAGACGTGGTCAACGACAGCTATCGCTGTCTCCTTGGCCGAAGGTAACTTGGCTAAAGGAATAAAATGAACCATTTTCGAGAACCGGTCCACGACGGTTAAAACAACCGTCTTGCCCTGAGAGGGCGGGAGGGCGGTGATGAAATCTAGTGCGATGTGGGACCAGGGTCTCGAAGGGACTGACAGCGGTTGGAGTAACCCATCGGGAGGGCGATTAGAAGTCTTACCAATGGCGCAGACTGAACAGGCCAAAACAAACTCCCGGATGTCGCGAGCCATGCGAGGCCACCAGAATCGTTGCTTGACCAAAAATTTAGTTCTATTTACCCCTGGATGGCAAGCTACATTGGAACAATGACCCCATCGTATAACGTCGGACCGAACTCCCTCTGGCACAAATAACCGACTCGGTGGCCCGCCGGGCGGAGGCGTTACCCCTTCTAGGGCCGATTTGACCCTCGACTCGACCTCCCATATGAGTGTGGAGACAACCAGTCTCTCAGGTAAAATGCACTCGGGAGTAGACGGGCGTTCGGAACGGTCAAAAACGCGCGACAAAGCATCGGGTTTGATGTTTTTGGAACCCGGGCGGTACGATAGAGAAAACTTGAAACGTCCGAAAAAAAGGGCCCACCGAGCCTGCCTAGAGTTGAGTCTTTTAGCAGATCTGATGTACTCAAGATTCTTATGATCGGTCCATACGATAAAAGGTACCCCTGACCCCTCTAACCAATGACGCCATTCTTCCAATGCAAGTTTGACTGCCAACAATTCTCTGTTACCAATGTCGTAATTGCGTTCGGCTGGGGATAAACGATGAGAAAAAAACGCGCACGGGTGCATCTTGTCATCCGAGGAAGAGCGCTGGGAAAGAACTGCACCTACCCCCGTCTCTGATGCGTCAACCTCCACCACGAACTGTCTAGATGGATCAGGGGTCACCAGAATGGGAGCCGAAACAAAGCGGCTCTTGAGTTTGGAAAATGCAGCCTCGGCTGCACCAGACCACCTGAAGACAGTTCTGGAGGAGGTCAACGCTGTCAGAGGCGCGGCTAGTTGGCTGAAGTTGCGAATAAAACGCCGATAGAAATTGGCGAATCCCAGAAACCTCTGCAGGGCCTTACGAGAATCTGGACTTGGCCAATCTATCACAGCCTTAACTTTGTCAGGATCCATGCGCATTCCCTCGGATGAGACGATATAACCCAGGAAAGGAACAGACTGTGCATGGAACGCGCATTTCTCCGCCTTGACAAAAAGCCCATTCTCTAGCAACCTCTGAAGCACTAGTCTGACGTGTCGGACATGTTCCTGGAGAGACGAAGAAAAAATCAATATGTCATCCAGGTAGACATACAGAAACTGATCGACCATGTCTCCCAACACGTCATTGACTAGTGCCTGGAAGACCGCGGGGGAGTTGGAAAGCCCGAAGGGCATTACCAAATATTCAAAATGGCCCCTAGGGGTATTAAACGCCGTCTTCCACTCATCCCCCTCTCTTATGCGCACCAAATGATAAGCATTACGTAAGTCCAATTTCGTGAATATGGATGCTCCCTGTAACCTCTCGAAGGCTGAAGACATCAACGGCAAAGGATAGGTATTCTTTACCGTGATGTTGTTCAACCCCCGGTAATCAATACAAGGTCGCAGAGAACCATCCTTCTTACTCACGAAAAAGAACCCCGCCCCCGCTGGAGAAGAAGAGGGGCGGATGAACTCGGAAGCTAGAGAATCAGAAATATATTTCTCCATGGCCTCCCTCTCAGGTAAAGAAAGAGAGTATAACTTGCCTTTGGGCGGAGACTTGCCTGGCAGTAAGTCTATAGCACAGTCATAGGGACGGTGGGGAGGGAGAGAAGCAGCCCGGGACTTACTGAACACCTCCTTCAGGTCGAGGTACTCCGCGGGCACGTTAGATAAATCCGCCGTCTCCTCCTGAAACATAGAACGAGACACAGACGAACGAGCAGAAACAAGACAAGAGGCATGGCACTGATTACTCCAACCAATAACTGAGTTGTGTCCCCAGTCAACCCTGGGATTGTGTTTCAGCAACCAGGGATGACCGAGGACAATGGGGATGAGGGGGGAGTCCGTGATGAAGAACTTGATAGTCTCAGTGTGATTGCCCGAAATGACCAGAGTGAGGGTGTCAGTGGTGTATGTGATGGTGGGAAGTGTCTGTCCGTTGAGGGCGTGCACAGCAATGGGGTTGGGGAGGGGGGTGAGAGGAATCTGGAGCTGTGAAGCGAGGTGGCGGTCCAGAAAGTTACCCTCTGCCCCGGAGTCCACCAGCGCCTGGCAGTGATGAGATCCATTAGCCCACTGCAACCTACCCGGAAGGAGAGTCGCGGACGAGGATTTCCCCAACGCAGCTCCACCCGACAGTAACCCCCGTTCTACTGTCGGGCTCGCTCTTTTAACGGACACTGGTTGAGGAAATGCCCCGCCGCACCACAATAAAGACACAAATCTCCCCTCTTCCGGCGTTCTCTCTCCTCCCGGGAAAGCCGAGCTCTCCCCACCTGCATGGGCTCGTGATCGATGGGTGGGCTGACCGTGTCGTTAGCCAGATACTCCCGATACTCTGGTAATCTCCCTGTCTGAAAACGTTGGTCACGGTACTCTAGGCGTGAATCCACTCGCACAGCCAACTCCATGAGTCCGTTAAGATCAGTAGGTAGCTCCAGTGTGAAGATCTCCCGTTGGACACGGTCAGCCAGCCCATGCAGGAAATGATCCCACTGCGCCTCCTCGTTCCATTTGCACTCTGCAGTTAAAGTCCGGAACTCGATGATGTAATCGGAGACGGGTCGATTGCCCTGGCGAAGCTCCGTCAGTTTCTGGGCTGCCTCACGGCCCACTATGGCGCGATCGAAGACCCGTCTCATCTCCTCCGAGAGTGCTTGGAACGAGGAGCAGCATGTGTGTCGGTTCTCCCAAACCGCCGTTCCCCACAGCGCAGCACGGCCCGCCAGCAGATTGAGAACTAATGCCACTCTGGAATTCTCCGTGGCGAATGTCATGGGCTGTAATGAGAAGAACAGTGAGCATCTGGTTAAAAAGGATCTACACAGATTAGGCTCGCCTGCATAGCGTTCTGGCGTAGGGATTCGGGGCTCGTGCTGGCCGCCGATGTTGACTGGGACTTGGGGAACCGGCGGTGGGGCTGGCGCAGCGGGTTGTCTAAGTTGTTGTAGCTGGTTGGAGAGCTCGGACACCTGCGCCACGAGAGCCTGTACCGCCTGGGTGGTAGCTGTCACCTGTTCATCCTGGCGATCCATCCTCTGATTACTGTTAGCGAGGTACTCCTGCAGTCCTGCCACTCTCGCTGGATCCATTTGTGGTCAGATCGTTCTGTCAGGATCTAAAAAGAGACTGAAAGATCCAAGTGCGATAACTCATTTATTGACAGAACTGCACGAAGCACATAAAGTCCGAAGACCACTGAAACTCAGAACGGGCAGGAAACAGGACGGTCAGGCAGGTCCAGAGAATGGTGAAGGCGGTGAGTTGGTCAGGGCTCGTGACGCAGGGGAAGCAGTGGGCAGAAGAGCCGCGGGAATCCTGGAATCCGGAACAGAGACGATCTCCCGGGAGAGACAACACACACCAGGGACCACAGAGCCTGCAACGATCTGACAGTGTTTGCAGTTAGTGCCACGTATATGAAGGGAGCGGTGATGAGTGCAGCAGGTGATAGTGCTCAGGCAATAATCAGAAACCACACCCCCAACACAACCACACAACACACAGTGAGTGAGACGAGGGATTGATGAACCGTGACAGATACTGCTTAGATTTTAGATGCTGCCTGGATCTACCCAAACATACAAAAAAGGACATTTTTCTTCCTCTAAATGTTATGTATTTATACACATGTTTAAACAATGAGACCAGACTGGATTTGGACTCTAGTAGACATTTTTTTATTCATTTTTTTAAATCACTAGATGATGATGATGATGGTGGTGATGATGACAGTAATGAGAAGTATTATTATCATCATTAATAAGATAAAAATAAAGATGAGCAAAGATAACATATAGGTGTTTTATATTAACTTGTACATGCATGTTGGGACAATAAGATTGCTATATTCCAGAATTAGAGTTCTAGCAGATATTTCCTTAAGGCACACAAAGTCAAGCAAATGCTTCCCTCATCATCCAGCCTCAAAGCATTACCAAGGACAAGAGAAAGCGTGTGAGGTCACATGCTATCTGCTACCCCCAGGAGCCTTATATCTGTGAAGATTGCAGTCCAGAGTTTGTCCATCCACGCTGAACCATTGCTACAACAATGGGTAATTATTTTGCTTAAATATTACTATTATATGAATTTGCTGTCACTGTAAAAAATAAAAAAAATAAAAAATAAAAAAAAATACATATGCAGCTTTTATTAGTTTCAACATATGCAGCTTTTATTAGTTATGCCTCAAATAATAAAACAATGGGCCACTTTCCCCACATAATTTACGTTGCAGAATTAATAATTAGAATGAGTTCAGTTCATTTGTTCAGTAACTGAATCGACAGGACAGCTGTTTCCTTCAGCATTTGTCACATGAGCTGTTGCCATCGGCCTCAATCTGCTCTAATTAATTCTCTCCATATCAGAAATTTGCTAAACTTAATATCTGCCAACCATCTGGTCATGTGACTTGTCCTAATTATTTTAACATTTACTCAGTAAACAAGAACATCAGTATAGAAGTTATTGCCCTATGCTTTTTGTGGCACATTTTTGACAAGCACCTGAAATAGCTGTATCACTGAATGCCAGTCCATGGGTACAGCCTCAAGAAAATTGCATTTGATAGATGCCTTCAATGGGACTTAGAATGACAGCTATGCATCTGCTTGAAGATAGACAAAAACAAAAAGCTTTGGGTTTTCCCTTGGCTGCAACCTCGTATAAAATTGAAAAATTCTCTTTACACAGTTGTCACACCCTCACAATGGTGCACATTACAAGAGCTGAAACTTAAGTATACACATTGGGTAGAAAATGAAAATGTGAGGCTGCAAGCCATTCATTAATGAGATCCATGCCATTTTGTGACAGATTCAATATGTTTGTTATACTACAATAAAATTAAGTGATATACGATTTACACCAGAGAGGTTGTCCCAAGTTGTAAGCTTTATTTTCTGTATTACCAATCCCCATAGACTGCAGACAATGCATTACTGGTACTGGTATCTCTCATTATGTTTTCCTTCCCCCCTTTCAGTCAATGTTGCTATGAAATCCAACTCCAGAAATAAGCATCTGCCACAGTGTCACTCCTGAACTGAAGCTGTGCACCAATTAACATTCTATGAAAACACATACATCTGGTTGTCTAGCAGATATCAGTAGGACTATGACAAATGTCAATATGTTGATGGAAGGGCATTCAATATATATATATATATATAATATGAAAGAATGGGTGAATTCAATTGTTGTACCATGATAGGTTGCCACTTGTGCAATAAGTCAATGTCCTCACTAATAAATATTTGGTCTAATATTAATGGCCTACTGTTGTGGCATTATAACAAAGTGAAAACATTTGGGAACAACACCAACTCAACCACAAAGTGGTAGACCACATAAAATCTCCGAATTGCAATCCGATGTATAAGTCTGGGTTTGCCAGTTGCCAGGATAATGGTACTTGCCTGACTGCATTGTGCCGAGTGTGAAGTTTGGTGGAGGAGGGATTATGGTGTGGAGTTGTTTTACTTAGTTTCAGTGAAAGACTGCCAATCAGAGAAGTGTGATTCATCAGTCCAGAAAATATGTATCCACTGCTCTAGAGTCCAGTGGTGGCGTGCTGTACACCATTTCATCCGACACTTTGCATTGCACTTGGGGAGGTAAGGCTTGGATGCAGCTGCTTGGCCATGGAAACCATGCCATTAAGCTTTCTATGCACTGCAGGTCTGACTCTGACTCAAATGACTCTGCAGAACGTTGATGACTTTTGTGCACTGTGCACCTCAGCATGTACTGAAACCCTGCTCTGTGATTTCATGTGTCCTACTTATTTTATTAGTTCTTATTAGTTGCTGTTGTTCCCAATTGCTCCCACTTTCTTATAATACCACTAACACTTGACCGTGGAATATTTAGTAGTGAGGAAATTTCATGAACGGACTATCACATTTCCACACTTGAAATTTACTGAGTTAATGAGAGCGACCCATTCTTTCACAAAATATTTTAGAAGCAGTCTGCATGCCTAGGTGCTTGATTTTATAGAAGTAATTGGAAAACTTGAATTCAATTATTTGGAGGGAAGTCCCAATCAAGAAAGAAAGAAAGAAAGAAAGAAAGAAAGAAAGAAAGAAAGAAAGAAAGAAAGAAAGAAAGAAAGAAAGAAAGAAAGAAAGAAAGAAAGAAAGAAAGAAAGAAAGAAAGAAAGAGAGGCTAGCCTTTGGCAAATTGAGTCAAATTAAATGACATTGCAGAGCTTAAGTCAATTATAAATAAATCAATGGCCCTGAGTCAGACTCCTGTGACAAGTTTTGGGATAGACAGGCCAAATCTTGTTTGACTAACAGGCAAAGACTCCCAAGACTCTCACCTATATTTCACTAAGTCTAGCACTTTCTGAGTATTGCAAGGGAGGAATGAAGATGAGCAGGGAACCGCAACAAGCTCTATAAGTGAGAATAGCTATCCATGTTTACTTTTCATTGTTAAACCCGTTATGGCTTGTTAAATATTATATTCAAGAGAAAGAACGCAAAGCATAATCCAACATTTATTTGGGTTTCAATTAAATTACACATTCAAAAGTGTTTGTTGGCTTAATTTAATCCTTACACACAGCTAATTACTTAAGTGTTATAATTACATGACAAATAAATTTAGGAACACTTTCACCCACAATGAATTCAACTGGCTTAATTGGTCCCATCGCAAGTTCTTTGTAACATCCATGAAATTGCCAAATGGCTAGTCCTTCCAAAGTTTTTTTTTTTTTTTTTTTTTTTAGCATAATTGCATTACTCCATGTGATACCAATTATCACTGGAATCAAGAGATATCAGATATCTGCTTTCCATGTCTCCGTAAGCCAAACAAAAATGAAAAAGACGTGTTTCTTTAAAGTCATCCTCATCATTAAAATTAATTTAAACCCTTGGTTGAGTGGGAACAGCCCAGAGCAACTTACCAGCTGCCTTAAAACATCCCTGACCATATCTGTGTACCCTAGTGGCTAGTTTGGATATTGATGTGAAACTGCCTGCCAGCTTGCCTCATCTCTGGCCACTTGCCAGCAACAGGAAAGAAATAATTATACTAAAGGCCTAACCCTCAATGACTAAGATGCTGCCATTCAAACAGACGAACGAAACCATTTTCAGGCTTTTTTATTAAACTACATATAAATGACTGAATCACCACGTGTATGTATTTTCCAATCTGTTTGAAAAGCAAAGGTAATTTATTATATTGTATTATATTACTTATATTATAATATGTTATATTATATGTTTTGCACTTGCACACCAAAATCTGAAATTCTATGTCTCCAATTATCCTTGGAGGGTGGTTTATTTGGCTGGAAGCATCTGGCTTTCCAAAACAACTCCTACACCTCACACAATACATGCAACAAACAACCAGTGTGAGTCTTCTGCTTTGTCTACAGCAGATTTAGATGTAATAAGTTGGAACAAAGCAAGCCCTAGTCTATTTATTCATCTTATCATTTCCTCTCCTTCTCTTTCTTCTGTTGGACTCCTGCTGTTTTTGGGAGCTGCTCTAAATTTTGAAGCATCACCCACAGAGAATTTGGGGGACTGTAGCATATCACAGTCACAACTGAAGCTTTGCACCATTTTTCAAGTCATCTGAGCCTCTTTACCTGAGTTTGCCTCTGCTCCCGGTCTCTCCCAACCTGCCATGCACATACTCAACCTCCCACAGTGTAATCACATTCAGAACCCAAAATTCACAGACCAAGTCAGTACTGGAAAACGTCTCGGTTACGTATGTAACCCTAGTTCCCTGAGGGAACGAGACGCTGCGTCGAAACGCTGTGAGAACGCCTCTGCGTTAATGCGTCGTGAAGCGCCTGTAGAACCATTCCATCGGAAAAAAGATCGATCGTCGCCGACGTGATGACGTCGCCGACGTGATGACGTCATCAACCGGAGACTATAAAAGGTCCGCGAACACAAACAGGAACTAGCTTCTGATAAAGCCTGAAGTAAGTGATCACGGACACGCCGGGAGTATGGCAGAGCGACGCAGCGTCTCGTTCCCTCAGGGAACTAGGGTTACATACGTAACCGAGACGTTCCCTTTCGGGGAACTCGAGCTGCGTCGAAACGCTGTGAGAACGCTTATACCCACATCGCCATAGGACCAAGTGTCTCGTATGTGTGAAGCCGAAGCGCACACGGTTACGAGAGTACCTGTGCCCCAACTGTAGATGCCAGGTCTAGTTCATAGAACCTGACGAAAGTTAAAGGAGACGACCATCCGGCCGCGTTTACAAATATCGTGGAGGGACGCCCCCGACAAAAGTGCTTAAGAAGCAGCCATACCCCTGGTTGAATGCGTCCGGACAGCCAGTGGAGACTGCTGCCCGGCCGCCTCATAAGCAAGTGAGATGGCCTCGACCACTCACTTGCTCATCCTCTGCTTAGATACTGGGGCCCCTTCTTAGGGGGCCCGAAACAGACAAACAGCTGATCAGTTTTCCTCCACAGCTTTTTGGCAGCTCTGTGGACATAGTATCTAGTGCTCTAACAGGGCACAGCAGATTAATCTTCCTGGTCTGACGTCGTGAAAGGAGGAGGACAGAATGCTTAAAGAGTAATGGGGCCCCGTGGGCTCGAGGAACCTTGGGGACATAACCCGGCCTGGGATGAGAAAACCCCGGCACAAACTCTAGACATGAGTGCATAACAGGCCTCAACCTTAAAGTGCCACGGAGGAAACGTGTAATCAGAGGGTGTCTTCCCAAGACACTCCACCCAAAGGGACGTGGACGGCACCCAAGGCCGCCACGTACGCCTCTATTGTGGAGGGGGTCAACCCTGCCGAGAACCTTGCCTGCAGAAACTCCAGCACTGTACCAACCGGGCAGTTAACTGGGTCCCACTGGCGTTCTCTGCACCATGCTGAGAAAAGTTTCCCTTTCAGAGCGTACAGTTTCCTCGTGGACGGAGCTCTGGAGTGAAGGATGGTCTCTACGACCTCGGCCGAGAGACCTTCCTCTATGAGCCTAGCCCCCTCAGAGGCCAGGCCCACAGTTACCACATCTCTGGGCGTGGGTGCAGGAATCTCCCGCCCGCCTGAGAGAGTAGCTCCCTCCTGGTCGGAATCTCCATCGGAGAGCCTTCCAGAAAAGATATCAGGTCCGAAAACCATACTCGGGTCGGCCAGTACGGAGCCACTAGGAGTACCTGGGCCCCGTCCCGGCGTACCCTCTCCAGAACTCCTGGAAGCAAGACAATCGGGGGGAAGGCGTACAGAGGTAGCCTCGGCCACCCCTGTACCATGGCATCCAACCCCAGGGGCTGGATGGGTCAGAGAAACCACTGCGGGCAGTGCAGAACTCTCCGCCGAAGCAAATAGCTCCCATATACCTTCCATAGGAGCTCCACCACTTCTGGGTGGAGTCTCCATTCCCCGGGCCTCGGCCCCTGCCTCGACAGGCTGTCTGCTTCCTGATTCAGGACCCCCGGGATATATACTGCTCTGACTGACAGCAATTTCCCTTGGGCCCACAGGAGGATCCGATGTGCCAATTGTCCACCGGACGGGACCTCAGACCCCCCTGGTGATTTATATAGACGACCACCGATGTGTTGTCTGCACATGGTGGCCCCTTGAGGTCGGGCAGGAACTGTTTCAATGCAAGAAACACTGCGAGCATCTCTAGCCGATTTACGTGCCAGTGCCGCTGATGTTCCTGCCATAGACCCTGGGATGAGCGACCACTCATGGTCGCCCCCCCAGCCCGTGAGAGGGGCATCTGTCGTTAGCGTTACGCGACGAACATGAGCCCCCAACACGGGACCCTGAGCGGGTTTTTCCACATGACCAGAGCACGTAGGCATCGCCGCGTGACTTTGATCGTGCGGAGCGGATTTCCCCTCGGGGAGAACCCTTTTGTTTTGAGCCACCACTGCAGTGGCCTCATGTACAGTAGGCCAAAAGATATCACGTTGGACGCTGCTGCCATGAGACCTAACAGTTTCTGGAACCGTTTCACAGTGACGGCTCGGCCTAGCTTCTGTTCTTTGGCGGCTGCCAGGATCGATGCTATGCGTGTTGGCGATAATTGCGCCCGCATAATTACCGAGTCCCAGTTCACACCTAGAAAAGTGGTTCTCTGAGCCGGAGAAAGCACACTCTTCTTGGCGTTCAGCCTCCACCCCAGCTTCGACATATGGGCGAGAACAGCATCTCGATGCTGAACCGCCATCTGCTCTGTATTCGCTAGAATCAGCCAGTCGTCGATATAGTTCAGTATGCGGATGCCCTGTAGACGCAGCGGCGCCAGAGCTGCATCCACACGCTTGGTGAACGTGCGGGGTGACAGTGCTAGACCGAAGGGAAGTACACGATATTGGTATGCCTCTCCCCCGAAGGCAAACCTCAGGAACTTCCTGTGATGTGGAAGGATGGAGAGATGAAAATACGCATCTTTGAGGTCTATGGTAACAAACCATTCCTCCGATTTGACCTGCGCTACAATCTGTCTGAGTGTAAGCATCTTGAATTTGAGCTTGGCCACCGAGCGATTCAATAGCCGCAGATCTAATATCGGGCGTAAGCCCCCATCCTTCTTCGGCACGATGAAGTAACGGCTATAAAAGCCAGACTCCCTGCTGGGAGGGGGAACCCTCACTATAGCCCCTTTTTGCAGGAGTGTCTCTACTTCCTGTGCCATTACCAGAGCCTGCTCCGGGCCCACCTCTGTAGGTAGGACACCGCAGAAAGGAGGTGGCCGACTTCTGAACTGAATGGCGTACCCCTTTTCTATTATCTGCAGGACCCACTGAGATATATTCGATAGACGTTTCCACTCGTCTAGAAAATCTACTAAGGGAACCAGCCTCTCGAGGCTGGCCTCTGGTGTATTTTGAGCAACAAGCACAGTGCCCTGAAGCGGCGGACCGGCAGGGAACGACTGACTTGACTGCTCGGGAGCCCCCCGAAGGGGGAGCGGACCACCCTCGAGTGGCCCGCGGGGACCGTCTGCGCCCCGGCATTGCGGCGGGGTTGGCAGCGCGGCCCCCAGAGGGCGCTGCAGGACAACGGGTACCGTAGGCAGAGGTAAACACCGTTTCCCTTCGGAGGGGACTACCCTCAGCGTCCTTTTGTTTCCCCTGCCCTCCGAGGAGGGGGCGGACCACCCTCAGGTGGCCCGCGGAGACCCTCTGCGCCCCGACATTGCGGCGGGGTTGGCAGCGCGGCCCCTTGAGGGTACCGAAGGAAGACGGGTACCGTATGCTGAGGTAAGCACCGTCTTCCCACGGAGGGGAAACTAAGGGAACCAGCCTCTCGAGGCTGGCCTCTGGTGTAATTCGAGCAGCGAGTGCAGTGCCCTGAAACAGCGAACCGGCAGGGAACACCTGACCTGACTGCTCGCATGCCCTCCGAGGAGGGGGCGGACCACCCTCAGGTGGCCCGCGGAGACCCTCTGCGCCCTGACATTGCGGCGGGGTTAGCAGCGCGGCCCCCTGTGGGCACCGAAGGAAAACGGGTACCGTGTGCTGAGGTAAGCACCGATTTCCTTCGGAGGGGAAATGCCAGGGACGATGCAGCTGAAGGCGAGAGATAGCTCGCAAGCGTCTCTTCGATCTTCGGCATCGCCCCATAACCATAGTGTCTCAGCCCAAATATATTACTATATGCAGATGTATGTGGGCTGAACACTCTATATGATACCGCTTGTTTCCTCCATGACCTAGACACCTCGGTGTGCAGGTCAGGGAAGAATGGCAGGACGTTGATGCTTTGCACGAGAGGGCAGGAATCGCTCATCTAATTTCGTTCTCTCTGATTTCGATGGGATTCAGATATTTCAGCCAGCCAGTCATTTCTTATTTTTATATTTAACCTGGCCACAGCTCTCGTGAGAACCTCAACTCACTAGCGGGTGACTGAAGTGGCGAGTCTTCAGTCGCGATGCTCTCAACGTCCACCTCCTCAGAGCTGGATAGTTGGAGCACCGGTGCCCCGCCCAGGGAGGAAGAGACCGCAGAGCGGGCTTCCAAACCCCGAGACGAGACACTGGACGATACAGGTGAGGGCTGAGATAAGGCTGGGCCCGTCTCAAACCCCTCTGTAAAGTCCACTTTTTTTTTTTTTTTTTACTTTCGCATGGGACTGAAGTGGCGAATCTTCAGTCGCGATGCTCTCAACGTCCACCTCCTCGGAGCTGGATAGTTGGAGCACCGGCGGCTCTCTCGGGAGGGAAGAAACCGCAATGCGTGCTTCCAAGCCCCGAGAAGAACCGCTGGATGGAGCAGGTGAGGGCAGAGATAAGGCAGTGCCCGTCTCAAACCCCTCTGCAACATCCCATTGTGAACCCCACGACTGCAGCCTCCGCTCTGCCTCGGCAGCAGCGGGACCAGAGCCGCGGGGAACACGAGCCGAGGCACCCTCCTCGAAGAGTGCCCGGCGGGAGCGCAGCGTTCTCAGTGGCATACGCTCACAGTGCTCGCAAGCAGCCCCCTCGAGGGCTGCCTGGGCATGCTGCGCTCCCAAGCATGCAACACAGAGAAGATGTGTGTCCCTGCCCGAGATGTAGCGTGGGCAGGGAGGAACACACTTTCTGAAATTGCTGCTTTCACTCGCCATTTCTATCTATTTTATTTTCTCTTTTTTCTGTTAATATATGAAATATTTAACAAAAGGGTGGAAAATCTCTGATAATAGACAGACAAAAACACCAAATAGACAGACAGGTTCACACAGATCACTTACTGAAGGCACAGAAGCTAGTTCCTGTTTGTGTTCGCGGACCTTTTATAGTCTCCGGTTGATGACGTCATCACGTCGGCGACGTCATCACGTCGGCGACGATCGATCTTTTTTCCGATGGAATGGTTCTACAGGCGCTTCACGACGCATTAACGCAGAGGCGTTCTCACAGCGTTTCGACGCAGCTCGAGTTCCCCGAAAGGGAACTGAAGAAGCGTCAAGCGCCTGTTGTTTGACACTGACTAGTTCTCTCAAAATATTCCCAGAAAATGTTGCCTAGAACTCATTTAGTAAAGAATGCTGGTGCTGTCAGTCGATCGAGGTGGGCAACAGAGTTCATGTGAGATCAGGCGGTTGTTTCAGTGGACTTATATCTTCGACCTTCTATCATTTCCCAGCACATTTGACCACAACTTGTCCTGCAAAGTGCCCATGTTTGCCATTACCGGGATGCTATTTTAAATGTTATAAAAACCAGTTTGGGGACGAAGGCTGGCGTAGGGTTACAACTAGGAGCTCCGCGATCAATCTCGGGCCATTTTCTACTCTCACTCCATCTCTCCCTCAGGTTGTTGAAACACACATAAAAACCGCATATTAGGTAACATAGACCCATTTAGAAAGCAATTTAAAGCACTCCGCAACCGTCGCTGCTGGTGAAGAAGTCTAGCCTCTTAATTATCCTGTATCAGTGTTACAGAAAATGCTTCCAAATATTACTCTTTGTTTTCCTGCTGTCAGCCTCCGGCTTATGTAGCAGGCTTTTAAGTATCTCCTTGTGTTAGACTAAGGTTTCCAACATGGAGAGAAAAAGCAGAAGGTCTCATTGTTTGCCCTATGCCAGAAATGGTATTTTACAGGCATTTAAATCTTTGTGAAGCCTTTCAGATAAATGCAAATCATGCTCAGATAAAATTATTCTGGGGATATTAGTGGGATTGCGCTTACAAGCACAGTCCAGTGAACTAATGCACTTATCTGTTCCATGCATTCCATGCCAATGCTCTTCATTCCCATAGGCTTATCATTTCCATGTGTCATTCCCCATCCAAAAACGCTTCCCTAAACACCAATGAAAAATTCTGAAAACCAGACAATCTAGAAGCCACCTACCAAGGAGGAACACTTTCAAACTGCTTAACTCCTACCACTGAATTTAATTTTAATTAAACAGTTAATGAGCCATGGGATTAATGCCAATGGCTTTTTAAAGCAAACATCTACAAATCATTAAGGCCCCCATTTGGAAGTGAAAAAGGAAATGTGCCTGTGGCAGAATGGGATCCTTTCCCCTCTCTGGGGCCTAGTGAACCCAAGCCCACGCGTCCACGGGGCGACATTATACAGGCAGAGTAGAGTAGCCCATGTTTAGCACGCTGTACAGGCATCTCTCTTTTCCTCCATTTCACTCACGCAGCAAGAGCTAAAAAGAGCCGCAGCCGCGACTCAACCACAACAAACCCTTCTCCATGACATTGCATCCACATACTGAAGGTCAGCAGCAGGGGAACGGCATGACAGTGGGGGTCCTACTGGGGTACACTGGAAGGGTTAGTATGACCAAATGAGTTTCCCCTCCACACTGCTGGAGCCCTCTATTACAGGCCTGAACAATGTGGAATGGAAGGAAAGTAAATTGTATGGACACATGATCAGACCATTTTCTGAAAGCATCATGTTGCTTCCTATAGCCCTGACCACTACAACAAAAGGTTGCTGTAAATAATCATAAATGTGCAATCACTTTTTTTTTATTCTTTCTGCAATATATCACATAAATGTAAGGTTCTGTTTATGATAAATATTTCAGCGTCAACTAAAACTGACATAAATAAAGCAATTTGAATCGTAAACAGATAAACATCAATATTTTTGTACATTTTAATGAAAATCTGGCTAATGAGATTTTTTTTTTCATTTTCCCCAAATTCACGAAAAATCTACTTCTTCAAATCGCCCACACATCATATCGCCTCTAAAGGAATGCAGTCAACATCTTAACGCTATGTCCAATGGGGCTCTCATTTGTAACAATTAGTGCTCAGTCACATGCATGCTTCATGGCTTAAATCCAATTTAAAGCATCAATGTCTTAATAAGTCAGCTTCTAATCATAACTGCTGGCACAGCATCCAATCCCGTAATGACCCATAAATTCTGCTCCATGACTCCATTGATCATCACCCTCAGACGAGATGAGCCAGTTAATATTATCAAGATGTACTTTCATCTTAAGTATTCATTCATGATTACGCTGCACATGTATCAGCATCACTGGTTAATCACTAGCTTGTGGCTTTAACTAGCAAACACACACACATACACATACACACACACACACACACACACACACACACACACACACACACACACACACACACACACACACACACACACGCACACACTCAGTCACTCAGAGGGATCGATTTTAGACCCACAGCCTGTCTTGCTCATGCTTTGAGCTATTATTTAAACAACAATATTCTTTTTTGTGTAGACCCATTAATATATAGGGCAGACAAGCCAGAAAATAAACAGGTGGGGGAGAAAGTCTGTTGCATAAATGCATAAAGCCCCACTTGGAAGGGATTAGTTTTTCATGGATAGATGGAGTAATGTAACTTTACCGGGATACCAAATCTCAGCAAAACTAGCAGAAGTGGGAGGGGTAACTCGATTTATGCACCGCTGTCACCTCCCTGTTGTCATGTTGCTTATTAAGTTGCTTTCTGATATTATGTGCGCAAACAAATATATCCTATATATCATGTATACTGAAAGCTACTTTTAAACAGGAAATTACAAAATATTTATGTGCATTTTTACATCTGTCTGTTCCCACAGGATTAGTATTACCTGAGATACAATAAAGCAGAAACATGACGACAATCAAGTGTAACATCAAAAAGGTCAACTGAACTGGTCAGAAGGAACAGAGAGAGGAGAGCAATACCCAGATACATCAGTTCAGCTCCTCCAGCTCGTTGACGTAGCCTGTAAACGAAAGGCAATTTAGCCTCGAGGTATGCAGTCTTACGTTTGAGTCTTAAATTAGGCCGCTTAGTTTTTATGCCACTGACTTTAAAAGGCCAGTCTCTGGATAAAGTTTTAAACAACTAAACTAAAACAGATTTATGTAATGAGTCCCCGATTTCATTTTGAAATTGTGCATTTATTTATTGTGAACACCTTTGATTTACTACAACTCAAAGTCTGAGTGTTCATTGGATTTCATGCTGCTAAATTTAGATAGCAAGTACCTGACGGCTCACACAAATGCACCACATGAACACAGAGAAACAAACACAATACCAACACCAGTCAGCCTGTGTGATGGAGGTTCCTTGTGGCTTCCAAATAGTTTTGTCAGTTATTGTAAATTTTACACAAAAGTTTAGAGTACAGAAATCAATTTCAAACTTTTCAATTTGACAGATTTAATGACTGTAGAACCCCCCCCCCCCCATCCACCCACCTGTGGGTTATATATGTTGTGATTTTTACACATAGAACTATTGTATTATAAAAAGAATTGAATTCCCAGTCTCCAGTGGCCTGTGCTAAATTTACCTTAAACTAAATCACCAAAGCCTACTGGTGCTTGACAGTGAAAGGCAGTTGCACAGCCTCCTCTCGGCTATTGCCAGAGAAGGCAAGCCACTCTCCTTTTTACATATCTTTTATATATATATATATATATATATATATATTATCAACTTAACCTTTTTGATTTTCTAAAAGTCAAACAACATGAACCATTTTACATATACTGTATATATAGATGTTACTTTCATTTGAATTTTTCATTCCTCAGAATTCAGAGCCCTCCTCATTTCCCCCCCGCCAGTTCCTTTTGATCTCTTCTCTTTTGTGTTGACAGTCCATAGCAAGTTTTGCCAGTTCGAGAGATTTTCAGAGGACAGGCTGATTCTTCCAGCTTGCCATCATGAAAACGGAGTTGACTATGACTGAAAACAGCATCAATGGCCCCTGATTTTTTCCTGACGAAAGTGGTGTCTAGTGAAGTGTTAACAGTCCTGACACTGCTAGTTTTATGTGTGTCTTGGCATGTCTTCCTGTGAGTCAAACCCCTGACGCATATTTTGTGATAAATAAATAAAGCCAGTGGAGAGGAACAAATACATACTCCAAATAGAAGCTGACAGCTCACAAGCTAGTAGATGGAGCCCTCTCTCTTTTCTGCTGACTAGTACAGGCAGATGAGAGCAGCACAGAGAGTCTTGAATGAGATTTCTTGGGCCCTCTGTCCCACTCATAAGACCAATACAGGCCCCAGGAGACTGCCGAGCTACTAATAAGTGGCCTTCGACAAGACAACAAGCCATTCACGTAGCGATGAGCACACCTTCTGGGAAAGGTGAAGGGTTTAAGAGCAGAGATGGATGTTTTAAATAATAATGACTCACTTTTAGGGTTTATCGCTCCATTTTTCCTCTTTTCCCATTCCCTGAGGGAGGGCATTCATGGTTAAGCATGATGATTGATAATCTAATATCGCCAGTGCTCTCGTTCACCTTTGGTCTTGTATGCAGAAGGACTAATTGCAAAGCTGTCATACAGATCTTGCGCCTAAACTCACCATTTTTACAAACCTGTCAAAAAGTGAGGAGCACTACATTACACGGACGATTAGCCGTAATTCCCCAGCTGAAGGAGGAGACCTCAGGCGGACTCCATAATCTACACTCAACACCCCCCGCACGCACCCCCATTGCAAAGCACCTAGCTTTGTCATAAAATGACATTACAATATGCTTTTTCAGACTTGAACCGGTGTCTTGAGACTGCCTGGTAATGGCCTTGTAAATCACACATCAACTTCTACACTTCCTCATCCGATAAACAGCCTCCCAGATGATTCTGGTGGAGCAATATCCAGCAAAATCAAAAGCTGGAACACTGGTAGACGTTCAAGATTATAATGTGCTTTATTTAACAACTTCACCATGTTAAAAGTGTTCCTTTAGGTCAAAACGTAGAAAGCATATAGTGATAGCAAAGATCAAGGTCAAGGGTTCAGTTGGCAGGGAAATGATACACTGATTTTCTATGTTTCATGTATTTTAAGCGGCAGCCATTACTCTAGTTTACAATATCACATGATCCTTTAATTCTAATTCAAGATCTAAACCTATTAATTCTAACATGATGATTTTCTTTGTATTACCAATGTTTAAAACTGTTAAGGGTTAGATTATATCATTAATTACTCACCCTCATGTTGTTTTTTTATAAAAAAATAGATAGTTATTAAGGTTTTTTTAGCCCTGAAGGTAGTAAAGACATTGTTAAAATCAACCCGATCACATAAATGCGTATAAATAGTACGAGTGTGCAATGTCGTGGAATATATATGCCAAAACTCATTTTGGCGTGCATATGATACGCTGTTTTTCGCGTGCATATGATACGCACTTTATGGCATATATATGACACGCTCTTGGTTTAGGTTGGTTTTAGGGTGGTGGTGGTGGTGAGGGGGTCGTATGTATAATAAAATGCGTGTCATATGCACGCGAAAAACAGCGTGCCATACATTCCACGACATTGCACACTCATACTATTTATACGCATTTTTGTGAGAATACCCTGGTTAAAATAGTCCATGTTTCTAGAGTGGTTCAACTTTAATTTTATGAAGCAACGAGAATATTTTTGTGTGTTGAAAAACAAACAAAAATAACTACTTTATTCAACAATTTCTTCTAGTCTTTTTCAGTCTCCTACGTAGTTTGTAAATACAGCGCCATTGGCCAGCTCCTGTGTCAGCATGCATCCTGCTCAAATGAACAGCGTCGGCCAATGGGGAGCCTAGAACTCGGAAGTACTGCGCTGTATAACGATGTCTTTACTACCTTTCTGGGCTGCATTTCCCAAAAGCATCGCAAGCTTAAGTTGATTGTAGAACAATTGCCACCAATGGTCTCTACAATCAACTTAGGCTTACGATGTTTTTGGGAAACGCAGCCCTGGGCAGTGAAAGTGGAAATTAAATTGCTGTCTATGGGGCTCTGGGATTTCCTCAAAGATATCTTAATTTGTGCTCCGAAGAAGAATATGTTAAGGGTTTAAAAAGATATGAGGGTGAGTAAATGATGATATATATTCATGTAGTCATGTATTTTTTTTCAGAACACTTTGATGAATAGAACTTTACCCATACGGAAATGTAATATATGTACATATATGTCCCTATATCCGAGTAGTGATGTCATATATGTTTCATATAAGGCAATACATTATTAGCGCATATATACATTCTCATGATATATGAAGATATAGGTTTATACCATGTATGAAATACCCATAGAATAATTATTATATATACATATATTAAAATTATTTATATGATGATTTTTTATATGGTACTGTATGTTAATGCCATATATGTAAACAATATATGTCGAATTTATATATGTAACTTTAATTAAACATAATATAATGCAAACATTCAGTATGCTGGTATAGGATTTTATATGGATTTATATAGTGGTGTTTGAATCCTGGCATTTCATAATTTGGTTTTGGCTCAGGCTTCTGACATTAAAAGCTCCATGTGTGTTTTTCTCCCCATTGTAAGTGTACAGTTTGAGCATTTGCTTGGTCTCGTGTGAGCATCTAGTTTTGCTTGGGCAGTATACACTCTTTTGTCCATGTGTTTAGGGTTGTTTGTTTAACATGCGGCTTGTGCTCATGGCGTGTACTTTCATGTTTTGTTCTGTGTAGCATGTAACGGTTACTCTGGTACATGGGTGACATTTTTCATCCTGTCCTCTAGAGGGCAACAGAGGGAGGAAGTGGTTTTAAGGTTACGAGTAGCATAGAGGAGAGGCATGGCAGTGGAGAATGGGTGAAAATGCCTGGAATCACATTGTGTTTGAGAGTTAAGTGAATTGTACATTCTAATGCTTTACAATCGTGTTCAAATGCACATTTGTATGTACCCATAAAAATGTTAATTCATAGTGTTTGGAAGTTTGCAGAGAAGCTTGCAGAGGACTCTGTTATGGGGCTTGAGTGCACTGATACCTACTTCTTACCTGTGTTGGATTGTGCCAGTGCCTAATCTAGTATTTAGGATTGTATATCTTCATTGCCTGCTTGGACTGGGCCTTCTACAACACTCATATAAGAGACTTGCATTGCAGACTGTATATCCTGTTCCCTCTACAGCATTTTGAATTGTTTGGTACTGTTTTTTGTTTGTGTATCACTGGTATTTTGGGTTTGGAATTGATTTACTGTTTATTTGTTTACTTATAGTGTTGAGCTTTGATATTCACAATGCTGTCTTGGATTTCTGTCCATGTGCTAATTGTTACTATGTTATCTCATTCAGTGGTTAAATAGATACAATTTATTTTCACTCCCTCATTGAGAATCTTACAGTTAGTTTGAACACAAACTATTGGCAAAAGTGAATTCCCGTTTTTTTTTAGTATTTCTTATTGTATAAAAAACTAAGGCGAGCCAGTTACAAGCATGAAGGGGTTTGATTGTTTCGATTGTTTATTTTTGAAGTCTAATAAAAAGCCCATTAACCTCTGCACCCTTGAGTCCTTCATCTCTTGCTTCACCTGACAATAAGTAACATTATAAATATTTTATATTTTAAATGTCATTTGTTTTATACATAGTATAGATTTTAAGACTCTACGACATTTGACAGTGATAATGATTTGTCACATATATAATTTAAACATATATAATATGTGGACTAAAGATATATGTCAATATATGGAATTTCTGATGCTGTGCATATATGTGCATTTATGTTTTTACTCTATATGAGCATATTAGGATATTTCATATATGAGACCTATGTGTCAATATATGTATTATACATACATTAACATATATAATATATGGGATACATTTATATGTCAATATATGGAATTGTTCCAATTTCTAATATGTTTCATATATGTTTTTACTTTATATATCACATATATCGCATATATTGATATTTCATATATAGACATATATTACATTTCCGTATGGGTACTGTCCCTTTTGGTTAGTTATTAATGCTTCTTTGCTTTAAAAAATAAATCTTTGTATGTATCCATTCTTGAGCAGATTTATTGTATACAGTATGTATATGTATATTTAAAATTTAAAATTGTTTGGTTTATTAGTAACATACTATTTAAATGGAATTTTGTTAAATCTAACATAAATGTAACCAAAAAATAAATTGGTTAGCAAACAGATTGGTTACAACAGTGGATTTATATTATGCATTGCCCATGATTAAATTAGTTTATTTAACAGATTTGCTAACCTCTATACGGTATACTAGCACATTGGGGTAGAATATCCTGATTGTCAAATGATTTTATGGTCAAGTTTTTAATCTATCCACATTCATCTTTGAAAACCAGACAGAAATTGGTTTAGACAAATCATACTGCCATAAAACTTTTACAGAACAAAGTCCTCTGTATTTTGACAGCAGCTGGGGGATTTGAAACCATTGTTGAAACAGTCCAGCTCTTCTAAAATATCATCCATGACATTTATGTATTTTATTAGGATGACAAGAGCACTGCAGTTGTAAAATAGAGGGACAACGCGAACCTTTGTGAATCCAGTGTTCTTACATGTCCTGTTAGAGGCCTTGAGATTCTGAACAATGACGTCTCCTGTTCGACTCCAAGTGCTTGCTGTCTGTCACAATGGTGGATGTTAGTTGTAATTATACTGAGTGTGTCTCTCCGAGCCACATGTGCTCTGACTGTTCCAGTCCTCCTCCGGACGACATTGAATGAATGTGTCCTCATCTGTGATGTTGACACGATTAACTTTCACCCACTGCATGTACTGTGTCACTACAGTCTTTAATCATCCCTCTGTCCCCATGCCCTCAACCACACCTCCTCTCCTCCCCTCTTCAGAGAGCATGCCCTTAAATATTGGCTACCTTTAGATCAGGATGGCAGAGAAACCACCAATTACCCATATTCATGCTCCCAACAACACAATTCCCCATTATTTATGTGCTGCTCTTTTCATTGCTATAGAAGACAGCTTTTACAGGGAAGAACAAATCTAAAGTGAAAGCTTAAAGCACTTGAAATGGTTCTCCCTCTCACCCAATTTTACCCTCAGTCTTTCTCTCTTCTTTCTCTTTTTTACACCCTCCTCCCTTTTTCCTTTGCGATTTTTTTCCATAGGTGTGCTGTGGAACGCTTCTCTACTTGCCCGCTTATTGTGCTAAAGTAATTACTCCAGAGATGAAGCTCATGAAGTGGAGAATTTCAAATGATTTCTCCATATGCATGGAGAGTGAAGCATGGAATATAGAAAATGATAAATTAGAAATGTATTTACAGAGAACCTGATGAGGAAGGTTAAAACGATTAGGCCCGATGGCTTTGCCAAGGAGTCTAAGGCAGACTCCACATGAGCTCTCTTCCTCTGATTGGTGCCCCCTGCAGAAAACGGTAATAACGCGGTTCTCTCCTCACAGTACTGAGCACCAGCGGGATATTTACTCCATGCAGGCTTCTTGGGTTATTGAGAGGATATTTTGGCACCACAATGTCCTATCTTGCATTTGGTAAAGGTCTCTCTACTGGATGGTTGGATGATTGCTTTCCTCTAATTAACCCCTTCTTTATAAATGTAATCCGTAATGTGCAGCAAGCTTTATTAAAAATAATTAATTTTCCAAAACTTGTGAATAAATGTAATGCAAAATACATTTCTTGTTTTTGCCGGTTGTAATAAAAAGCCTAGAGGCTGTTGGTCTATATTGTTAGTTTGCAGTTATGTCTATGCATGTGCACGTCTCTTTATATCATCCCCAAACTTAATTTCATTTCATCTCTATCTCCCCCACACACGCATACCCTTTAAAAGTTTTCTTGGAAAAAAAGAAAGAAATGAAACAAGGAATTTGATTTGTGTAGACGTAAAATATATTAAATCTGCCAATCAAGAATGAAGGTGCATTAAAACAGTCTATAGAATATTTGGACAAAAGTTTCCTTGCCGTGGTCTGACCTCTGCATACAAGTTCATTTAATTTGACTCATCATCTCTTGATGTTGTTCCATCAGATATGTCAGTCAGTGGTGTGTGTTTTACTGTACAACGACATAACTCGCAGCTTATCTACTATTGTACGATGCAATTGACTAGCTAGTCACAACATTCAACCACATTGGTTAATGAAGTCACAAGAGTAATAACTTCCGAGTAATCCATTTTGAGATCTCTTTTCCAGATTTTTTTGCTATAAACGCCTCGGCAACGTATGTAATCTTAGTTCACTGAAGAGGGAGCAACATGCTGTGTCATCGCTGTGGGAGCTTCTTTTTGTGATTGTGTCATAACCTGCACCTAACACTGTATGGACACCTAACATACTCCCTGTATCTCAGGTATGCAGGGAGTATGGCGGGGCGACGCAGTGTCTTGTTTGCTTTTCAGGGAACTAAGGTTATATACGTAACCAAGATGTCCACTTTCAAGGGAACTCGTGCTGCATCATCGCTATGGGAACACAATACCCCCATCGCCATATGAGCCATATGCTCGCCCATGTAAACATTGTGCACTAAGAAGCAAGCACCTGTGCCCCCAGTGTAGAGCTGAGGTCAAGTTCGTAGAACCTCCCAAAACGTGTGCAGTGAGGATCAGCCTGCCGCATCATCCTCTAGGGAAACCCCTGACAATATCCTCTGGCCAACAATTACTCCGATGGCGCAAATTGACGATATTTGCATCATGGGAGGAATTTTTCCAGAAATAAAATGCACAAATCTCTGTCTCAGGGGGATATGAGGGGGGAAGCACAATCATTCGAATATACTCCAGGGTTTCTACTGATACAAAGCCATATGCTAATCGCTGAAGAAACCCTTTAACCATGCCAGGCGCAAAGTCCAAGAATGAGGGTGCCACCGAAAGGGCTTGAATGTCTCCTATTCTCTTGAAAGATGTTATAGCCTGAAAAAATATTGTCTTTAGACTGAGAAATTTCTCAGGTACCACTTCATTCATCTCAAAGGGAGCCTCGGAGAGACCTCGAAATGTACAGTGGCCAAATCCCAAGCCAGTACCCTAGTGCAAACTACGGGTTTCAACCTAAAAAAACAAAAAACAAAAAAACACATTATTCAATGGGTGTCGCCCCAAATATACACTACCCAAAGCAGTGCTGTGCTCTAAGCCGATTAGGCTGCTTATACACATACACATTTATTGAGGAGGGGGCTAACCCTGCAAAGAACCTTTCCTGCAGGAAGTCCATCACTGCACCCACTGGGTAGTTAACTGGGTCCCACTTGTGATTCCTGCACCATGAAGTGAATAACCTCCACTCCAGGGCATAACGTTTCCTCATGGAGGGAACTCTAGAATGTAGAATGGTTTCCACAACCTCATTTGACAGACCAGAACCTAAGAGCTGGGCCCCCTAAGAGGCCAAGCCCACAGTTACTACAGCTTGGGGTGAGTGTTCAGTATAGACCTCTTTGTCTGAGACAGGTCTCTTCTGATCGGAATCTCCATCAGAGAGCTGTTGAGGAGAGACACTATGTCCGAGAACCATACTCGGGCCGGCTAGTATGGGGCTTCTAGCAAACTCTCTCTAGAACTCCCGGAACCAGAGCAATTGGGGGAAATGCATACAGGGGCAGCCTCAGCCTCTCCTGTACCAATGGTGTTAAGTCCCAGAGGAGCTGGATTAGATATGGAGAACCACAGATGACAGCAAGATGTTTCTGAGGATGCAAATAGATCCATCTCTGCTCTGCCAAAGTTCTCCCACAGGAGTTCCACCACCTAAGGGTGGAGTCTCCATCTCCCGGGCCTCAGCCCTTGCCTCGACAGGATGTCTGCTTCCACATTCAGATACCCAGGGATGCTAAACTGCCCTGATAGAAGTTTACAGTTTCTATAACAGGTACAATCTCAGACCCCCCGAGCCAGTTTGTATAACAGGTGCAATCTCAGACCCGCCGACGGTTTATGCAAAAGGCCACCAATGTGTTGTCTGTTCAAACACACACATGATGGCCTCTGAGGTCTGGAAGGAAGTGCTTCAGAGCAAAACACACAGCCAACATCTCCTAGCAATTTATGTGCCAAGAAAGAAGATATTACTGCCACAGACCTTGAACTGAACAACCATTCATGCTTGCCCCCCCAAACTGTGAGGGAAGCATCTGTCTTTAGCGTAATGCGATAACAAGGAGCTCCCAAAACAAGCCCTTGGGACAGAAACCAAGGCTCCATCTACATAACCAAAACCAAAAGGCATTGTCGCGTGACACTGATCATGCAAAAAGGATTTCCCCTTGAGAAAAAAAATCCCTTGGTTTTTGGCTACCACTGCAACGGTTTCATGTACAACAAGCTGCAATGTATCATGTTGGGTGCTGTGTGGACGCATTGGAGGCCATCAGACCTAACAGTCTTTGAAAAATTTTGACAGTGAGTGACAGATCTAGCTACACCCCTTTTACTGCTGAGAGAATCGACACGCTGCAAGGCGGTCAAAGATAATACTGCATGGTTACTGAATTCCAACTCACGCCCAGATAAATGGTCCTCTGTACTGGAGAAAGCACACTTTTATTTGCGTTTAATCTCAGCCCCAACTTCCTCGTGTGTGAGAACAACATCTTGATGTTGATCTGTGCTGACAGTGCTAGGATATATAGTTGAGAATATGGATACCCTGCATATGCATAGAGACTATATATATAGCAATTAAAAATGACAAATAAATGCATACTCCTAGAGCTCTACACAAGATATGTTTGATTAGACCATCTGGATGCTCAAAATTGATCCGGAGAATGTACACTTATTGTACACATAAGTTAATCATTGTGCTATTAATGCGTGCTGCATTGCAACGCACACACATAGCTGATCGCACATCACGCGGAGATCGCGCACCTCACACAAAAACATTCAGTAGTGCAGAAATGTATTGTCAACACTAATCTGTCATTTATCAATAAAAAAAGCTTGGAAACGGAAAAGTTATTGCATATATTTCTTGATAATTAAAACTCACAGCTTGACTATTAGTAGAAAGACGCTGGCAGGTAGAATAAATCCACATGCAATCACTCACTAATCCATTCATTTACATGTAATCTTTATTGTGCTACTTTATCTGTATCCTATTCAGAACAATTAGAAATCTGTGAGATATATAACTACCATAAGACAGAGGAACTGATACAAAAGCTGTTATGTATGACTAATAACCTTATGGGCAGCGCTGTGTCATATGCCATAGCTGTCCTGTGCTCAAGAAAACCTGTGTTCGCATCTCAGCTCAAGGTTCAGGCTTATTTGTTCATTAATGACATCATCAGCTACTAGTTGACGTCGACTCGACTTTTATCACATAAATGTCAACTTTAAAAAATCGGAAGTTGTTCAACCCCTACTATGTGTGTGTGTGCGCGTGTGTGCGCGCGTGTGTGTGTGTGTGTGTGTGTGTGTGCGTGTGCGCGTGCGTGCGTGTGTGTTTTAATTTAATAAAGTCATACAGGTTTGGAATGACATGAGGGTGAGTAAATGATGACAGAACTGTAATTTTTTGGGTGAACTGTCCCTTTACTGAAAGACCTGTTAATCTTTTAATATAGTAGTAAATCTCTTTGATAGTGCTCTAGACTTTACAGCAGTTCAGCACTTAAGTGTTTGAGTATCAATCAGAACATGTCCTCACAAAGAACCTTCTGTTGAGGGATATGATCATAATTACACCTTCAAATTCTTATTTGAATCTTGATATTGCCATTTACCTCAAATTACTTGATTCATTACCCATCATACTGTATGATTACCTATTAGAATGCAATTAGGATGATTTGCTCTCATAAGCAGTGGGTCCATCATAGCAAGCACAAAGAACATTGCAAAAGAATTTAACTATGGATGCAGTTATTTTCATAAATTGAGGTTACAATTGAGCACAGTTTAACCTATTTCATTTGAAGAGTTTTATATAAAGAGAAAGTAATGATGAAAATGTGTATATTTAACATAAAGCAATAGAGAAGCCTTTGGCCACTATAAAAAAAATCAGACATTGAAGATATTGCTTAAAAAAATAATAATTACATTACAAAATGCCCTGACAAAATAAAAACTGTCTGCAACCTTGCTGACTAAAGTGAGGTGAAGCCCATGGCATCATCTTCCTTCTCATTAATTTCACATCTATAGTTTGCTTAAAATGCAATTAACAGAATAGTGTAAAGATCAATGTGTTGTTAAATTATGCTGGCTCCTGGTTGCTGTCTGGGTTGAGGTAGGCTAAATGTCTTGTCAGCTCTTTTAAGCTTTATATCGCATGTATTATTTTAACCAAGCCATTTATTGCAAGGACACTCCATGACCATGGCTCAATATGAGTCATTATAAGAGCAAATAAATATGGCAGCAATCATTTCCACAAGGATGTATTTAAATCCCATAAAGAACTAAAAAAATAAAAAATAAATTCTCCAGCAGCAGAATGATAATTTTAAGACACACAGTACAGCCGCAACAACTTTCTGACAGTTTCATCATACATTACTCCACCATCTCTTGAAATTGACATTGTTGGCTTTGATCAAAGCCAAAACAGAGCCATGATATTCTGAAAGAAGTGTTTCATATGATTTCTGTGACAGACTGTATCTTTAAAAACACTACCAGTGCTTGAAGGGATACACTCTGTCTGCATGCGATCTGTTATAGAAGAGAGAGAGAGAGAGAGAGAGAGAGAGAGAGAGAGAGAGAGAGAGAGAGAGAGAGAGAGAGAGAGAGAGAGAGAGAGAGAGAGAGAGAGAGAGAGAGAGAGAGAGAGAGAGAGAGAGAGAGAGAGAGAGACCATGCTAAAATGCGAGATTTGAGAATGAGACCATTTGTAAGCACAAATGATAGACAGTGGTCAGTCTGAGAACACCACATCTAAAACGAATCCCAGCCCATTTGTATCACCACGGAATGAGAGTCTATTTCTTATTTCTTACACACACATGATGAATATACAGTATTAGGGTTCAGACACAGAAAATTAATGGCTTACAATACAATGCGACAAAAGCAGTGATGTCTCCCCCACAGTGTGAGAACTCCAGGCCTCTTGTGTTGGCTCTTTCCATTCATCATGATCAGGGCACAGTTTGAGGCACTGACCTGATTGGTGCTACATCTTCCATGTCACTCTGGAGAATAGACACTTTCTTTGTCACCAAGAATACCATCAAGCTTGTTAGGAAGAAGATAACTCTCCTTTAGTGAAAGGGGAGCTATCTTGGGAGGACAGCTCAAAAGAAGCTGTATTACAACTTTGTTATTCTATTGCTCTTCTTTTTTCTTTTCTTTTTTTTGTCTGCAATGAGGATTTTTAAGACCTTTGATACAAAATATGCTGCTGCTTGTGGACACGGACAATAGCTTAATGTTTAATTGTCATGTGATCTGGAAAAACCTGTCAGATGTCTCGCTGGGGGTCTTGTTTTCAGGAAGGTCAAAAAATAGGTTGAATGTAAATGCTTTGTCAAAATTGGGTTCCCGTTCAAGGGTCACCACTTTGGGAATGAGGGAGCAAACAATCGTACAGAAAGTGTGTTTCTCCCTTTACTCGCTACATCACGGACTGGGATACACTCTCTATGTGCATTGTTTGTTTGGGTGAGCAGCACACCCAGTCAGAACTCGTGCCGGCTGTGAGCACTGTGAGGCTCTGCCTCTCCACGTGCTGTGATCCAGCCGGGCGCTCTTTGAGGGGGGCGTCCCGGCTTGCGTTCCCAGCGGCAAAGGCCCCGCTGTTGCTGAGGCATAGCGGCAGCTCAGGTCATGGGGTTCGCAAATGGATCGGACTGAGGGGTTTGAGATGGGCCCAGCCCTTTCTGGGTTCTCTCTGGGTTCGGGAACCTGCGGGGGGGATTTCTGCAGCGTTGATGCAAGGGTTGAGGTCTCGCCACTTCAGTCCCCTGCTAGTGGGGAGCTTGTGGAGGTTTTGACCAGAATGGTGGCCAGATTAAACATCGACTGGCCACAAGAGCATCATGAGCGAGCCTGTGTATAAAGCAGGCTCGACGAGCGGTTTCTTCCCACTCGCTCTGCTCAGCCTCCACGAAGGAGCCTGCCATTTTTCACCGATCTCCACACCGAGGCTATCTCACTTGCTTATGTGGCAGCCGGACAGCCTTCTCCTTTGGCCATCCAGTCCCACTCTACTAGAAGTATGGCTGCTTCGCAGGCAATCTTGTGAGGGGCATTGCAGGATGTCTGTGATGCTGTGATACCTTCGTCAGATTCTACAAACTTGACATTAATTCTTCTCCTGGGGCTCGGGTGTTCGCCTCCTGACACTTCACAGATAGGCATCTGGCTCCTATGGGGGCGTGGGTATTCTCGTTCCCAAAGCGGTGACACAGCTCGAGTTCCGTTGAAAGGGAACGTCTAGGTTACGTCTGTAACATTAGTTCCCTCGAATAGGGTGTGGTGTGGTGGTCACCTTGCCATACTCCCCGCATGCTCGTAAATGCCTTGTTTAATCCTTCTCAGAAGCTAACGCTGTGTGTTTGTGTGTGTGTTTTATAGTTTCCGTGTCTGTGACATCACCCGCCTATGAGGTTCTGTCTTCTTATTAGACTGATGACATGCATGCTTCACGACGTAATCACGCAGAAGGGTTCCCAAAGCGGTGACGCAGCGTCTCGTTCCCTATTCGGGGAACTAGGGTTACAGACTTAACCGAAGACATTTTCATTCAATTCTATAGCACCTTGTCTATCATACCTTGGCAAAATTCACAAGCTGAAAAAATATGTCCTTCTCTAATGTTTAATAACACGCCCGGCAAAGGTGAAAAAAAAAAAACTACAAAGACACTAACATAAACCACATAACATGTAGTATGAAGGTGTATCAATGCACCTTTCTTACCAGTGTGTAACTTTTTTACCTGTGTAAACTATGCACGCAAAGTTTTATTTATTTATTTATTTATCTATCTATCTATCTATCTATCTATCTATCTATCTATCTATCTATCTATCTATCTATCTATCTATCTATCTATCTATCTATCTATCTATCTATCTATCTATCTATCTATCTATCTATCTATCTATCTATCTATCTATCTATCTATTTATTTATTTATTTATTTTTATGCAAGACTATCATATTGTTTGATTGCAGAGCACAAAAGAACAACAGAGTCTGAACTAGCTGCTCACTTACATGATCTTGCTCACCTCAATCTGCTCTATCCTGGTGATGTCAGTGCCCTAAACCATGTTATAATGGACTATTTCACATCCAGAGATGAAGGATTGGATAATGAAGAAGTTATTTAAGAGGAGTCAGTTGCAAGGTGCGCTGTGCTTGCTATTTTAAATGTAAGCTACAAGGTACACTGATAATGCTTTATCTAAACATACAAGGGGTGATCAAATATTCAGAGACTATGCCCATGATAAACAATGGAAAACTTCACTACTTACTAAGTTGATGTCCTCTTGATGGTAACATTAGCTAGTCTCCCTGTGTAGTGATGCTGCTTATACATTTTAGGTGTCATATTTGGTGACTGATTTTCAAAATAAACTACAGAGGAGCAGTAACTTATTCGTTTGCAGCCAGAATATTTTCATACTCATAAGGCATGTTCAAATCTTCATTTTGAAATAATAATAATAATAATAATAATAATAATAATAATAATAATAATAATAATAATAATAATAATAATAATAATAATAAACAATAAAGTTTGGTTTTAAAACAATTTGTTCTCTTTTTAAATTAAATTATATAGATATATGGTTCAGATCACTCCAACCATATGGAAATGTACAGTGCCTTTATATTTCAGTAATGGAGCTTGGATATCATTTATTGAAAAAGTTATAGATGACAAAACAAAATCTGACTGAAAGCTAATTTTCTGAGATATCAACCTAAAACACAATTTGCTCATATTTTTGGTTTTATTGCAGTTTTAGAGTACATGTTTTCTAAAATGTATAATAAAATATAAACAATTATATTTTTTAATTTTCATAAACTTTTATAACTTTTTTACAATCAGCTTTCATTTCAATTACAGAATAACATCTTACTGTCTATGGAACAGTAATTAAATGATTTTACATAAAACATACATCTTATATGATATTAAACAATAACATACACATTACATATGTAATTTTACATCTTACATCTGAACAAAATGGTACAAATGTACAAACGAACAAAGTTACAAGCTAGTCAGAAGATTGAAACTGCCATGTTCTCTTTGTTGTTCAATGTCCACTTTTGCACTATTTTGTTATGACAAGTTATCTTTTCAGACAAGTGAATATGTCTCAAAAAAATTGTGTCCGTAATGAAGTCAACCCTTTAAAAAAAAACACATTGTTGCATAAGTTGTGTTGTGTTGCTAAAAAAATTCTGCCCTCGAGTTGATTTAGCGAATTTACATATATCGCATCGTATCTTTCGCACCACAAATATTTGTAAAATGCACAGCATAATGAGACAATGGAAATTTGCCTCTTTTCTGCCTACCAGTTTAATGAAATAATAGCCATTGGCTATTTGTATTATGGAATATTAACAAATGATCATGACAAAGTGGGACATCTTGTCTGACAGGACAACTGCCTTTATATGATAAAGTGATAAATTGGTTTGTACATAGAGCAGCTCATTTGTCTTGTATGCAAAACTTTTGTAGCCACACAGTTTTTAGTTTTTATTATTATTTTTTTGGAGGACAGTTTGAGAATAAAGCATGCACAGCTGTATATATAAACTGCTTAATCATGTCTAATAATGCTTTGTAAGCGAATGGGAATGTTAAATATAAAATATTTCTTCATAGCTAGTTATTATAAACTGTTACCATTTATTTGTTGCACTTTGAGGGATTTATGTGGTAAATGCACATCTCTGGGTTTCCATCCAGCACTTTGTATGTGATTCACATAAAATAGGTGGATAGAAACATATCTAGTGACTGTAATGTGACAGGACAATAGTACAGATACATGATCACTAACATGAATACATGTGGCAGCTGTTTTGTCCTTAAAGAAATCCAAGTGAGTTATATTTGTAGCAGACAAATGTGGCTACCACACTGTAAAAAATTATATGTTCAATAAGTTATGACAACATATGTTTTTACATTGTTTTAACTCATCAAAATATGTTAAGAAATGTTAAACTTGTTTTTTTTAGTTATACAAGATTTTTTTTAAGTCAGTTTAACATAATTTAAGTTGAAATAACTTAAACATCCAAGTCGATTGTACTGCAAAAGTTCAAAATGTGCCTTTTTTTTTTTTACAGTGCATGTATCGGTCAACACGGTCTCACTCCCAAATCGTCAAATATTGACGCTTGGTCAGGACCAATCTGCATCACAGTTTAACGCACAGGGTACCCCTTTAGCGTCATTGCTGTCATACACAGACACTTTCGGCATATCATCATAATTGAATTATAGGATTTTGACATTATGACATTTTGGAGTATATTTTTAATTATGCTAGTTAAACACATTTGAACATGTAACCCAACCCCATCCCATTCCTAAGCCTACCAATTTGTGTATTATATTATATAAAACACAGGATATAACAGGCAGATATGACTGCATGCACAATTTATTCAAAAACTACAAATATTCAAAGTGTTCCGAGGACAAAACAAATGATTTGTGTGAAGAAAATCCCCAAAAGCAATCAGCATTTCATACAGTGGAGACCATGCAAACTAAAAATTGCCACCCGAAGAAACATTATGTCAGATTTAATAGTGAAATTCTATTGGCTCTCGTATGGCTTATGACCAATTGCAACATTACGTCAGCATTGATTGTAAAATGCCATTGGCTCTCGTGTGTCTCGTGAAAGATTGTGTCATGCTGAAGTGTCGGGTGTATCATTTGAATAAGATATGATACGTTTGTTCACAGAGCGGCTGGATCATCATTTCAGCGATTAAAACATTAAGATCAACTCTGTTCTTTACATGAAGACATTGTATGACTTCAGAAGACTGACTGTTTTGGTCAGTTTTTGCAATAAATACCTGTGACCTGTACTTTTATTTGCCTGTTATGTGTTTTATATTGTTTAGAAGTGGGTAGCTTTAGGGTAGGAGTTGGGTTAGTTGCTCCAAAATATAAAATCATGTCTACTTTTACAAATGCAAAGAATTAAAAGCGTCTTGATCTGAGGCATTAGGCAAACAATTGGAATTAATTGAGCACCCTTTTTGTTAAAATATATCTTTAAAAAGTGGCACAGAGGGGACCTGACCAAGTGTCAATTAGAGGTATGTTAATCTGACTTGAGCCCGACGGGACCCGAAAAACATGCAGGTGTCGGGTTGGGTTCGGGCTAATGTTTAATGAACAGCCTCGGGTTCGGGTCGGGCTCGGTTTTGTAATTAAGAAAAAATAAATCGGCTATAGTTTGCTTGCTTTGCCTGCTTGCTGTGTTGTGACCAGAGAGAGAGAAAGCACATGCACACACACGTAAATATCAATTTTTTATAATATCATTATATGATAGGTGTGGTGTGGCAGGCAGCGGGGCGAGGGACCGCAAGAGCGGGCCGGTGATGAGTGTTAACGAGTGCCAGCTGCATGACACACCGGTCTCGTCTCACGGCCATGTGGCGGGAGCATAAAAGGAGGAGCAAGGGCTGCGGAAGACGAGAGAGGACCAGGCCTGGAGTTTATGTTGAGTTTTGTTTTACGTGTTATTATGTTTGTGTGGGCAGTCGTCCGTGAGGGGCTGCCCACGTTTTATTTTGTGTGTTTGTGGGCAGTTGTCCGTGAGGGGCTGCCCGCGGTTTTACTTTCGTTTTGTTTATTTATTTGGAATAAAGTTTGTTGAACGTTCGCCGGTTCCCGCCTCCTTCCTTCCCATCTACAAACATCGTTACAATAGGCTTTATAATTTATATCACAAATTGTTTTGGGCATGTGCCACCACTCTCACACGGTATTTCGGTCACAACACAGCAGACGACAGAAAGCGAACATTAACCATGAATAACGCAAAAAAATGACTGAGGGAAAACTTATCACTGTTCAATGCAATGATGCAGAAGAAGTTGCACTCTGGAAGAATTACGATCAACTGTTGATGCCGTTCTCATAACTCATACTGAGAATTATATATTTGTGCAAATAATTAGAAACACTGCGCAACCTTTATGAAGTTTAAAGTTTGAGTTTCAGAGAAACTTACACCTGTCCGACCACTGCGTTGTAACATTTCAACAATGTTCGTAAAAAATGAGGAAGAAGACTGCTTAGACTCTTGTGTTTTATTTAGTTTCTTCAACTTCAAAGCATAGCCTAGGTCGTGCTCACAGCAGCGTTAATAAACTCAATACATACAATCCACACAGTTTCCCTATGGCTCTCCGGAGCATCCAGCGAACACCACACTCCTCAACTTCTCTCCCTCAGTCCTCGTTCTCTTGTGGCTTTTATACCGTCTCTCCGCGCCAATGATTGCAATCAGACAGAGGTGTTTATCATTTGCACTTGACCTAAGCTACTTGCTTACCGTCGCTCTCCCGACTCTCTCTCTTCATGCAGACCTTGCTAAACCACACCCCCTCCACCACAAATATAATTGCAAAAATGGTAATGTTATTTTCTGTGCAAAACTGACATCGGGTTTGGGTCAGGGTTCGGGCTTAACATGTAAATGCAATGGTCGGGTCGGGTTAAATTATCTTGGGTACGGCCCGGGTTCGGAATTCAGTTTAAAGCCTGTGCAGACCTCTAGCGTCAATATGTGACGAGTTGTGATATAGCAAAAACAACCACTAAGATCATCAAACAAAAGTTGTTACTTTCATTCCTGGTCTTCCCTCCATATTGTAAAAATGGGCATAATGGTCAACTTAATGTCAACTAAAATAAGTAAAATTGACTTAAATAAATATTTCATCATGCCATTTTCATTCATTTAAAATGAATGAAAATGGCATGGTGAAATATGTATTAAATGTAAAGGATATTTTCATCAAATGACAATACACACTAAAACAGAAACAAAAAAGTGGTGTAAAATCAACACAGATTGAAATACGATCTTGGCAGAAGTGAAATAGGTCTTTTGGAAGACATTGTAAGATGAGATCAATAACCTAAAGGATCATCAAGGGGAAAGCATTGTTGCATATCTCAACATCAGATGTGGCTTATGGGCCCAAGTACCTGTGAAAACGCTGTGTCTGGAGCACACTTCAAGCACAAGCTTCTCCCAGATGGGATCCGTAAGCGAGGCTTTGGATCTGAGGCTGTAGATTTAGGCATATAAATGGCGCCGACACCTTATCGACTGCCTTTGTGCTTTGTGCTTTTCCCCCACTTGTACCTGATGTGAATTTCATATCCTTACTTCAATGAGCTCAGCACCCACTTTGGCCTCCTCCCTCATCACCTGTAGGCAGACATAACTCTGCCTAGGGACGGAGCTACTGCGACTAGATCTGTCATTCTAGCAGAGGGCGTAGTTAACTTGGCACTAGAAGCCTAGTGGTACAGAAACTCTGCCATTTAAAATAAAAGAAACATGAAATGTCTTTTGATGTCAGAGAGGTTCACCTTGCTCTGAACAACAGCCCACATGGGAACGAAACGCCACGAGACAGTTTGTTTGAGGGTGGCGAGATGCTCAGTTAAAGCTGCATTCAAAAAGCAAAGAGATACAAGGGCGACCACACAGAGACAAATTTAAACACCCAAACATTTATCACAATGCATCTATAGAGGGAAGTAAAAGAACTAAGACTTCTTGTTTGAAGCAGAACTTATCTCTGACTTTGGCTTTTCTAATAAAGTTTGCTTTATGGGACGAGACAAGAGTAATCCGAATGGAATGAAGTTGTCTCACTGAACAGACTTTCTGTCGCTATAGAGCTTTAGGGTTTGCTCTATCTGTCACATCTGTCATTTCTGTTATTGTGAAGAAATTGATTTTTATATTGTTTCAGTGGAAAATGCCCCCAAATTCAGATCACTTATAGGAAGAAGACACAAAAACACGCACACTAACATACACCGAAAGGTGCAGACATCTTAACTGTCTGAAAGAATCTTTCCCAGCAGTTCTGTCAACCCTCACTGACATACAAAGGGTTGTCAGAACAATGAGACATGTTTCAAAACCAATTGTTGTGATTCTGCTCAGGATTAGACCAGACCTCACTGGCATCCAAACATCTCGGCTGTAGGAGACAGAAATAAGACCCACCACTGGCATTAATTAAACTAAAGTCATGGTATGACATCAACCAATCTTACAATACCCCAATGTTATAAATGTAAACATCTCTAAAAACTATATTTGAAGAGCAGCTTGATTTGACTGACTCCATTTTTAGACCCAGCTACAAGAAATGCATTAACAAAAAAACATCAACCAGCACACTTCTAATGCAGACAAATAAAAAATAGGGATTAAATAGGTATAGTTAGAAGAGTTTTAGTAGATGTTGTTATCGTTTTGGTCATATCATGGCAACATAAGCCCCTTTCACACTGCACGTCGTGACTGCACTGCATATTCCCGGAACATTGCCGGGTCGCCTTCTGTGTGAAAGCAACCACGTCCCGGGATTGATTACCGAATTCGACCCGGGTCGGGGACCTAGTAATATTGCGTGATTCGACCCGGGACGAGCACTGTGTGAACAATATACTGCAATATATTTTTGTTTCGTTAGGGGTGAAAGCGCACATATTACGGTATTTCGCTGGCAGTGTGAATGGGCCAAATCTAGCGGCCCGGGAACAAATGCCGGGTCGCATTATCGGTGTATTTGCCGGAATCCCAGTGTGAAAGGGGCTATAGAGTAAGCTGCTGATATGTGAATGAGCTAAATATAATAAAGTATCTAATAATAAAGCCATTCCCTATCTAAGTCTTGAATTTAATAAAAAAAGCATGCAAGTATTCCATCAAGTGGCACAATGACTCAATATGACTAAAATAAGTTTGATTCAACTTATGTGCAATTGTAATTTAACACACATATATTCAATATATAGGTAGTTCAGACTTAAGACTCAGGAGAACGAACTCCTGAGGACGAGAGAACACAAGTCTGGTAATCCTGCAAATGGAACATCAGGATTCTTGAAAGTGCTACTCGCTCTGGTCATCTGTATTTATAACAAAACACAACCCTGCCTCTATTCGTTAACATAAAAAAAAAAAAAAAAATACATTTTAATATGCGATTCAGACAATATGTGCATATATATATATATATATATATATATATATATATATATATATATATATATATATATATATATATATATATATATATATATATATATATATATATGTATATATATATATATATATATATATATATATATATATATATATATATATATATACTCGATAAAAAAAAACAAATTAATTAGAGGCTTTGTAATTAATTAATCAAAATTAATCACATTTTAATTGCATATAAATATTTGACCTGAGAACAATGAGAAGTAATTTTTCACATGGATTTTTAGTATACAACTGAATAATGACTGAATACATAAGCTTAATCAACAAAATATTGTTTATTTATTTCAGTCCAGCAGACCAGTGCAATGTTTGCCATTAAGTGTAGCAAAAGCATATTTGTGATATTTGAGGCTCGATGTGTTGCGGTGATACGCAAATTCCTTGTTGTATAGTTTGCACACAACCATGCTCTTGTCGACGCTTCCATCCTTTCTTTTTATTAAAAAAATTTCCCATCCATGGGCCAAGCAAAGCGGTCTCATCAGCTTCTTCGTAAATGTTCACTTTTGTTTTTTTGTTGTCGTGACCATAGATCGTGACCGTTGTGACTCCTATGCGTGACTCATAAATGCTAGTTGCTGTTCCAGTATAATCGGTCTGTCGAAACTCACCTAAGTTTGTATATATATATATATATATATATATATATATATATATATATATATATATATATATATATATATATATATATATATATATATATATATATATATATATATATATATATATATATATATATATATATATATATATATATATATATATATACACTGTATTATTATTAGCACACACATTATTAGCAACACCATACTAATACTGTGTTTGACCCCCTTTTGCCCTCAGAACCACCTTAATTCTACGTGGGATTGATTCATCAAGGTGCTGAAAGCATTCTTTAGAAATGTTGGCCCATATTGATAGGATAGCATCTTGCAGTCGATGGAGATTTGTGGGATGCACATCCAGGGCACGGAGCTCCCGTTCCACCGCATCCCAAAGATGCTCTATTGGGTTGAGATCTGGTGACTGTGGGGGCCATTTTAGTACAGTGAACTCATTGTCATGTTTAAGAAACCATTTTGTTTGGTTATTTCAGTCAAAGTTGCTCATCTATCAGCTTGAATCAGTCGTCCCATTCTCCTCTGACCTCTAGCATTAAGAAGGCATTATCGCCCACAGGACTGCTGCATACTGGATGTTTTTCCCTTTTCACACCATTCTTTGTAATCCCTAGAAATGGTTGTGTGTGAAAATCCCAGTAACTGAGCAGATTGTGAAATACTCAGACTGGCCCGTCTGGCACCAACAACCATGCCACACTCAAAATTGCTTAAATCACCTCTCTTTCCCATTCTGACATTCAGTTTGGAGTTCAGGAGATTGTCTTGACCAGGACCACACCCCTAAATGCATTGAAGCAACTGGCATGTGATTGGTTGATTAGATAATTGCATTAATGACAAATTGAACAGGTGTTCTTAATAATTATTTAGGTGAGTGTATATATATATATATATATATATATATATATATATATATATATATATATATATATATATATATATATATATATATATATATGCTAATATTATTATATTCACTGTAATAAAATTAAATATGACATAAAACACAACCCAGTCTCTTTTTGTTTAATCTCACTCTTAATGATCAATAATAGCCATTATAAAAGTTTAAGTAAAAGAAATACAGCAAACAATTCAGTCAGAGATATAAAGTCAGTGCTATAGGCTACAATGGTAAAGTTAAATAGCCTAAAAATATAAAGTTATGAAACTTCCTTGATAAAAGAGGCGGATCAAAGACACATCCAGTGATTTGTTCTGTACTTGGCTAGATGTGACCTTTGAATTGGAACAGTACTTGGGCAGCAACTGATGACGTTTCACAAGTCCACGAGAACACAAGCCCAGACAAGAGCACATATTGAGAAACATATGCAGTCATAAACTTCATGGTCTAGTTCTTGTTCCTCGTTGATTCTCCTGCATCTCTAAGCTCCTGTGTCTCCTCCACGCAAACCTTTAAAGCAACACCAAACAACGATTACTGCGATTACCAATGTTAACTCGTGTGTGGAGCTGTACTCACAGGTCGGACTCTCTAAGCAGTCTCTCAGTTACAAGCGATCTGCATTGACATATTTTATATTGCTGGTTCATTGTAATACAGTTGTGTAATATTTACCTTCCATATCAGTCTGTGTTCCCTGCCATCAAGTAATTGGAGCTGCTTAATTCTTGGAGTAATCGAGTTAGATGTTTGAGCTAAAAATAAAGTTTCTCTAAGTCAGTGTAGCTTGTTGGTTGAAGTTTATTTCAATCAAAGTTGTCATAACTCTATGTTGTAATCTATGTCTATAAAAAATGTAGGCAAATTGTTGTATATTTGTTTTTTGTTGAGCCAACACAGTAGTGGTGAAGGGTCTGAGGCTGCATGTTCTGCCATTGGCCAGTCAGCATTGTCATGATGTCCTTATCCTGAGTTCATGAGCAAAAATGCTTATATTGGTAATATGTAAGCTTTATACGTGAATTTATATAAATGAATTTCCACAGGCAAAAATGTTTGTTCTTTTCAACAAAAGTCATGACAATTAACAAAACCAGTTTTGAGAACAGTGCTTCTTACATTGAGTCCCGACTCAAATTAATTTATAGAAGCTGGATTTTGATATGTTTTAAGACAAGAAAAATTATTCAAATAATGATCTCAAAATTATTATCCTGAATATTGTGCCATTATAATAGTCTGCTACAAGCACAATCATCAGCATTACCTTAAAAAAAGCAATATTTAATTCAGTTAGATGAATGTTGCACTTTAACTACAACTAGGCTAATTAATAGCATATATGAAATAAATTAGATTGACTAAGCAATGAAAATCACTTTGATTTGTCACAAAATATTTGATTATGATGATGCATTATGATTGTTTGTCATTTCACTGAGATCTCTATATGAATTTATTGCCTTTTGAAAGCACAGCAAGGGTGTTAACTGGCATCATGTCACATGTCAGTCCCCTTACAAAAATGTAATATATGTACATATATGTCCCTATATCCGAGTAGTGATGTCCTATATATTTCATATAAGGCAATACATTATTAGCACATATATACATTCACAATAATGAAGATTAGGTTTATACCATGTATGAAATACCCATATAATTATTATTATATATATATACATATATTAAAATGATTTATATGATGACTTTTTATATGGTACTGTATGTTAATGCAATATATGTAAACAATATATGTCAAATTTGTATATGTACGTTTATTTAAACAACATATATGCAAACATTCAGCATGTTTTTTATATGGATTTATATATAGTGGTGTTTGAATCCTGGCATTTCATTCTAGTTTGGTTTTGGTTCAGGCTTGGGACATTAATGCTCCATGTGTGTTTTTCACTCCGCTGTGAGCGTACAGTATGTGCATTCGCTTAGGTCTCGTGTGTTTGCTTGGGCAGTATACACTCTTTTGTCATTGTGTTGAGTGTTTGTTTAGCACGTGGCTTGTGCTCATCATCAGCTGTGTACTTTCATGTTTTGTTCAGCAGTAACGGTTACCCTGGTGCAGGGGTGAAGTTTTTCATCCTTTCCTTTAGAGGGCAACAAAGGAAGGAAGTGGTTTTAAGGTTGCGAGTAGCAGAGAGAAGAAGCATGGCAATGGAGTATGGGTGAAAATGCTTGGAATCACATTGGCTGTGTTCGAAATTGCCCCCTATACCCTTAAATAGGGCACTATTTGAGGGGACAGCAATTTGTAGTGGTGTACGAAACCATAGTGGACGTTTTTGAGTGAAATTATTCAATCCCACAATGCAGCGCATAATGAGTGTACAGCCAATGTAGTACGAGCAATGGATGAAGTGGTTTGTTCGATGCACCAGCGCTGCGCAGAACAATCGGCTCATAAATACTGTGAGAGTCACACGTTGAATGAATTACTGCTGTCCGATTCGCCCCGTGTACCCTCATTCATTCACCATTGCTCCACTAGTTCACTTAAAGGAGTAAATGAAAACGAGTGAGCGCATTCCGGACACGGGGGGGATGCTGTTGTGTTTGAGATTTGCTTGTTTGTTTGTTGAAATAAAATAAATGCAGACTAATGCTTATACCTGCACGAGTATACGAGTACGAGATTTTTCCTCAGAGAACAGCTGTGGCATCATGTCGTGCTTTTACGAAATATTATTTTCAATTGATCTTCAAATTATAGAACTGAGAGAACAGCGAAATTAAGAACTTTTCATACAACAACTGAGATCTCCTATTCTCTTATGCAATGGTCAGCAGAGAGAGAGAGAGAGAGAGAGAGAGAGAGAGAGAGAGAGAGAGAGAGAGAGAGAGAGAGAGAGAGAGAGAGAGAGAGAGAGAGAGAGAGAGAGAGAGAGAGAGAGAGAGAGAGAGAGAGAGAGAGAGAGTAGCCTATAATATTATATAGCCTACTATATTGCATGGGCATCAGAAGCAAAAATGTGGGTTGATCATTTCACAGACAATTTTTTACTGGAGTAACTTCATTTACATTAATAAGTACAAATATATTGCCTTGTTTACAACGTCTGGATGAGGCAGACAAATTTACGGAAATTAAAATTTAATACAGCAACAGTAGTGTAGGGGTAAAACGGATGGTAGAAAGATTTGAGGTAGGTTATATGTATCCGAGGTTCGAATTTGCCTTTTACTGAATTCGCTCTACTCCATTTTCCCATCAACACATATCAGATTGGAAAGGCATTTATTTTCAATAGAATATGAAAATATTAGAAAAGTGAAAAAAAGTATCTAACATGTTTAAAGGGTTAGTTCATGTCAATAATTTGGTGGATTATATCGTTATTTAGATTTTTGTGCGCACAATAACTATTTTCGTCGCATTGTAAAATTATTGTACAGCCACTGTAGTGAGATGGACTTTGTAACGAAGTCTTTAGTGCCTTTTATGGGTCTTGTGAGTGGGTCAGTGGAAATGAATCCCAATGGAGGCCTTTCTGAAGCCTTTCTCAGCCATCAGCTTTCAACAAAAATATCTTCATTTGTGTTCTGAAGATGAACGAAGGTGTTACGGGTGTCCAACCACATGAGGGTGAGTAATTAATCAAATCATTTTCATTTTTGGGTGAACTAACCCTTTAAACATGTTTAAACCCTTTTTTTTCTTTCTTTTTTTCTGAAAAAAAAAATTCAACATGTAAAGAGGAATGTAAGTGAATAAGATGAGAACTAAGAATACAATGAGAACTGATTTAACTGTGAAGATAATCAAAAGCAAACACTATATCTGCCAAAGTGCAGGTACTTCGTATCTGGCATAAGCTGAAATTTTTTGTTGTTTTTTTATCTGAGACTGCTAACTAACAAGATGCTGGCACTCTTTTATTTTAGCAAAAAATAAATAAAAAACTGAGTCTGTTTTTATTTTTGTATTCTTAGGTTCATTTCGTTCACAACACAATAGACTGTAGGGAAGGGATAAGAACACACATTCTGCCCACTGATTGATGAGATGGATTTCAAAATCACCACAGATGGTGATTTTGAGGTGCCGCTAGAAGGTGCCACGTCCTCCTCTTTATAGTGCAGGAGACACGATTAGAGGCCTTTATCCTTCTTCTGGCTGGAACAAGACCTCAATCTCGCGGTATCTCCAGTTTAATCAAATCCCTGCTTTTTCCCTTCCTCAAAACTGTCACTGGCAGAAAATAAGCCCTCCCTCATCAAAGAGGGTCTTCAATTGATTTCCAGGCAAGGGGAGAATTTTATTCAGAAAGTTGGAGGCAAAGCGGAGAGGGAAAAAAATCCACCTGCATCCCACATCAGCCAAATTACTTCTGACTTTTAATTTATTTCTGCAGGAAATGGAAAGCTACATCCTAACCACAGTCAATAGGGGAGCTGAGGAGAGGGGTGTAATCAGGCCGAGATCCGACTCCTCCACCTCGTCCCTGTCAGCTTTAATAGGCTCTCCAAGAACACAATCTGCTCCCTCCGACAAACTCCCACGTCTCCTAAAAACGGAGACCTCTACCCATCGGCCCCAGGCCATGTCCCCCTTAATGACAACTGATCATTCTGAATGTCACACAATGTTCAGCCTCAGACATGACGAGTCCCCTGTGATGATTTCTCACCATTCCAAGCTTGCAAGTATATACCCCAACATTGTGGACTTCTTGATGCTGTGAGCAGCTTTTCATTAGTACTTTATCATGTAGAATATTAAGAATTTTTTTTAGTACATTAGCATTAAAGGGGAGCTATCGTGATCCTTTTTAAAATATGTAATATAAGTCTCAGATGTCCTCAGAATGTGTATGTGAATTTTCAGCTTCACATACCCCACAGATCAAGGAAAAACGTGCTGTTTTCATGCATGTGTCTTTAAATGCAAATGAGCTGCTGCTTTTCATAGCTCTTTACAGCTCGTGCGTCAGATACTCTGCCAAGAACTGAAACATCTGTTTGACTTGTGGTCACACTCATGTTACATTGCAGTTCTAAACTTCTGGTATATAGTAGCTTGGATGCCAGCCGAAGTCAGCCCCGCCCACAACATTTGAGGTCGGGAAGTTCGATCTGGAGTTGATCCATTGTGGAGCAACTATGCTCAAACCAGAGCTGTTTGGACCAATTCAATTATAAGGGCAGGCTTTATACAATGATAGACAGATAACACAATGTAATCATTCACGTCACCAAAGGCCACTTGGGTTGAATTTGTTTTAATCCTAAACTGAGAATTTGTTCGGAGGCATTTTCTTTCCTGGTTCAGTTGAAACATGTTCAATAATCACAGCCCAATGGAGCAGTATCAGACTCATATTCTGTCTAGGATCTGAGTATGACGAAGTCAGGCAAGGTATATGGCTTTCTGAGCGCACATACCGCACGTGCACAGAAAGCTGGATGTCAGACGGAGTGTCCCATGTGTATTAAACTGAGTTCTCTTTCATGTGTTATTGCACTTAAACTGTTAAAAACACACAAGGTTATGTCAAAAACACACAAAGATCACATAAAAGCAGTAGGTTATATCTGTGGACATAAACAGCAAGTAAAGACATTGCATGTGTATATTAGGTCTATTAAACGTGATCTACTGTACCTACATGTAAATATGCTGTTAATATGAATAAAAAATTAAATTAAATAAATAAAAAAAACAGAAACTTACTCACTGGTCTTGATTGAATTAACTTTAGTAGCTTTAATAAGAATAGATATTTTACTTGAATGCTGCTGTTAAATGAGGAAAAAAAGCAGTCCGTCAGCAGTCATGGTCGGGGCCTAAACAATGTGATGTCACACAAAAAAAAATCTGAAAACGCTTTTGCTGTGACACTGCTTGTGATTTATAGGGATTAAAAAAGGGGATTGGGTGGATTTTGACCATTATTGCGTGGTTGAGTACACACACTGCCGACACACATTTATGTTCTAACACTGTAAAGTGAATTTTGCATAATAGGTCCCCTTTAACAGAAATTGTCTGATGCAAGTTTTCTTATTTCTTATATGTGGAAAGTCAAACATCAAGGTCACATATGACTAGTGGCACATGCACACTTCAGGCTGTCTTTATTCTACATGAGTGTATGCGTATGGATGCCTTGTCAGTGTCATTCAGTCAAAAAAAAAAAAAAAAGGTCTCATAGATGGAAAATCAAAAAGTTTCTATCTCCTCAAAATGCAAAATGATCACTGAAATTGAGAATGAGATGAAGAAGGGGAGGAGTGTAGGAAAAAGAATGTATGAGTTGCTCTTTTCATTTCATTTGAGCAAGAAACAGAGCGATGCTTTTGATGGTATAGCCGCTGGGCGCAAAGCTGAATGGAAATGGATTTGTGGAGTGTCCCTGACTCACAGATCAGGTTTTATCTTTGTGCAGTTTGCTATCCTCCAGACTAATGAACCATCTTTGAGAGGAGATTAAATGGCAGGAAAAAACAATCACAGCCCCTGGTCACTTCCATTCTGCCTCTGCTCTCGGCATATCACAAACCCTCTTAGTGTCACATTGGACTGCCTGCTGTCTAAGTGCTGTGTCCGTTCAGGGCAGACTACCACTGTGAAACAAACTACCAAAATGCTCTCCAAGAGTAAAATGAGTTTTACAAGCTGAATGTTTTACTCAATGAGTCTTTTCTTAGCTGTGCTGCACATGCAAATGGACACGGATAGAGGAAATGAAGCACTCCAATTGTTATTGTCTCCTTTCAGTGAGTTTTTCCTCTCTTGTTTCTAGCTGACATCTTCTTTGTGATGGGTCTGCGTTGAAATCTGGGCTTTATGTGGGTGGGTGATGTGCTGGAGAGTTTCTGCTTTGGTCTACGCTCCCGCTCTGACAGACGCACCCAAGGGAGATCGGCTGATGTCCAGGAGCACTCACCTGTCAGAGAGTTTGCATGCGGCCTGTTGCCTTGGAAACCAAAGTGCCCCAAACAGATGTGCTGAATGAAAGGTGAAGAGGTAAACAAAAAGCTACCTTTTTATGTGTCTGCCCAGTATTTTCACATTCATCCTTCACATATAGTCTCCTGATAGTTTGTTTCAGCAAGCAGATGCCCCAGCGCAGCTCATGAGCCACTGATAATGATTGTGCGCTATTAATAGTGTATGAGATGAGGTCAGCCATCACTTCTGAGTTAATGAGTGTTTTACCACAGCATCGGCACGGCTTGGGCAGAAAAAGTTGGGAGGATCTTTGTTTTTCTTCAGAAGCTTTATTTAGGAGCTTTTTTCCTTCCATTTATTAGTTTATGTATGTATTTTTCACCCTGACACAGAGAATAATATGTGAGTCTTGAGATGGCATGCCAGAGTACTGGTGGAAAGTTAAGGATACATCCTGTACTTCGGATGAGACATTAAAACGAGGTCCTGACGCTCTGGTCATTAAAAATCACAAGATGTCCTTCGAAAAAAAAGAGTAGGGGCGTAACCCCGACATCCTGGCCAAATTTGCCCTTTCGCCTCTGTCCATCATGGCCTTCTAATCACCCCCCTCTCCTTAATTCTTAAATTAAGCCAATGTATGAATGCAAAGAGCTAATAGAGCTAGAGCAGAATGGTCATCTAGCTCTCTTCACTCTCTATATGTTTTTTAGGGGTATAAACAGCTTTTAGTTTTTTTGGTTAAATGCGTTTGAGATCACTAATGTCTCGCGACAGTTTGCTATGGTCTGAATTGCTTTGCTGGAACTATGACCTTCAGACAGATGTTACAGCTGTGGATCAAGACAGTAGAAGAACTTGTCTCTATATGTGCCCGGGGTACGGCGAAATGACTCATGCCCTGAACGACTGCCCTCTCCTATGAAGCTGCCTTTGCTGACTTCATCAAAAGGGTCCTCAATAATCTCCTAGCCTGCTGCATTAGCTGTTTGGTATTTCACACAGTCCCCAAGATCAAGGTTTACAGGCTGCTCCTGGCACATTGCCAGGTTCAAAGGGCATTTTTGAAGAGTTTTGGCATACTTAAGAGACAAAATGAGATTGGTGTGGGCTTGCTCCGAGGCAGTCGTCAGCCCTTTTAGTCACTTCCTCAGCGGGAAGGATTTGAATATTTGACTCTGGAGGTGCCTGTGTCTGTCTCATTAAGGCAGTCTGATCACTGATGACAGGCAAGTCTAGTCACTTCTCATCTATTTCAGTCTCTAACAATAAAGCCTAAATATTTAAGCACATTACCTGGGCTTCCCGTCGGGCTGCGAGGGCTTAATGCGAACACGAGCGGAGTGACATTTAAATAGTCGTCCCATGACACATGATGTACATGAATTAGTCTGCAACCTTGAAATCGACCGGATATCTGTGTGATGCTTCTGTGTTGTGACTGAGGGAATATGTGTTGTCATTATATGGTGTTCTTGATTGAGCAATGGGGGCACCGCGCAAGAGCTTCTGTAAATCAATTTTAGTGATTTCAAACAAAGCCTCTTCATGCCACTTGTTTATGAGAGAACGAACCTCAGTTTCACACCATCCTCGAGTGCCATTTTCATCATTGGCTTTATTTTACGAGGAAGTGTCTGGGTTAATTCCCCCGACTATCCTTCTCTTCCTCTGTCCTGTGAGATCATTTTTTGCAGCATTAGGTGCTGTGAACCCTTGACTTCAATTTCCTCTCAGTGGCGGAGCGAGATCAGGAGACTACTTCAAAGCTGGATACCCTACTCCAGCTCATATGGCGGCGTTAAAAGCCGGGGCGCCTTCGAGGGCCACTGTGGACTCGGCCTACACCCGCCCCTCTGAAGTCTTCGCCGCTCATACTTTATATGCTGAAGAGCTTTTGACCTCTTTTTTCATGCTAGACGCCTCAGCATTTCAAATGGTTCATTCATTCTGAATGTGACGATCAACTAATTTCACCCTAAAGGCCTTGGTGAAAAAAGGCCATTTTGTAGATTACCAGGCAGTTGGAATGCAGGGTTTGCGCTTTGTCCCAGAAAAAAAGTCTCTAGTTGCACAGGTGCTTTACCTCCCTTTCTTCAAACACACACAAACAGGCAGGCGCAAACACACATCCCATTGACCAGCAGCCATTAGGCACCAACCTGGCGCTCTGTGTTCATTGAAGCTTCACTAATGCATCAAACACATCTGTAATTTATTGTAATTAACACCATCTCATTTGGATAAGTAATGACACAGCGACTTTTGATGAATGGCTATTACCCATTTGGTGAATCATCTCAAAAGAACAGGTGTTGATTATTTATATATTTAGTAAAGAGTCGGTCATCAAAATGCAGAAATCATCTGCCAGTGACTGTTAATTGCTATCTGGTTTTATTATTTGAAATGCACCAGAGTCAAACATATTTTGGAATGTATTTACATATTTTGGAAGTTTACATATCAGATTAATCTAGCAGGCTGATTTTCACTCTCAGCTCTCAAATTATTACAGTGAAGTAAAAATTTTTTGCTTTCATCTATCTATCTATCTATCTATCTATCTATCTATCTATCTATCTATCTATCTATCTATCTATCTATCTATCTATCTATCTATCTATCTATCTATCTATCTATCTATCTATCTATCTATCTATCTATCTATCTATCTATCTGCCCATCCCTCTGTCCAGGGTAGATCTAAGGATCTGTTGTCTGTCTGTCTGTATGTCCGTATGTCCATACATCTGCCCATCTGTCTAGGGTAGATCTAAGGATGTACTGTCTGTATGTCGTACATCTGCCCATCCGTCCAGGGTAGACATAAGGATCTGCTGTCTGTACATGCATCTGGCCATTCATCTTGGGTAGACCTAAAGATCTGTTGAGGTCTTTCTGTGTACTGCAGTCATGTAAGTACCAAGATTTTCCCTCTCACCTCCTCATAAATAGAAAGAGGCAACAATCGACTTGCAGGTATCCACAATGAAGAGGAGGCAGATGGCAAGCCCAGCTGTTCCCAGGTTTTGGAGGGAGGCAGGATCCTGACTCACTCTCCCCAGGGCCCCACCGACTTCTGTGGGGAATTTACTGAGAAGCTGTGTGTATTGGCGGCCTCTCCTGCTTTACTGGTCTGGGGGCAAATGCTCCCCACCTCTCCCTCTACCTCCAACATGATCTGTTTTGTCATAAGTGTGTGTTTAGGTAGAGGAAGATGTTCTATATTAAGAAATGTGAAAGTAGTGAGCATAATTGCATACACTTTTAGCTTGTTATGTAGCTATTAAACACTGGCACTTTCCAGTTTCTCTATTGCTTCTCTATAAGCTTCAATAGCTTTTTGTCCTCATACAATCTGCTCATTAGAAATGTGATAGTTCAGGCTAACCCCAAATCACTGGGTTATTAAATCTGCAATAGTTGAAGTGAACCCAAGTGCACTTTTATATTTTAAAGTTGTGACTGTAAACAGAATAAAAAAAAGATGACTTAACAAAATAACTTGGACATGAATCATAAACAGTAACAACGGATTACATAGAAAAAAGCTAGGCCTGAAAAACTCGAGCTCGAGAGGTATAAATAAATCCGAACTAATGACAAAAGACACACCTGAAAGCAATGAACCAATTAAAAACATGACACATCAGTCAAATAATAATAATATATATTATTATATATATTATATAATATAATAATATAATATAACAGATAATAATAATTAATGACAATAATTCATTACATTTATATAGCGCTTTTCTAGGCACTCAAAGCACTTTACATAGAAGAGGGAATCTCCTCAACCACCACCAATATGCAGCACCCACCTGGATGATGTGACGGCAGCCATATTGCGCCAGGACGCTCACCACACACCAGCTGATTGGTGGAGAGGAGACCGAGTGATGAAGACAATCAGGATATGGGGATTATTAGGAGACCATGATGGAAAGGGGCCAGTGGGCAAATTTGGCCAGGATGCCGGGGTTACACCCCTACTCTTTATCGAAGGACATCCTTTATGTCCTTTTTTTTAAATGATTTTTTACGGATTTTTAACGACCACTGAGAGTCAGGACCTCGGCTTAACGTCTCATCCGAAAGACAGTGCCCTTTGACAGTATAGTGTCCCCATAACTATCCTGGGATGTTAGGACCCACACAGACCACAGGGGGATCACCCCCTGTTTGCCTCACTAACACCTCTTCCAGCAGCAACCTAGTTTTCCCAGTTGGTCTCCCATCAAGGTACTGACCAGGCTCAGCCCTGCTTAGCTTCAGTGGGAAACCAGTCTTGGGCTACAGGGTGATATGGCTGCTGGTGCAGCCTCTTCAAAAGAACCACATGACAAGCTCACATGAGAAACAGCTAAAATTTTAGAATACTGTTCAGTTATTAATGAATAACTACACAGGAACAAAAGAGTAGCACAATGTTAACAGTCTGGTAACAGCTAACACTTAATTCTGATTAAAAAAATATTAAAGGATTAGTTCACCCAAAAATAAAAATTGTGTCACGTTCAACACCCGTAAGACCTCCGTTCATCTTCAGAATACAAATGAAGATATTTTTTTGGAAATCCGATGGCTCAGAAATGCCTTAATTGACACCAATGTCATTTCCTCTCTTAAGACCCATAAAAGGCACTAAAGATGTTGTTACAACGTCCATCTCACTACAGAGTCTGTACAATAATTTTATGAAGCTACGTAGTTCCCTTTCGGGGAACTCGAGCTGCGTCGAAACGCTGTGAGAACGCCTCTGCGTTAATGCGTCGTGAAGCGCCTGTAGAACCATTCCATCAGAAAAAAGATCGATCGTCGGCGTGATGACGTCATCGACCGGAAGCTATAAAACGTCCGTGAAAACAAACAGGAACTAGCTTCTGAGCCTTCAGCAAGCGATCTGTGTGAACCTGTCTGTCTATTTGGTGTTTTTGTCTGTCTATTGAAAGAGTTTTTCCACCCTTTGTTAAATATTCCTTATATTTACAAAAAAGAGAAAATAAATAGATAGAGAAATGGCAAGTGAAAGCAGTCAGTTCAAGAGGTGTGTACATCCCTGCCCACGCTACATCACGAGTGGGGATACACACTCTCTTTGTGTTGCCTGCTTGGGAGCGCAGCATGCCCAGGCAGCCCTCGAGGGGGCTGCTTGCGAGCACTGTGAGCGTATGCCACTGAGAACGCTGCGCTCCCGCCGGGCACTCTTCGAGGAGGGTGCCTCGGCTCGTGTTCCCCGCGGCTCTGGTCCCGCTGCTGCCGAGGCAGAGCGGAGGCTGCAGTCGTGGGGTTCACAATTGGATGTTGCAGAGGGGTTTGAGACGGGCGCTGCCTTATCTCTGCCCTCACCTGCTCCATCCAGCGGTTCTTCTTGGGGCTTGGAAGCACGCATTGCGGTTTCTTCCCCCCCGAGAGAGCTGCCGGTGCTCCAACTATCCAGCTCCGAGGAGGTGGACGTTGAGAGCATCGCGACTGAAGATTCGCCACTTCAGTCCCCTGCGAGTGAGGAGCTCGTTGAGGTTCTAACGCGAGCCGTGGCCAGATTAAATATTGACTGGCCCGTAGAGAGATCTGAGGCAGGAAGGAAAAGATCTAGTAAATTAGATGAAAGATTCCTGCCCGCTCGCGCTTCAGAACCTCAGCGGCGGGGCCTGCCATTCTTCCATGATTTGCACACCGAGGTGGCAACATCATGGAGGAGACCGGCATCATACAGTGTGTTCAGCCCTCAGACTTCGGTCTACAGCAACATCATGGGGCTGAAGCACTACGGTTATGGGGCGATGCCAAAGGTAGAAGAGACGCTCGCGAGCCACCTCTCGCCTTCCTCGGCATCGTCCCTAAAGGCCCCGACTTTGCCCACCAGACCATTGAAAACAACGTCGGCACTGGTGGGCAAAGCGTACTCGGCGGCAGGTCAGGCTGCTGCATGCCTGCATACCATGGCTATAATGCAGGCTTATCAGGCTGACCTGCTCAGGGACTTAGATGGACGTGATGAAGTGGGGGGTGATGTCATAAATGAGCTAAGAACAGCAGCTGATCTAACTCTCCGGGCCACCAAAGAGACGGCCAGATGTGTTGGCCGCTCTATGGCAGCATTGGTGGCTACGGAGAGACATTTATGGCTCAACCCCACTGAAATCAAGGAGAGGGAGAAAAGCTTCCTGCTCGACGCGCCGCTGTCTCCTGGTGGCCTCTTCGGTGACGCAGTACATACTGTCACCGAGAGGTTCCAGGAGTCAAAGAAACAAGCTGCGGCGCTAAAGCAGTTTCTCCCTCTCCGGGTCCAGGTCCCTGGGGCTGCCGCTGACATCAGGCAGCCCAAGCCGAGTACGAGCTCCGCTCACAGGGCACAACAAAAACAGAGCGTCGCCGCTCGAGCTCCCCCTCAGCGCGGGGACGAGGGGCGGCGCTCTCAGGCGAGGCCTTCGAGGGGCAGGGCTGATCTGCGGACAGTCCTGATCGCCAAGAAGGCCTCGTCGAAGCGTTCCTGACGCCAGAAGCGTCAGGACGATGAGGGTGGTTCCCCCCATAGGGAAGCGGTGTTTACCCCTGCTAACGGTACCCGCTTCCCTACGGCACCCTCGGGGGGCCGCGCTGCCAACCCCGCCGCAATGCCGGGGCGCAGTCGGTCTCCGCGGGCCACCCGAGGGTGGTCCGCACCCCCTCCGGGGGGTCCCCGAGCAGTCAAGTCAGTCGTTCCCTGCCGGTCCGCCGCTTCAGGGCACTGTATTTGTTGCTCAAAATACACCAGAGGCCAGCCTCGAGAGGCTGGTTCCCTTAGTAGATTTTCTAGACGAATGGAAACGTCTATCAAATATATCTCGTTGGGTCCTGCAGATAGTAGAAAGGGGGTACGCCATTCAATTCAAGAGTCGGCCACCTCCTTTCTGCGGTGTCCTACCTACAGAGGTGGGCCCGGAGCAGGCTCTGGTAATGGCACAGGAAGTAGAGACACTCCTGCAAAAAGGGGCTATAGAGAGGGTTCCCCCTCCCAGCAGGGAGTCTGGCTTTTACAGCCGTTACTTCATCGTGCCGAAGAAGGATGGGGGCTTACGCCCGATATTAGATCTGCGGCTATTGAATCGCTCGGTGGCCAAGCTCAAATTCAAGATGCTTACACTCAGACAGATTGTAGCGCAGGTCAGATCGGAGGATTGGTTTGTCACCATAGACCTCAAAGATGCGTATTTTCATGTCTCCATCCTTCCACATCACAGGAAGTTCCTGAGGTTTGCCTTCGGGGGAGAGGCATACCAATATCGTGTACTTCCCTTCGGTCTAGCACTGTCACCCCGCACGTTCACCAAGTGTGTGGATGCAGCTCTGGCGCCGCTGCGTCTACAGGGCATCCGCATACTGAACTATATCGACGACTGGCTGATTCTAGCGAATACAGAGCAGATGGCGGTTCAGCATCGAGATGCTGTTCTCGCCCATATGTCGAAGCTGGGGTTGAGGCTGAATGCCAAGAAGAGTGTGCTTTCTCCGGCTCAGAGAACCACTTTTCTAGGTGTGAACTGGGATTCGGTAATTATGCGGGCGCAATTATCGCCAACACGCATAGCATCGATCCTGGCAGCCGCCAAAGAACAGAAGCTAGGCCGAGCCGTCACTGTGAAACGGTTCCAGAAACTGTTAGGTCTCATGGCAGCAGCGTCCAACGTGATACCTTTTGGCCTACTGTACATGAGGCCACTGCAGTGGTGGCTCAAAACAAAAGGGTTCTCCCCGAGGGGAAATCCGCTCCGCACGATCAAAGTCACGCGGCGATGCCTACGTGCTCTGGTCATGTGGAAAAACCCGGGGTTTTTATCTCAGGGTCCCGTGTTGGGGGCTCATGTTCGTCGCGTAACGCTAACGACAGACGCCTCTCTCACGGGCTGGGGGGCGACCATGAGTGGTCGCTCATCCCAGGGTCTATGGCAGGAACATCAGCGGCACTGGCACATAAATCGGCTAGAGATGCTCGCAGTGTTTCTTGCATTGAAACAGTTCCTGCCCGACCTCAGGGGCCAACATGTACTAGTCAGAACAGACAACACGTCCGTGGTGGCCTATATAAATCACCAGGGGGGTCTGAGGTCTCGTCCGTTGGACAATTTGGCACATCGGATCCTCCTGTGGGCCCAAGGGAAATTGCTGTCAATCAGGGCAGTATATATCCCGGGGGCCCTGAATCAGGAAGCAGACAGCCTGTCGAGACAGGGGCCGAGGCCCGGGGACTGGAGACTCCACCCAGAGGTGGTGGAGCTCCTTTGGAAGGTTTATGGGAAGGCGGAGATAGACCTGTTCGCTTCGGCGGAGAATTCTCACTGCCCGCAGTGGTTTTCTCTGACCCATCCGGCCCCGCTGGGGCTGGATGCCATGGTACAGGAGTGGCCGAGGCTGCCTCTGTACGCCTTCCCCCCGATTGTCTTGCTTCCAGGAGTTCTGGAGAGGGTACGCCGGGACGGGGCCCAGGTACTTCTAGTGGCTCCGAACTGGCCGACCCGAGTATGGTTTTCGGACCTAATATCTCTCCTGGTAGGCTCTCCGATGGAGATTCCGATCAGGAGGGATCTACTCTCTCAGGCGGGCGGGAGATTCCTGCACCCACGCCCGGAGATGTGGAAACTGTGGGCCTGGCCTCTGAGGGGGCTAGGCTCATAGAGGAAGGTCTCTCGGCCGAGGTCGTGGAGACCATCCTACACTCCAGAGCTCCGTCCACAAGGAAGCTGTACGCTTTGAAATGGAGACTTTTCTCAGCTTGGTGCAGAGAACGCCAGTGGGATCCAGTTAACTGCCCGGTTGGTACAGTGCTGGAGTTCCTGCAGGAGAGGTTCTCTGCAGGGTTGACCCCCTCCACACTTAAGGTGTACGTGGCGGCCTTGGGTGCCTTCCACGTCCCTTGCAGTGGAGTGTCTTTGGGAAGACACCCTCTAATTACACGCTTCCTTCGTGGCACATTAAGGTTGAGGCCAGTTATGCACTCGAGGGTCCCAGCATGGGACTTGGCCATTGTTTTGAGGGGCTTGTCCGGACCTCCGTTCGAACCTCTGGAGGAGGTTTCGGATAAGTTCCTCACCTTAAAAACTATCTTCCTTTTGGCCATTTCATCTCTTAAAAGGATAGGAGATATTCAGTCCCTGTCAGTAGGGCCCTCATGTCTAGAGTTTGCGCCAGGGATGGTGAAAGCATTTCTGCATCCCAGGCCGGGTTATGTCCCCAAGGTTCCTACGAGCCCACGGGGCCCCATCACTCTACAAGCCTTCTGTCCTCCTCCATTTATGACGTCAGACCAGGAAAGGTTAAATCTGCTGTGCCCTGTGAGGGCACTGGATACTTATGTCCACAGAGCTGCCCTGTGGAGAAAATCAGAACAATTGTTTGTTTGCTTTGGACCCCCTAAGAAAGGGGCTCCAGTATCCAAGCAGAGGATGAGCAAGTGGGTGGTCGAGGCCATCTCACTTGCTTATGAAGCTACCGGGCAGCCATCTCCACTGGCTGTCCGGGCGCACTCAACCAGGGGTATGGCTGCTTCTAAAGCACTCTTGTCGGGGGCTTCCCTCCACGATATTTGCAACGCGGCCGGATGGTCGTCTCCTTCTACCTTCGTCAGGTTCTATGAACTAGACCTGGCATCTACAGTAGGGGCACAGGTACTCTCGTAACCGTGTGCGCTTCGGCTTCACACATACGAGACACTTGGTCCTATGGCGATGTGGGTATAAGCGTTCTCACAGCGTTTCGACGCAGCTCGAGTTCCCCGAAAGGGAACGTCTCAGGTTACGTATGTAACCCTAGTTCCCTGAGGGAACGAGACGCTGCGTCGCTTTGCCATACTCCCGGCGTGTCCGTGATCACTTACTTCAGGCTTTATCAGAAGTTAGTTCCTGTTTGTTTTCACGGACGTTTTATAGCTTCCGATCGATGACGTCATCACGCCGACGATCGATCTTTTTTCCGATGGAATGGTTCTACAGGCGCTTCACGACGCATTAACGCAGAGGCGTTCTCACAGCGTTTCGACGCAGCGTCTCGTTCCCTCAGGGAACTAGGGTTACATACGTAACCTGAGACGTTAGTTTTTGTGTGCAAAAAAATAAAATAAATAACAAAAACTTATATAGTGAAGGGCTGACTCCAAAACAAAGATTTGAACAGTTATGAATCAGCCTATCGATTCAGGATTCCGATCGCCAATGTCATATTAATGTCATGTCATAATTTTGGCAGTCTGACATGCGATCCGAATCCTGAATCGATAAGTTGATTCATAACCGTTCGAATCATTGTTTTGAATTCGGCCCATAACTATATAAGTCGTTTTTTTGTGCACAAAAACTATTATTGTCACTCCATAAAATTATTGTACACATTATGTAGTGAGATGGACTTTGTAACAACGTCTTTAGTGCATTTTATGGGTCTTGAGAGAGGAAATTACATTGGTGTCAATGAAGGCCTTTCTGAGCCATCGGATTTCAACAAAAATATCTTTATTTGTGTTCCGAAGATGAATGGAGGTCTTATGGGTGTCGAACGACATGAGGGTAAGTAATTAATGACATAATTTTAATTTTTGGGTGAACTTACCCTTTAAGCAATAGCATTCAGTTTCACTATTAACTAATCAGTAAGTAAGTATTTTTTATTTATTTTTCATCTCTCCAAGAGGACTATTAAGAACTATTATATACAGGTTTATGATTATATGAATAATTATGTGAATTATTATAATATATCAAACCACAAATTATTCAGACACCAGATATGTGTTTGTTTGTTTGTTTGTTTGTTTGTTTGTTTTTGACTATGTGCAAAATAAAGTAAAATGTGACATATTATACTAAAATATTCTTCAATACAGTGGACTACCAGATTGTATGTGAATGATGCATATAATTAATTCTAAAGTACAGATCATAGTAACCCACTCAAACCTTACAAAAACCTCAAATGCTTACAATGACTGCAGTCATTACTAGAGTTGCCATGCGTTTCACTTTAAAATACTGTTCCAAATAAGTAGTATTTCCTTCTGAAAGATGCAGTAATACTAAAAGTTATTACTAGTAGGTTACCATGCCCTTTAATTTAGAATTAATTATATATTTACTCTCTTTCTCTTCATTAATTATGGATTTGTATTTAGTTGCCACAGAGTCACAGCCAACATTCACCAATAGGCATGCATCGTCACCGGATCTCTACGCTCTGGCCACTTGTCCGCAAACCCCGGAGTACTGATCACCTGCACCTGCACCCCATCCCCAAAGACACTTTATAAGCACACTCTCCCTGCACTTCAGTGTGTAGTCTCGTCACATGTACCTGGATTCCTTACCTGCTACTCACCTGAGAGCCCGTCGTCTTCTTCCAATGCCTTCCTCGTCTCCAGTTCCTCGTGTTCTTCATTTCCATGCATTCTACAAACTCTGATATCCTCAGCTAAGTGACTATGAATTGCTATTCTCATCATAACCTGCATTAACTTTTAATCTGTGTTTGTGTGTCTGTTTAAAGGGGTGGATCTGTGTTTATTTTTTTATTTTATTTTCTAGGCTTGGTTGTGTTTATGGGGTGCAGTATAACATGTCTTAATACTTTTTTTTTTTTTTTACTCCGTATTTTTCTTACATTTTACCTTTATTCCGCACCGCTGTCTCCACTGTCCTTTGAACGGCTCGTTTGCTTCCTGCTTCTATGAAGCCCATACCTCCGAAAAACGCAATGGTCTTAGATTGGTTTAGTTAGCCAAATGTAGTTTCATGTATTTTTATTGACTGAAGTGCCAAGCACAGGTTGTCCGGAAACACCACACCCTTTACTATTACGGGCAGAAGTTACATCTGGGGTGACTAGCAAGGGTTTATGATGTCACCAACCTGGGAAGAAGCCTGTTGTAGTCCAAACCGGATGTTTTTGTAGGCAATAAACTGCCATAACTTTAAAAGACAATATCTCATTTTGTATTGAACTTTCAGCACTGTAACTTTGCAGATACTGTTTATGCTCAAGCAGCAACATTACACACAAACTAAAGTTAAAAAAGTCAAGTCGCATGCAACCACCCCTTTAATAAACACTATTAAGTTTACATCTTCATCTGCCTCTTCCTCTGCCTCTGCCTCTGCCTCTGCCTCTGCCTCTGCCTCTTCCTCTTCCTCTTCCTCTTCCTCTGCCTCTGCCTCTGCCTCTGCCTCTGCCTCTTCCTCTGCCTCTGCCTCTTCCTCTGCCTCTGCCTCTGCCTCTGCCTCTGCCTCTGCCTCTTCCTCTGCCTCTTCCTCTGCCTCTGCCTCTGCCTCTTCCTCTTCCTCTGCCTCTGCCTCTGCCTCTGCCTCTGCCTTTTCCTCTGCCTCTGCCTCTGCCTCTTCCTCTGCCTCTGCCTCTGCCTCTGCCTCTGCCTCTGCCTCTTCCTCCTCCTCTTCCTCTTCCTCTTCCTCTTCCTCTGCCTCTGCCTCTGCCTCTTCATCTGCCTCTTCCTCTGCCTCTTCCTCTTCCTCTGCCTCTGCCTCTGCCTTTTCCTCTGCCTCTGCCTCTGCCTCTGCCTCTTCCTCTTCCTCTTCCTCTTCCTCTTCCTCTTCCTCTGCCTCTGCCTCTGCCTCTGCCTCTGCCTCTGTTACCTAGTTCCTAAAAAGAGTAGCTAGGTACTGATACGATTATAGTGAACAACCTTATTCAACAGAGCACTTGTACTTGCTATTTTTTTTAAATCAGTGTTAATAGTAATTATTAGAATTTTAATATCATGTTACTCATGGAACAGTATTTTAAAGTGTTAGCGAGGAACAGGAGAATCACACGACATGACCAGACACATGACAAAACTTGGAACATAGCTTTGACAATAACAAAATAAGTCATAAAATACCTAATTGTGATTCAAAACCAAAAACATGACATACTGTATGCACTGTAAGTAAGTGTACCAAAGCATCAAAACAGTAATGTTGTTGACTAAAGCAACACAAATTTGCAAAGTAGTAAAGTCAAAAAGCTCTCTCTCTCTCTCTCTCTCTCTCTCTCTCTCTCTCTCTCTCTCTCTCTCTCTCTCTCTCTCTCTCTCTCTCTCTCTCTCTCTCTCTCTCTGTGTGTGTGTGTGTGTGTGTGTGTGTGTGTGTGTGTGTGTGTGTGTGTGCGTGTGTGTAATTGCTGTCCCGATGGTTTATTGACCTCAGCTGAATAGACTACTCAAAACCCAAGCACATCTGTAGTCTACTTATGATAAAGGAGTGACTTATGAATATCATAAATGCATTTGATAGCTGCACCTCAATTCTCCTGTTTGTAATCACAGTAAAAGGTCTTTGGCTCGGCCACGTCTAGACTCCAAACGTCAAAAAAACGTAGTTCTACTTTTTTTCTGTAAGAGCTCTCGCTCCTGTCAGTCCATGTCAGTCAGGCCTGAGAACCTACGCATTTACCAATCAATATAGAGCAAAACGGATACTCTGAGGAAAATGAATTCGGCTATGTTTAAGGTGCTATTAAGTTATATTAAAGCTGAGAGGTTTGTTTTTTTTAAATAAAAAAAAAAGCATTTATCAGACTACTTCATGCTTCACTTGGTAAACAGAGGAGTAAAATGAGAGAGCATTTATAAGTACAAAGATCAATCAAAGTTTATCAATTGAAATAAAATAAAAAAATAATATAATACAAAATTTAAAAAAATATCAATACCTTTCAGTACAGAAAAACAAAGCAGGATGTAAATGTAGAAGTGACTTCATGAGGGGACCAGCAGGTATGACAATGCCATGTGTTAAATATTAGGCGATGTGTGCTACAATCTTAAATCAATTAAAAAGGACAGCTGGATAGGATACAAATATAATGAATACTATACTGTACAAATACGCTCATATGGTGTAAAGCACACACTGTGCTGAGCTTATGTAAATAAGAAACATTCTTCTGTCACATGCACGCCAGATTCAAATAAGAGAGGACACAACTTTGAGTGAATACAACAAATACTGTTATTCAGATAATCAAATGTATTCAGAAGACTTGGGAAATGCACACAATGCATACTTTTATGGCTCTTTTATTTGTTTTAGGAGCTTGACAGTTAGAACCACCATCTTCTCCTTGTGTTGGAGAGATATAAAAGTGAGTAAATTACAGTATTTTTTTTTTTTAAAGTTAGCTTTTTTTTTAGCTAACTATTCCTTTTATAGTGCTCCTGCAAAGCATTATAATTGTGTATTCATTTATTTTATTTGCATATATATAAACATTATATATATAAAACATGTTATTTTTATTTATTTTTTATAATCACAAGCCAAAAAAGAAAGCCATTTGAACTGGTGGGAAACAATCTGATCAAAAGAACCCCGAGAAACAAACATTCAGTGAAAGTGAAGATTGCTTGAGGAGGGTAGAGTGACAGGGAGTACGGAAGAGGGTTATTCAGTGTTTCTGAGAGTTAGAGAGAAACAAACTGTTTTGGTCTCTTTGCATATTTATGTGACTTATTGCCCATTGGGGAACCACTATAGTTTCGGAGCCCCACCGATGGGTGACAACGAGGGCCTAAATTTTGCATACTTTATATGGGCCTGTCTGTTTCCTGATGGATCTCTCAACACAACTTGCTCAGATTACCTCATCTATCAAAGCTTTCAGGTATGGTGATGTAGATCCAGGCAAAAGGTGAGTCACATGCTTTAAAGTGTTTGATATATACAGAAACACACAGTGCCATAGACAGACTGAATAACACTATAAGCAGTAAAAAGGAATCATTTTTTGACTGAATTGTTATAATGAGCATTTTATCTCACATTTACCATCATAACAAATTACTCAGTGACCGTATACTGGCATAATTACACTCACTATCATTAGTTTAGTGACTGAGAAAAAGAGGAAAAAAGAGAATGAGGGTGAGTATGTGTGGGCTTCATTTAATCATGTAACATTCATACAGTATATTGTGCATTATGCGTATGGGGAAACTACATAATTTAAACAGCTAAACGCATATATTCAGAGCTGACTGTGCAGTTGTTTTGATAAAATATCAGCCTAAATGAGAGAAAAAGAAATGCGCAAAGGCTATGGGCACGGTGGGTAGTCCCCTAGAGGCATGTCTTTGGAGGATTTATGCACAAAGTAACAGCTATAAAGCAACACTGGTCACAGAACAGAGAAGCAGGGTCGACTGGCACAGGTTTAATCATTATGAAATCAGAGCACCTCTGCTGAACAGATTAAAGTCAAAACCTCCACTCTACACTGATCTCACACTTAAAAAAATGAGATGCCATTTTCCAGGCCCTATTTGAAGTCTTAATGGGCGAAGCTCTTGATGAAATCAATGTCATGTGAGCAGTTTACTATCAAGATATTCTTAAACTCCTTTAATGGGGTTTAATCAGCGCCGCTCGCTGTCAGTACAACTGCTATTCTAAGCAGAAATGACTACAGTGCCTCAAGCATCCCATTATATGAAATGCTATGATTAAATTTACATACTTTCAGTTTCACTCTTCCATAAACAGACTTTTACACTGCAGCAGTTGCAAGTGTTGATCTTGTTCGTGGTGCTGCATTCACGCCCAATTACTTTATCGGCTTACTTTCAGAGGGAACATGTGAATATAGATGTGTATTATAGCTACAGGCACTTATAGATAACAGATAATATGTACAATTCCCAAAGAGGGTTTTCCAAGATTATCAAATATTTTCAAATGACAATTTTCTTACTTTCCTTTCAGCACATTACATCAGCCCAATGAAACTACAGTTTGTTTATTCATGTTTTGTATTTTACTCTACTTGCCTTAACAATGTTCAAAAAACAGTAACACAGTCTGTGTGATCACAAAGTTTTAGAAAAAACGCCATGAAAAACATACTCTCATAAAGCCATTTAAATCAGTTGCTGGACTTAATCTTAGGCCCTATTATTATAGACTTTGTTCCAGACTTGATTGGCCCAGCACTGGGGTGTGTGTATGCACATTCTAGAGAGATTTCACTTTAGTGGAGGAGGTTTTACTGTATTGTAGGGTGGCAACAATTGACAAGTATCTTTATGAGCAAGTCATTGATTCATTAATTCAACTGATATGTTTTGGGAACAAAACAAGTGACTTTTTATGAGTTTGTCACTGAATCATTCACTCAATCGATGTGGTTGAATGTGTCAATTGATTCAAGAACCAAACGAATGACTGGCCGTGCCGTGCCATAGAAGCTTAAGGCTGTCAACACTGAACGTCTCAAAGCGATCACTGCAAATCCATTAGTCCTGTTGTTGAAAGTAGTGCAACCATGTGGAGGATGTCAGCGATAGAATGGGCCATCTGTCTACTGTCTGTAACTTGTCACTCTGCATCCAGTGTTGACATAATCACAGATTATAATTAGCCTATTTCTGTTTGCTTTTGATGTAATGTGACTGGTGAACATATAGTGTTACTATTTTTGCCATATGTTAAATTGCAGAAACAGTAAGAGTAGTGTGCTATTCCAAATTCAGGAACATTAATTGTGAATCACTAGCCTGGTTTACATTACAGATTTGCACAAAAACTTTTCTTTTTACTAAATGTCGATAAAAAGGATTGTGAAATGACGAGATGTCAATTAACCGATGTTATGCAACTAAAGCATTTTTTTCCCTCTTGAAGTAGGTTTACATCACATTTTAATCGAAGGAGATGCATTAATGGCAAGGAAAGCCCCTTATACTTGGGAGCTGCCACATATGAGGTGTTTCTGGGAGGTTAGAGTAGACGATTTCACAGAGGATTTAAAATTTCCTGATGAACAGATCAAATTTAGTTGTGCAATGCAATAGGTCAATCAATAAAGAACTCTGTCTCGTCTTCTGTCCAAACATACCCTGCCATCTTTAAAGAATTATCATGTGAATTTTACGTTGCAGTTTTGCTAAATATTCCGTTTTTGACATGCCTGAAAACACCTCATGTGAGCGTAAAACTTTTTTGTGATATATGGAAGTTTTTTGAAATCGATATGTTTCCATTGGGGCATGTTTTCAGTTTGATCAATTTTAAGTGTATTGGAAACGCAGCTACTGAATCATTTACTCAACAAATATGTTCTTACACACAAATGCAATCAAATCAGTGCTCTTATAAACTTCCAAAACAAAAGTTTAAATTCAATATCTCCATGTGTCCATGAGAAAAATACAAATCGTACACAGCAAATTACTGAGGGATAAAAACCTGGTGTTGGGCATCTAGTGATAAAATCTGGTGTTAATTTACAAATATTATATGCTTTATCACTTGTTTAGTGATAGAGCACAGTGTTTCCTTTGGGTGTTAAAGCACAGTGTTTCCTTTGGGTGTTAACAATCAACATCTGCGCATGTGCAGAGCATTTTAAATTTCCCAGCTCATCCTTCGGTCTCTCCATCTTTATGGATTTCCCTGCACACACAACGGTTACAAGGACAAGGTATAGTATAGTATTATTATCTTATCAACTTGTGATTTATTAATGAGCTTGTATAATGAGTAACGTAGCCGATGTGGTTGACTTAACTCTGTTAGCGTTTTTTTTTTTTTTACCTCAGTTTAAATTTAGCGCGCTTTTGATCCGCCATTCAGTTTAACATAACTGAATAACCCCCACTAACACACTAAATTCGTTAATGGAGGACGAGATTTACGTAAGTGACTTAATTTCGTTGTACTAATTTTGTAATAATGTAGCAGCATTAACATTATGTGTCATTTTTTAACTCACTGGACTTGGATAGTTATTTCTTCTCATTGGCATAACGTTAAGTATCTTTAGGGCTTCCAACCTTTATAAGACCGTTTATATCTTTCACCCCGTAACTACGAGTTAATTCTGGTGTTTTGAAATGTCATTCAAATGAGAAAGCAGACGTTAATCGAATGAATTAATTGCTCTTAATTTTTTGTTTCTTGTGTGACGCCGGGGCTCGATCCCTTGCCGAGCACCCACGGATAGCACGGTCCATCATTGTCGGCGCTGCGCATACTGATCGGCCTGCAACATTTTGCGAGTGAAATGCTCTGTGTGTTCTAGCAATCTTCTCGTGGTACTTTGATAACATACGCCGACCATTCTGTACAGCGCTCCAAAATGTCGAAAACATGTCGTAGGACACGCTTTTCTTCATGAACTGCTTCAGTCAATATATAGAAACTCAAGATCGAGTACGAGTGTGCAATGTCGTGGAATGTATGATACGCTGTTTTTTGCGTGCATATGAGACGCAATTTATGGCGTATTATACATACGAACCCCCCACCCCACTACCCTAAACCTACCCAAGAGAGCGTATCATATGCACGCCGAAATGAGTTTTGGCGTATACATTCCACGACATTGCACACTCGTACTATTTGACATTTTTCGTCTTATTTTGTATTAGTTGAGCAGACATGCATTAGTGCCCTTCCATGCGCGATTTTTTCTGTACTAGCCTTTTCTAGTTGTAGCATTGTAAATCTGTAACAGTAGTGCTTATGTTTTGAATATAACGTTTTCTTGCTGTGTTGGTATAAAAATAACCTGAAGTAAATCACAAAGTGACCTGATAATTTTGAGTCTTTTTTTTTTTGCTTTCTGCTTTGGAGGATTTTTGTTTCATGGAATATTGTTTATTATTGCAGAAGGAAACCACTTAAGGCCACAATCTATGTATGCCCTTGGCATTTTTACTCTACAAACCTAAACGATCCTGAAAGGAAGACAGGCTATGTAAGTATCTCTGCTTGTTGATTGAAGATGTTTGAAACTTTTTATCTTAGATTTTTTTAATGTGCTTGTTTTAACCAAATTTGTCTCTTTAACAGGAACGATACTATGTGTTTGGATCATTTTGAGGAGCGATATCAACGCCAAGATCGTGGGATCGATGAATTGGGAACGCAAGAACTGATAAAATGTAAAAATGCGTACATTGAATGCAATGTAAGTCGCTTTGGATAAAATTATCTGCCAAATGTAAATGTATTAATTTATAAAGGAATAGTATTTTTTATCAGAATGAATTACAAACCAGACAGTTTTTTAACATTAAGGTTGATTTAATATATACAATGTTGAATTTTTGTATTTTCAATTAAAACATTACTTTTAAGATATTATAGCATTGGAGTATAACAAGAAATTGTTTTATTCAATTGTATGTGTGACAACAATGGCTTTACTGTAGCGATTCCCGGCGAAAGCAAAACTGACAAAAATGTTTTTTTTTTAATTAAAAATGGTATTGAATGCAGTGTAAGTCGCATTGGATAAAAGTGTCTGCCAAATACATAAATGTAATGGAATTGATATATTACAATTTCAATAAATATTCAAATAAATTTGTAGTCACTTGATTTTTTTGGGGAAAAAATAAAATAATATATATAAATTGTTTTAAATTTCATTCACAGTGCCATTTTAGTATTTAAGTATTTACATTAAATACACTGGGTGTGTGAGATTAATCACCATAAAGTGTTAAATGTACACTTATGAGTAATACATTTCTCAACACCTTGAGTGACTAAAAATAAACACTAACACAGTGTTTGTATAACGAACACTTTCGTCAGTGTTGTTTTAACACTAGCAAAGACGGACCTGTATGTTCACCCGGAAAGTGATAATTTTAACACCCGTGGTGATAAATCTCCCAACATGTTTTTTGCTGTGTATTTATTTCACAGATTATTGATGAGCCTTTTTCTTTAAGCATACATCAATCCATTGACAGTACTGTGTGTGTGTGTTTGTGTGTGTGTGCGTGCGTGCGTGCGTGCGTGCGTGCGTGCGTGTGCGTGTGTGTGTGCGCGTGAGCGTGAGCCTGTTTATGTGGTTTATGAGGACACAAATTTGTATAACTACATGGGTATTACACTGGTATTACATTACAATGTGGTTTATGAGGACATTTAAAATGTCCTCATATTTCATAAAAACTTCAAAAACAAACTAAATTATGTTTTTATTTTTATTTTGAGAAAGTAAAAATGCAGAATGTTTCCTTTGATGAGGGTTTAGGGGCAGGGGCAGTGTAAGTGGATAGAAAATATGGTTTGTACGGTATAAAAACCATTATGCCTATGGAGAGTCCCTGTGTGTGTGTGTGTGTGTGTGTGGGGGGGGGGGGGGGGGGTGTCTATGTCCAGTTCCTTTCACAACTGTCTTTTTCTTTCTTTACTACTACACACACATAAACACCTGCCAATATAGTGAAGCCTTCAAAACCAAGGTTTTCAGAGATTTCTCCTTGAGCACAGGTCAGATAGAGTGTTCCACTCTGAATGGAAATGAGTAACTCTCACTGCCACCAGAGAAAAGATTAAAGTGGCATTTAGAGGAAAGGCTTTTCTCTACTGGGCATAATAATAAACCTCCTCATCCAAACATCCAAAACAACAGTTGTGAGAATAGAGGGTTGAGCATGTAGACAACTGAGACCTCTTCCACGTCTCTTCACAATTCAAAGAGCTCCAAACTGCTTCTCCAAACAAAACACAGTACATGCTTTTGTTAAGTATTAACTGACAACAACAATCACATTCAAGATGTGCTTGACTAAGTTAAGACCTGCTTTTTTGGATATTCAAAAACAGCTCTCTCTGTTTGTTTGTTTGTTTGTTTTTGCTCGTATTCATTTAAACTCGTCTTCTTTGTGTGATTCATTTTAAATGGAAGATGCTTCAATACAGAGCACTCTAGTGTTGAATTGGATCAAATGTTAAGTCATTTGGAGAAATTATAATGAAAACTAAAGCCCTAAAAGGTTCAATTATTTAACATTAGTTAATGCAATAGCTAACATTAAATAGGAAATTAACAATTTTGTAAAGTATCTCTCTCCATAGCATATGTGCACACTCTAAAAATGGCTGGGTTAAAAACAACCCAATTGGCAAGCCAGCGCTGGGTAAATATTGGACAGAACATATGCTTGGTTAAATTAACCCAGTCGCATTTTAACCCAGCAGGCTGGGCTGTTGAGAAAACCCAAAATGTAGTCAATTTTGTACCTTTAATGGATTTGCTATTCAGGGATATTCTTGCTGGGTTGTTCTTAAAAAATCTCCTGTGCATTAGCCTACTGTAAAACTAGACAATCATGAAAGAACAAATTAAGAATGCATGTTTAGACTGTCAAAATAATTTTTATTGCTTGACAAATGGTACAATACACAAATGTGTTAAAATTGGCAACAATGACAACTACAAACCTAATATATTCCGTCAATTTATTCACGTTTAAATCGAATTTTTATTTTGACGGGTTGCCGTGACTTTTGAGACTCTGTGTTCATGATATGAACACATTCATGACATTCACACAGAGATGCAAAACATGGAAGAGTAATATTTAATTATTTTTTTATTTTTTTACAACACCGGCAAAGATCGTTTATTCCAGTGAGTGCAGACAGGGTTGCCAAGTTTTTACAACAAAACCCACCAACTACTAGCCCGAAACAAAAGCTTCTCAGGGGGTTCTCCGGAAGAAAAAAAAGGTGTTTGGGGGTAAAATGTGTGTTATTTTGGCATGGTTGCCTGCTAAAATTTGCACTCATGGGTCTATATATCACATAATAGTCGCTTCAACCCGCGGACATAGAAAACAACCTGCAGGAAAAAAAAAACGCGGGCTTGGCAACACAGTGCAGTTCAGCTCTGTTGACGTCACTTCGTTGCTCTGATTGGTTGTAGGTCTATCCAATTGATGTCTTTCCTGGTTCGGTTGAAACACGCCTCATAATCACAACCCAATGGAGCAGTTTCAGACTCATATTCTGACTAGAATTGAGTATGACCACATCAGGCTAGTTTGGAGCAGGTCTTAATTCTTTTGCTACTGTACTTTGAGATGAGTTGAGTTGTCAATTAACTTACAGTTTGTCTTGCAAAAGTGCCCAAGTCTAAATTGAGCATAAATGCAAACACACTCTCGACACCTGGCTTTGTTAATATTATGGATTATGTTTTTGATGCCAAATTGATTTTGGACAGTTTCTGAATAACTGAAAAATGCATGGCTATAGGCTTGACTTTTATGGATCACTGAGATAGCATTGGTTGGAATGAAGTGGGTTCAATATAAAATTAAATAAATAAAAAGTTGTTTAGATGTAGTTAACTACTTTTGCCAAATTGCTGTAGCTTGCTACATTTCCCAGGGGGATAACTTTAGTGTAGTAAAGCTTAATTCAATGTAGAGTAACTGGTATAGCTCACTACATAAGTAGCTCGCCCAACACTATGTATATGTAGTTATTTTAATTATTGATTTTTCTTTTATGCCAAAAGTCATTGGGATATTAAGTAAACAATCATGCTCCATGATGATATTTTGCACATTTTTGTAACATTCGGTCTTCATTTCGACAACTTTAATGAGCATTTTCGGAATAAAAAAAAAAAAAAAAAAAAAAAAAAAAAATTATATATATATATATATATATATATATATATATATATATATATATATATATATATATATATATATATATATATATATATATATATTATTATTATTATTATTGAACCCTAGATTCCAGATATACAAATAGTTGCATCTCTGCCAAATATTGTCCTATCCTTGCAAAACGATCAGTGGAAAGCTTATTTATTCAGCTTTCAGATGATGTACACACCTCAACTTAAAAAAAAATAAATAAATAAATAAAAAAAAAAAAAAACCTTTGTGACTTGTTTTGTGGTCCAGGGTTACATTTAACAACACTCTAAGGACATTTCATTCAAATTGTTCTCACACCATTTTATGCAAACATTCCAAGCACATTCAGCTCATTTTAATAACATCACAAAGACATTCTGATAATGATGTTCTAGGAATGTTTTCTCTCGATGCTATGAGAATGTACTAAAAACTCTCTACATTTTAAGGATGTTCCAATGAATGTTGTACTTGAAAGTTGTATGATACAATTTATTAAAACATTCAGCAAATAATAATAACATTATAACGATATTTGTAGAAATGTTATTCTTAAACGTTTTCTCAACATTATGAGAACATATGTTAACTAGCAATAACATTATAAAAATATTCCATAAACATTATTTAAGGAAAATTCTATCCTAACGTTTACATGCCTTTTAAAGAACATTAGTGATAGTTATGAGAACGTTAGCTGGGTGAGGGCTGGTCTGGAGGGGAGGGTTTGTGCATTAGATGGTGGAAGAAAAAGGTTAGACTTCAAACCGTTTTGACGGTTCAAAGGTTAAATTTGCATGATGGGCACAATGAGTCCCCCAGCACTGAACCCCTGCTGCTTCATCTTGTACATCAATCAAAAATAGCAGTAGATGATTATTGAGAGTGTGTGACTTTGTGCATGTGTGTTTAACTACAGGGCAGAAACTTCCATAACCAATACACTCGATTGATGCTCTCATTTGCCTCTTGAAAAAAAGCTGTTTCTGATTGTTGTTGAAAGATGGCATCAGTAGAGCCTACAGATAAATGATCTAATTTATATGTAATTTTAAAAGATTTGATATGAAATGTATTGAAATTCTTCCTTCCTTATCGGTGACAATGTTTCAGTGCTGATTAGATATTGTCATGACAACTAGCAGCTCAACAATATTAAGCAGTTCACTCCTCTGTGAAAGCTTCTCATTTATGTTGCTAGTGCTGTCATTTATTTCAGGATGTACAGGAAATGATCACACATCCACACCTCAATGGCGCTGTAAATCATTACGCTTATGCCAATACACGCATATTCATGCGAGTGAGCTGTACGGAGTCCCCCTCCTCTCCCAGTTTCCCCAGTGAAGACAGATTTCACCCTGGAAATGATGGACGGGTTTTGGTCGGCCGCTGTGGATCTGGGACCATGCAGGGATTCTGGAACGGTTGTGAAGGTCAGGTCTCCTGACAATCTCCACATTGGCCTCTGACACAAATCTCCATTCATCAGTTTAACCTGTTCCCCGGCAGCACGCCAGCTCTGCATAGATCAATCAGCTCAAATTGTAATTTCATCAGGCTTCCCTCCACCCCGCCTGCACCATATGTAAGTCCACCCATTCATCATCAAAGTTATTAGGCGTGGGTATTTAAAAACACTTTGGAAAAAAAGCATCGACTGCTCTTCGCGAGGGGGTAGGCAAAGGAAGCGTAATGACAGTGAGTAATCATTCGTCACTAAAGTTTGATTGCACGCTCAGCAATCTCTCCTCCACTTGCTCTCTTTTGCGTGATTTCATAAACATCTCCTTGCAGATTTTTTTTTTTTTTTTTTTTGCAAATGTAAAGTTCGGCAATTATCTACAACTGCCGCAGTGTTTTCAAATGCTGCTTTCAAGAGGAGAGGTGGAAGCCCTGGGTTTTAAATGCTCCTCTTTATCTTTTGAGCAAAGCAGTTTTTTCGAGGAACAGTGTCACATTCCATGTCTACGTCCCAATATTCATCATCCTGCCACTGACAGTCTTTGCCAGGATAATTGCATTATTTTACCCCCCTTCGTGAAGAATGTGTTTTCATTTTGAGAGGAATTATGCTGATTTTGTTGTCCCTTTGTTTTGCTCGCTTCAGGTCCCCTTCCCCCCGTCGAGTGAAGCATGGCTTGTCGGCATGCTTACCAATGACAAATGGGGGACGGCGCTTGGGTCTTTGGGGAGAGGAAGAGGAATCAGGTGCACAGCGGCTGGGATGAGGCTCCAGTTCTGCTAAACCCAGGGGCCACCGGCAGTGGAAGAGAGAAGCAGTCCGGGCTACAAATTAATACGTTCACGTGGGAGACAAAAATGGTCGCGCTATTTTTCCTGCCTGCCGTTGCATTGCGATGCACAATCCCCACTGCACCCTTCATACGAATGTTGCTGTGGAGGGTAATTCCAAATGCAGAAAGGCAGAATAGATCCTACGCCAATGTGATGTTGACTGAATGCTGAGATCTGGAGGAGAGATTTCAAGCGCATTTTAAAATTCAGAAAGAAAGACAAAAACACACACACACACACGCACACACAAACAATAAAGATAATAACACACAAATAATTGCTCTTCTCAAATGAATGGGATTCAGAAGTGGACTTGACAGGTAGAGGGGAAGCGTGCAGCACCAATTCACCAGAATATTTTTGGGGCTATTGCAATATCAGAGAAAGAAGGAAATTTCAGCTATTCTGCTGAAGGTTCTGCATGGGTCGGGGCCAATAGTTAATTTAACAAAGAAACCCATAAACTCAAGACTATTAATGGCTAACCACATAAGAAGGGGATTATTATTCAAAACTCTAGCGGGGCAAAAAACTGAGAGTGCAGTAAGAATGTTTTGATTTGCATAGTATTGCAAGACCATGTAAAAAATAAACCGCTACAGCTTATACCAGCTCACCCTGCCTGTTAGGAAATATCTTACAACTCATATCTGCTCCTTAATGAATGCACAAATTACTTGATCATTTCCACACAGAGTGCCCATTTATTTGCAGTTATAATGAACTTATAAATTCTCACAAAGGACTGTGATATGCGATCATCGGGGGAAAAATATGTGAAAAAGGTGGATGATTAATGCTGTTGTTTTTGGGCCAGGGATGCAAAATTGGTTTTCATTGAGCAGCAGGGTTTTGTATTGATACTCGTTTTTTGTTTTCCCTCTGCCTCCTTACCCTTGTAAAATTACTCTGGATTTGTCCTCTATTCAATGCAGCATTGGATTATTTGATAAAAATTGTATTTTCAATAAGTATTTTGGGTCAGTGTAAATGTAATTTTTGAATCGACTGACACAGCAAGATCATAGCTCTGCACAGTAGTCCCAGGAGGTATTTCAACTCATGATGATGAAGCCTGAAGTAGCTGTTTATAGGTCTGTACGTGATTACAGTGAATTCATCAATTACTTTGTGTCTTCAGTCCTCCGTGCATCCGTGTCCTCCATGCATGTAGTTGTTGAATTCAGCCAGCAAATTTTATTGAATAGTTCTCTAATACAGAAATTAAAATTTAAATAATACAAAGAAGAATATTTTACCACATTTGTTAATCCATGTTATTCATTTTGCCATTTAACCTTTCATACCTTTCATTTATATATATATATATATATATATATATATATATATATATATATATATATATATATAAAAACAATGGATTGTAATATATATATATATATATATATATATATATATATATATATATATATATATATATATATATATATATATATATATATATATATATATATATATATATATATATATATATATATATCACAAATATGCATGCTTTATGCAAATGTACATTTATTATTAGTGAAACCATACTTTTGGCTGAAGCATGAAGACTAGTATCAAAGGTCATAGATGTTTATCAAAGAAATTGTTCATGTCTTTTTTTACACTGGTAGTTTAATTCAGAGCAGAGCACAGTTCGTATGAAAAATTGGTAATGTGAAAGCTGTCATGCGGACCTGAGCGCACCAGAACCACACCATACCTGGAGAAGGTCCATATTCCACAAGTAGGAATATAGTGCGTCCCCTTTAAGATCTGCGTTCCCTGTTGAACTGACCATATTGTTTGTGTGTGTGTGTGTGTGTGTGTGTGTGTGTGTGTGTGTGTGTGTGTGTGTGTGTGTGTGTGTGTGTGTGTGTGTGTGTGTGTGTGTGTGTGTGTGTGTGTGTGTGTGTGTGTGTGTGTGCGTGTGCGTGTGTGTGTGCCGAAATGTGCCGCGATTCACTAGAACAGTGTGAGTAACACGGACTCGGGAGCACGCTTGTTCAGAAAAGTAACCTGTGCATTCGTTTTAGCTGATTGTACTGTATTTAGTTCAATAAAACACGTTTACTGTAAGTGGTGATGGTGTTAATGATTTACCTCAGAATGAGCGAGAGTGAGCTTCAGTGCATCGCGCTCGGACTGCAGAGAATGTGCTTAGTGAAAAAACACTTTTCTTTCTTATAGACCTGGAGTCTAATAAAAGTTAAACAGAAAATATGGTAGCTTGTAGGCAATGCACTTTTGGTTTAGAATAGTAATGTTAATGTCAATCATTTTCTTTCTCTATTAATGTTTGCTGCTGCATCCTTTGCGTTTATGACTGCTCACACTTTTTCCAACTACGGGCTATGCCACGGCTCAAACAGAAAATGCGTGCTGCATTAACGCGCGTTAATAAATTTAGTGCATTAACGCGTTAACTTTGACAGCCCTAAAATATTGAGATTCTGTGAGTCATCAACATTGGATTTGTTCCAAAACACAAATTCATCCTGGAACAAAAACAAGTTACTGATTTAAAGAGTCACTGAATGAATCACTCAACTGATTTGTTCTAACATACTGATCCATTTAGCAATACCACAGTTGTGTTTTGCTCATTGGTGAAATATCACGTCTTTTATTTTATTTTTATTTTTTTACATGTATTAGCAGTTTTGTTTAGAATTGTATCTTTCTGAAGAACCCTTTATATGATAAAATGGTTCTTTGTGTTAGAGTTTGGGGTCTTTATTCCCGCCTTTTTGTTTTCAAATTAGTCACTGTCAAAGCCACATCATTACTGATTTCAACTACTATATGACTAGTAAAGTCTATACACTCTAAACCAGTTAATTATTTATTTGTTAAAGGTGCCCCTAGAATGTAAAATTGAATTAACCTTACCATAGTTAAATAACAAGAGTTCATTACATGGACATCTCATACAGTGAGTGTCAAACATCATTGCCTCCTCCTTTATATGTAAACCTTGTTTGTCAAAATCTCCCCGGAAAAACAGGCTATTTTCAACACAACGGCAACTGTGACGTAATCGTCGAAAATCCTTAATATGTACGTCTCCAACATTTGCATGTCAGCCCATGTTCATTTTCAGGCGGAACTGCGCAATGCGCAGCCGTCGGGAGTTCAGCACATTAGCAAAAACAATTTTATTCAAAGTTGTTTGTTTGCTCAGCCCATTTCACCACGGACAGTTTTTCTAACCTGGGGCAATATAGTAGGATTCTCTCAGACTCTGATACTGAAGAAAGGGCCGATTCCAGCCGTATTCCTGCAAGCAGTAAGTAGTGATTTTATCCATTTCTGTCGAACCCATTTCGGATTAAATTGAACGTTTCTTAGTAAAATAACATTACGATAATATCCCCTGTGTTGTCTAGATTCAATGCAAGATGCTAGTATTGGAAACTCCAAGTAGCTCACATAACAGTTTGTCATAAAATACAACAGTAGATACGTATGTCGATCCCTTTTGACGGACTGAAATCCGAATTAGCCTTTATTTCATCATTAAAACAACTCAGAAGCTAACTACGTTCACTACTAGTGTTTAGTTGCTTACAGATGGCTCACTCGATTCTTGTAGCTAATGTCACCTTCTCCACCATCTAAGTTGAAACGATAGTCATTTGACAAGGCTTCTAGTCAATTTGTTAAATAAATATACATTTTTAAGAACTGAAGTATGATTATTTTGCAGCGGATCAGTAGTAAACATGACACTGACTATTGTGGCTTCTACATTACTTTGTTTGGCTAAATAAATCGACTTTTAAATCAGTACTCTACAGTCAAACTACAACATTACTGTACAAACAACATATTTACACGCTCGTGATTCAAAGTTGAGAAGCTATCATTGTAAAATCATTGCCATGACGGATGGTATAGATGTGTTAGCTGTCATTGAGCAGCAGTGCAGTGAAACAGCCAATCAGAGCAGAACTCTGCATTAATATTCATGACCTTTCCACATAAGGCAAAAACAGAGCATTACATCCTATAGGGACAATTTCTAGGGTTGTAAATGGACCTGTAAAACTGTCTCTGGACAAATTTTGACCTTAAATAAGCCACATACTCTCTATTTAGATATTAGAGAACAATTTAACATATTGTTTCAAATTATTCTAGGGCACCTATAGGGGTGGCGTGGTACATGAAAAAAACTTAAGTTCGCTTTTCTCGTTTCGGAGCATGTCGCACGGTTCAACGCATGCACAATGTAGCCTTGTGCTCGTACGTTACCTCAGACAGAATGTTATGACAATGTGTTGGACAGCGTAAGCAAAGCCAGTTAGGAAACAACTTCTACATGATATAACTTTTTTTAAATACTGTATCCTAAATTGTGGATAATTAAACTATATATCATATGCTGTCGTAAATTTCTGGAGTGGTAACAATTCAGTGACCCTAAAACCGTGATACGAACCAAACCGTGGGTTTTGTGAACCGTGCCACACCTAATATGTATCAAAAATGCATCTCTGTTACTTACTTTGTGGAGAAGATGAGCATCCTTAACGAAACAAAGCTGCTCAAACTTAAATGGTCTGTTAAACTAAAAAGTGTAAAAGACATAATTAGCAGGAAACCAATTACAATTTTTACAGTTAAAATGTATATTAACAGACCATAACTTCATAATCTGCACAGAGAAACTGTAACTCAGAATACACACATAATGAAGGATGTAAAGTCATCATAGAGGATTGTGAAAATATTTCACTATTGCTATTTATTACATGTACATCATGTAAATGTATCCTAAGAGTGTAGAATATAAGCACTGCTTGTGTGATATTGTTTAATTATATAAATAAATAACCATTGATAGTTCATGATAACTAATGGTAACTAACCAAACACCATTATTTAAGTCTAAAAAAGAGTTACACTGCAGGATTCTCTAGGGCTCTGCCTCATGATGAGATGCTCACCATGTTACTACACATTTCTCCTCCCTGATCTAGCCACACTGAACTTAAGAGAAGAAAAAAAGATTGGGAATAAAGTCCCTGAACAAGACTCTGACAGAGTCCTTTGAAAAAATAACAGCCACAAGGACAGAAAGTCACTTGGTCTCGTGGCCACTGATGGCCCTTAAATTGTTAGCTACTAGCGAACGCGGGTCTGGGAACTCTGATATGAAAACTCCACTCAAACTCACACAGGACTGACTATGAAAAAAGTAAATAAGTCCTCTAAACATCCCCTACATCGCCGCTGGCATTTGATTCCCAATTGTACACAGTATAAAGAGCATACACATTTATTTGCAAATTGTTCATACAGACAGAAGCTAGAGTTCAATAAATACTTTTATTATTTAGCAAAGAAGCATTCAGTTGATTAAAAAAACTACACATTGTTACAAACATTTCAAATAAATCCTGCTCTTTTAAACTTTTTTCATCAAACAATACTGAAGAAAAAATATATAATGATTGTGACAAAGAACTACTACTACTACTACTACTACTACTACTACTACTACTACTACTACTACTACTAATAATAATAATAATAATAATAATAATATGGTTTCCACAAAAATGTTAAGCAGCACAACTGTTTTCAATATTGATAAGAAGTTGTTAGAGCACGAAATCAGCATATTAGAATATAATTTTATAATTTCTGCAGGATATATATATATATATATATATATATATATATATATATATATATATATATATATATATATATATATATATATATATATATATATATATATATATATATATATACCAGACTAATGTATTTCTGAAATTTGTAACACATAATTCAGCACAAATGGTGACAAGAGGACCAGCGCTTATGTTGCCTAATGGGTTTTAAGTGTTCACATTGTCATGGATCATTCTGCCTCTATTCAGACAGTTATGTCTCCCCGGTGTCACAATCTATTCTGGACACCTCTCCATTCCATCACACAGGTCTAGTGGAAAATTGTGCTTTGTGCTGTACTCCACACATTTATAAGAGCATCCTGAAGATACAAATATAGATCTGAATCCTCTCTTGCCTCTGTTGAAAATCACAATAACAGAAACCCCAAAGAAAACACTGCAAGGGTTTGACGTTTTGATGTGTTTGCTTTTTTTTTTTACCCTGATTTATAATAGCTGCCTACCTCCCTGAGCAATGTAGATAAGATGTGCAGACAGGAAACATTGCAGTGGTTGTGATAAGGTTGTAGTATGTCCATGCAGCACATGTCTTTGGCGATGATTACCACAAATCTTCTGCTTAAGAGGGAACAGAGGGCATAGACATACTTCACTCGGCACTGTGGCTTTGAAGAAACGAGTAGTTAGTAAAATGGTCTCTAGGAAAATGATGAGATTTGTTGTTCAGAGATAGACACATCAAATTATAATAGAGCCCACAGGAGCTAAGGAGGCCCATGCACATGACGCTTTTCTTTTCTTTGTTATGATCGTTTGAGGATCAGTAGCTTTACTGGGGTAAAAAGGCCTCCCATATTGATCCCAAAAGGGAAAGCGAACTTCTTTATTTGACTTGAAATTCTATTCCCTCTACAAATGTGAAGGAACCACACTCAAACAGCACAGCTTGGGCACAATGTCACCCACATAACACCGACCTCAAACTTGAACGAAGTCAAGCATGCAGCTCAACTGCTGAGGTAATAAAGACTCAATTATGATTGTTTTCTTTCAAGGCCATCTGCCTTCTGATTCCCCCTCCTGCTGGAGTCATGGAAGACGCTGGGATGATCTTGTTTAGAGATGACACGAACAACTCAGTGAACAATAGCGAAAATTAATAGGTTGCATATAAGCTGACTGCTGATTTAAAAAAATAAATAAAATAAAATAAAAAAATATATATATTTAATATATATATATATATATATATATATATATATATATATATATATATATATATATATATATATATATATATATATATATATATATATATATATATATATATATATATTCTTTGCCTCAGAAATTCAGTCCCATTCACTGAAGATTAGACAATATGGAAGAACATCTCACCTGGTGCCATATAGTCAAAGTAATAAAACAGAAATATTGTACTCAGTGTGAGATGGTCTTTTCCAAAGTCATTTCAATCTTCCCACAACATGGTGGTACTGAATAAAACCAGCTTGAAGCAACCCATTCAAACGTGAAACCGTTGTAGTAGAAAATCTCACAGATAATACTTCACTGAAAACAGAAAATAGAGATTTAAATCTACAGATGGAATATAGATTGCATCTATGTACAATATCTACAATATCTATCTATCTATCTATCTATCTATCTATCTATCTATCTATCTATCTATCTATCTATCTATCTATCTATCTATCTATCTATCTATCTATCTATCTATCTATCTATCTATCTATCTATCTATCTATCTATCATCTACTTTTTATTGTACTTCATTAGATTCATATTTATATTGTAATTCTGCATTCTGTTTGCTACCTCAATTCAAATCATATTCAAATTCTGAATGATGCATTAAAAGTATAAATATCCTAAATCAAAATAAATCACTCAGCACTATTTACATGCTCAACAGTTCATTTTCTATCATTCAAGGTCATAAAATAGCAGCTTTATTTATCAATTTAAGAGTTAAGAGGAACCTGGGTCTATTTTATAGTGAACCTTGGCAAGCCTTCATTATAGTAAAAGCAAATGCTTTTATTTGAAAATCATTTAAATAATAATAATTATATATTTATATCTTTGCTCTCAAATGTTTTAGTATATCTCATGGATTATTATGAAAATCATTATTATCAATCTAGTGGTTTTCTCTAGAGTTTTCATTCATGGTTGGGGAGAAATTACTAGAAACTGCATTTTTCTAGCCTAGAAATCTAGACGCACCCTAGCGGCAGCAAATTTAATTTGCCCGCAAGTGTGTCTAGCAACTCTAAATTCCTATCTGAGCTGTATTCCTCAGAATCTGGACGGCCCAATCACATCGTGTATAGAGTCGGCAGGCATAATGACGACGGCCGAGTTGCGTTTGCGTGCTTCTAACACAGAAACTGGCGAACGGCGGCGGTCTTTCGAATCAGCTCTGCCCGCGCCTCCGGAAGATTTGGAGTTAAGCTTTCCTCTGAGAAAAGAACAAAGAGCGGCACTGAAGTCATTCTTAAAAAGGGAAGATGTGTTCGGAGTTTAGCCGACCGGATACAGCGAATGTTTAATCAGTCAGCGAGCTCCCCTTCACCGTCGTTGCTCCGGTTGGTGTAGAAGCGCTATCCTATCGCGTGCAGAGGGAGTTTGAAAGACAACCGTTTATCCTGCCCCTCGGATTGAGCCATGTCTATGGTGAGTTTCCAGACCAAACATCTTGATGTGGATCTGGCCTGTCAGGCTAGCATTTTTCTGCATTTTACTGGATTATTTTAATGAAGTTTCCCAAGCACATAAGCATTTCATAGCACCTTATAGAGTAAATCACTTCAGTTCAGTCAGCATGCAGACTCAGGTGGTAGCCAGGCAAAAGACTTATGTAATTTTATAAAGTGAAGACATGGTTACATAGGCATGCATAGACACCTTGAACCTGCTGAACCACAACAAAACGGACAAGAATGGGTCTGAACTCACTCTTTTTTTTCTCAAGACAAAGACACACACACACACACACACACACACACACACACACACACACACACACACACACACACACACACACACGTGAACGCACGCACGCACGTACGCACGAATCTTTGTGGGGACTCTCCATAGATGCAACGTTTTTTATACTGCACAAACTGTATATTCTATCCACTTACACTAATCCTACCCCTAAACCTACCCATCACTGAAAATGTACTGTATTTTTACATTTAAAAAATACATTTAAAAAAAACTCATTCCGTATGATTTATACGCTTGTTTCATCATGGGGATCTCAATGAAGGTGTGCATTCAAGTCTCATCAGGAACAAACAAAAAATGAACACACACACACACACACACACACACACACACGCACACACACACGGCAAACCCTGTGTTATGGGGTCGAAATGTAATTTTGATGTAGAGTTTACCAGAACCAAACGTGTGTTCCAAGCTTACAAATCAAGTGTACATCTTCAATACTATTTCTTATTTACCATAATTTCTTATAACCATATTGACCCCAAGTCCTTACACACCTTGAAATCTAGGTAACTAAATGCAACTTGGGTAAATAGAAATTGATTTTTGTCTCTCTCCCTCTCTCCCTCTCTCTCTCTCTCTCTCTCTCTCTCTCTCTCTCTCTCTCTCTCTCTCTCTCTCTCTCTCTCTCTCTCTCTCTCTCTCTCTCTCTCTCTCTCTCTCTCTCTCTCTCCAACAGTATTCCAGAGCAGAGTGACATGAGAAGAATGACTTACAAACAATCAGCACTCCATTTAATCCAAGCTGCCATGAGCCATGATGTCTTCCAACTAGGAAATGATATGCTGATGCATCTCTAAGGGTGTAGTAATTTTTCAGACCTTGCTTCCTCACGATTTGCCCTGTGTTTGCAGGATTACTTCTCTCCCCCTTCCTCCTCAACGTGTCTCAGTGGAGACAATTAAAGTGTGACAGCTTTTCATTTAACAAGTGCTGTTTTAGCTTGTAGGGATGAACACATGGCATTCTAATTATCGGCGAACGGCCCACAGACTCCTCACTATTTTAGTGTGTCTCTGATGTGGCCTGATGTACCTGACAGCCCAGGAACACTGGCCCTGAAATTACAAGGATTAGTGCTACAACAGCTGAAAACCAAAAGTTTGAAGGGATATATACGCCGCTCACGCAGGTGCATGATTTTCCATTCACTTTCTCTTGACGTTTAGTCCTTGAAATATTCCAAAAGCCAGTGATGATTGTGTTAGTGAGTACATTTGGAGGTATTCACTGACACATTGAAAGCCAACCATTTACAGAGCAAAAAAAAAAAAAAAAAGATTATTCAGTGAAAGCATGCATTTATCATCTTTCTTGACTCTTGGTCAACTCAGGATCATTGTAAAAACTTGTCTTGAAAAAAAAAGTTGCTTCTTGCTTATTTCGTGACACTTTCAAAATGAAATATCCAGTTATTGGTGCTAATAGCATATATAGTGTTATCAATAAATGTGGCAATGTCAAATTGAATTGTCTAGTGAGTGGAACTAAAAGGTTAATGCTCTATTGTGTTTAGAACAAAAACGTTCCACCTACACTAGTCTAAACCCTACAATAAAGCTGATAGAGTTAACAAAAGCAAACATTAGATTAAAAAAAAACATGGCATTTTAACTTGGATCCACATCTTTGAACCTTTTTATTATGACTCGTTTTTCACAGGACTTGTACCGGAAACTCTGCAAGTGCAACGGTGTAGCTACCTAGAAAGTTTACTGCTAAAACAGCCATAAATATGGAGCTGCCTATGTGATGTAAATGACAAAAGGTTTATTATTTTTTCTTTTTTTTTTCAATGAGCCGATCCCCAGAGAGCTTTGGGTTTGGAGATTGGGTAGGGAGGCATGTGAAATTAGTCTATATCACTCAATAATCTGCCTCTGTTATTATCACAATTATGTTCTGGTAGTTTCCCTTTCATGGACTTTTAGTTTGTTTATCATTAGTTTCCTTTTTCCTTTGATCTTTCCCACCATTGGTTAGTTGAAATGGACATTCATTATCACAGCTGTTTGTTATTAGTTCATCATCATTGTGTATTTAATTTCCTCCTTTTGCACTCTTCATTTGTCTGGTATTGTTTGCGCCATTACACACTGTATGTTGCCTACTTCTCGCTAGTGATGCAAAGTCTGATTAATTACCGCGCACCGGTTCTTCTCGGACAGTTCAGCTCAGTGACCCAGATCAAAAAGCTGATTCATCGGTTCCTGACGTCATCATGCAATGATGTCACTATGAATTTCTTTTATGCTTTTTAATACATTCCTCTGTCATGTTATATCAAGGGAACATTTAAATAAAGTAATAATCTGTATCAGTGCACATTGAAACAATCGAATAGTTATTTGCTTGAGTGCATTTTCTGATTATTGCCTTTCATTAACTTAATGGTGTTTGTGCTGTGTTCAGTTAATTAATTTATCCTTCGCGTCGGATTTGACTAAAAATTGTGCAACTACAGTACACATTACAGTACACAAATATATACATTTCGCTTAAAAATAATCTGCATACATAATAAATTAAAGTAAAAAATTTGAAAGTTTTAATAAAATATTATTTAATAAAAGTAGTCATAATTTCCAGTAGTCTACGTGCCTCAGACTTGCGTCGTCAACTCAATCACCCTCGCCTCGGTAATCCGTGGCAAACTTCTTTTTCAGTCGGACGTGCTACTTCGGCTTTTGCGTCTTGCATCATCAACACGGAACTAAAGTTCGATTCAGTTCGATTAGTGAACCGGCTCGACCGGTTACTTGCTGAGAACCAGCTCAAAAGAGCGGTTCGTTCAAGAACCTAACATCACTACTTCTCGCTATTGGACTACTTGAGTTTGCTTTAATAATCAATTAAAACCTATCATAATGTGTGTAAACAGTATAAAAGTATTTAGTGTTGTACTGTTGTCGTTAATTTCAGAAGGACCCTGCAGTGATTTGGAATATGTTTTTGGATAGAGACATGTTTTTTTTCCAATGAGCATTTCCGCAGTCGGTACTAAGTTAAAGGGGGGGGGGGGGGGGGGGATGCTGTTTCATGCATACTGATCTTTTTACACTGTTAAAGACTTGGAATCCCATACTAAACATAGACAAAGTTTCAAAAGTTAAGGTGGACGTTTGATGGGAGTATTTCTTTGTCAAAAATACTACTTCCGGTTAGTCATAAGTTTCGGTAAGTTTTTTGAGATCATGCGTCCCCTTTGACGTTAATGGGGGCGGAATTTCCTTGTATGGGCCTTACGGACAATTCTACCGGAAGCGCGTGAGAGAGAGAGAGGGAGAGAGCGAAAGCAACAGGCTACGCCCATCAAAGCGCTGGCTTGTAGGCTGCGCTGCACAGGTGATGTGCACATAACAATGTCACCAAAAAAGTGCAGCCCCCGCGTTAAGGCAACAGTGGATGTAATTTGCTTTTCCGGATCAGCAGCTGAGTTGCGCGAATGTTTATATCTGTTCGCTGCATTTCGGTGCCGACTGTTTCATAAACAAGGCCCAGCTCGACGCCGGATTTTCCCAATCGCCTAATGCTGAATGATGGAGCAGTCCCAACGTTAGAAGGGTGAGTGAGACTGCTTCAAATGTCTGTGTTTTTTTTAGTCCGCTTACTGTCTACACAAACCACGCGTAAACACACAAACACACGTGCACAACTGCACTTCCCACATGTACACCTTCAAAGACAAAAATACGACGATATAATTAAAGTATAAATATGTAAATAACACAAGCCGCTAAGCATATTATATAGTTAGTGTATAACTTGTACCACATACAGACGTCCTGCTCTAGTCGTTTTTGCTGCTGCTCCTGTTCAACTGCAGCCTCTGGGTCTGATTCCGGATCATAGATGTATGGCTGTATCTGATTAAAAGCCATATTTTTATTTTGAATAAAGTTTTTTTCCCGCTGTTGACACAGCTTTACGACGCACTCGACTCAACATAGCAGCAGCGAGCACACGTCATTATTTAGCTCCGCTCACACGACACGCCCCCACCCGCTCGGCTTTTTTCGGAAAGACTCGGAACAGCGCATCTTTCTTATATAATTATTAAAAAAATAAAGACTTTTCAGAGATATGCAGGATGCAATGCTACTCTATAGGTACTCAAGATTGACATGACACTGACTGAAACTGAGTGTTTCACCCCCCCTTTAAGATATCCCAGAGAGTCAGTGCTCGTCATAAATCAATTAATCGCCGCCTCCTTCAGATAATTTCTGCATTCATTTCTGATGTAAAATGGACCAGGATCAAAGAAGATTTTATGCACAGTGATGAGAAACAAAAGGTTTGCAAAAGGAGGTTATTCCATTGTGCTCTTGCATCAGATTTTCCTATCCTACAATTGGGGACACTGAAGCCTTTGTATTTTATAACATTTGCTGCTGACATTTGCTGATGTCTTAAATGACTTGTCCTTAAAAGATAATGGATCAGATCAGAGAGATTGTGCAGTAAACATGCTCTGAATTTTTGAAGCCTTTAGCAAATCCACCAAAAAAAAAGAAGGTAAACTGACATGAAATAAAATGTCGAGTCTTCTACCATGTAGTTTGTCAGCAGTCTTAGTAGGTCATACTGGCACAAAATGGTCCATACCATATTCTATGTGATCGTATAACAGCAGAGTTTTAGAGTTCTTTTGTTTTGTCGCCCAAATGAATAAATATCTAAAAATAGGTTTATTCAGCTACTAGAATTATCATCTAGCTTGCAATGTCTGAGGTGTGCGACTGACAATTTATGTGCAGTTTCAAGTGGAATGCCTCACATTGTTTTTCAGTTTTAAACAATCACATTTTATTTCACTTCACCAAATGAAGAAATATGTTCTCATATTAACCTACAAACCAAATGATAAAGCAAGAAAAACTTTCTTATATAAGCAATCTGTGGCTAGTAAATAGCAAATGCAATTTATGGCTCAAAGAGTTACTTTTTCATCACAGCAGACATTATGGGCCAGATTTACTAACAGCGTGTGATAGGCGCTAAAAACTACAGCACAGTGAAAAATATAACACACAGTGAAACATTAGCATTTAAAAGGTTTGGGTAAAAAGCTGACCTTATTACATATGCATTTGTAGGATTTTCCCTTTCCATTCCACGAGATTGCACACTCCCACTATTAATACGCATTTCAGTGAGATCGGGCTCTTTATTGACAGCTGCAGCACACGCTGCTTCAACGATTGCAAAGGGAGCTTTCTTTGATCGCTTTCTTTGTAGAATTGAATCACTGTTAAATAACAGATTATTTTCATCCTAAGAGAAACAACGCAAGTTGATGTTTTAGTCACTGGTCTGATTTACTGACACAAACAGACAACGAACATCTGACTACATGAATCATCGAGCCCGATTTCACAAAAATGCGCATACATAGTATGAATTTGCAATCTCATGGAATGTATGTGCATATGGTATGCGGTTTTTCGCGTGCATATGATACGCACTTTATGGCATATTATACATACGAACCCCCCACCCCAAAACCCTAAACCTACCCAAGAGCGTGTCATATGCACGTCATAAAGTGCGTATCAAATGCATGCAAAAAACTGCATAGCATTTGCACTCCAAAACTCCTTTTGGCCTATCCATTCCACGAGATTTCACACTCGTACTATTTATACACATGACCATGAGATTGTGTTGGAATCATCACATTTCAGATCAAGCATTAGAATGAACACACTTACTTACATGTTGCATTAGTGTGGAGCTCAGGCACCATAAAATATTTTGTAATCCTCAACGGCATTTATTTGCTTGGTAGCTCGATCTGGTTTAACATAAGGCCTATGTTACATCTGTGAATCTGTGGGCAGAGCTAACCAGGCAGTAATGAAGTAGGCGTTGATCTTCTTCTGAATAGGTGGTGTTTCACCACATTCTGACGTCAATTGTTGGCACATTCTGTGATTGAGAATTTGCTGGGCCTGGTGTCTATCAAAGCTGTACTTAAGGAAAATTTAAGCTCTGAAACATACAGGATATTCTTATATCATGATGACCTTTTATAAATCAAAGGCTCAAGAAAGCTGATTTCTCAATTCATCACCTATTTAACACCATATTGAGAGGTTTTAATACTGGCATAAATTATTCAGCAGCAGAAAAAAAGAAGAAGAAGAAGAAAAAAACGATTTATACATGCAATATGATTTACATCATTAAGTTTTTTTTTCAATCTTCCTTAAGCATAAATACATTTAAGACTCCTTCCCATTAGATTGCATACACATTTAGCAAATCTTAAGTCTAACTGCACATAGAAATCAACACTTCAGGTAGTGGAGGTCACACATTCAGAAAAAGGGCTTCAAAAGAAAAGATTTGAATATTCATCTTTCAGTCTACAGCTAGAGCACATCTCACGGTGTTCTAAGACATCCATTTTTACCCATTATGCAAGAGAACCCTAGTGATCATAGCTTCTGCCTGCCTTTATTCTCTCAGCTGCGCCCAAGGTTATCTCTGCTCATCTATTCTTATCATCTACTGGTTGATTGATCTGTTACCCCGGCACCCAATCCACTTAATAGATGAGTAAATTTAAAAGCCATCACAGACAGATAGAAAACGTGGTGAGAAAAAAAAAAAAGTTATCATAGATTACCTCTCGTGTTTTTGGTCTACAAGGCCTTGAACTCATTTGCATTCATATGAAGTTAATGAAAAACGTATGGCACTCTTAAGCAATAACTGTTTTTTTTTTTTTTTTTTTGTAGCTCTCACTAAACATATTATGAATCATATTTAGTCACCTCATCCGATCTAAAATTTGGAATGTGCATGGTTTTGAATTTGTCTGATTGCTATGTTAATTTAAAACCTTTGACAACAAGTCTTTGAAATTTAACTTTAAAAGTGTCCCTCTGCTGTGTTTTTGGAAGACATTTCTCTCATGAGGCAATGATGTTTCAAGTTCAATATCATTTTGATGCATCGGTTAATTTGGGTGTAGAAAACGGAATTCCCAGATCCAATTTGCATTTCCAAGGAAAGCTTCATTGACACTGATATTTATTCCCAAATAGGAGGGGACAAAAATGATTACAACATCATAACCCTGCTGCTTCAACACAAGTCTCTATCATACCTCTGGATGGGATTGAAGTTCCTAAATGGAAAGGAGAGCTGAGAATAAAAAATAAAAAAAAATCATTTGACAGTTCTATCTGTCAGAATTTGTGATGCAGAGATGTTTCAGCGAGGAAATACCCTGTGGATGTGAACAAATCAGCGTATTACTGCACAATTAATGTAGCTGAAAATCTTTCCAGCTGTTGATTGTTAGGGGAAGAACTTGCCAGCTTTGAGAAACTAATATCAGGTAAATTAAACGCATTACTGCTTTTAGGGAAGTGTCTTATGGCACACCGATGTTAATTTTAACAGGTCACTTTTAGTTTTTTTTTGTGTGCTAAAAAGTGCTAAAAAGGGACAAATTATATTTTGTTAAGATAACACACCTCACATTTCTCTATAAGGAGTTCTGAGCACAAATCAGGTGAACACAAGATTGATACGTGTGAGAAACATACTTCCATAAATGCTTTATGTAAAAGACTTAGGGTTTAAGGATATTTAGTTTTAAAGTGAATGTATTTTTTCTCAATTTAACTTCAAAGAATGATGCAAAATCTATGAAATGATGAAGCACTGCACATTAGTTTTCTAATAGGCTCTTAAGAATGACGCATTTCTGTGTCATATTTTAATTACGGCCATTCTCACTTTTGATCGAATTTACTTTCATGGTTCTGTTTAATTTAGGAGAAAAGGCTGCGAGGGGCCATGCTGACGAAATACGCATCTGATGACTTTAGTTACCATGACATGCTTTAAATTGAAAAAGATCATTTATTAGACATGCGGACATAAAGACAGACTGGGATGATGTAAGATGACTCTTTTGTATGTGAATATTCTTTAAAATTCATTGAACCTGCTGTCAAGATGTATAATAGGTGAGCGAGAAAACATCAAAAGTCCTTCCATAAAATGTGACAGCAGGGCATTCAGAAATCTCTTATCACCTGGCTTGTCCATTTCACCACTGTGCATATTTTGATCCAATCCAACGCTGTTAATGAGCCCTCCTTTGGCCTTAATGAAAACTTTTTCAAAGGCAGCTCAATTTAGTCAGTTTGTTAAAGATTAAAGAGCGAACAAGCACTCTGCTTGACTTACATCTAAGCTATATCCCTCGTACTAAGGTGAAACCAGAGGTGCTTGCTTTCAAAAAGGCAATATGTCAATAACCCTGTCAATGCAATAATGCCCACGATCTACTTGAATGTGTCAGACTGGTGAGGGCAGACAACTTACTCATCCAAATTCGACTCGGACATGTATGGGCCAGGGCTCGCAAAGCCTAATGTCCTGGGGCTATGTGTTTTCTAGACGGGCTGCTAAAACATAAGCCCGTCGGCAGGCCGGTGAATCTTAAATAGTGAAATAACCTTCACCCTCTTGACTTGATATTTGAATAGTGTGTGTGTGTGTGTGTGTGCGTGTGTGCGCGCGTGTGTGCGTGTGTGCGCGCGTGTGCGTGTGTGTGTGCTTGTGCGTGTGCATGTGTGCGCACGGTTCACGCTTATATCCACCGATCGGGCAGGCCAAGTAATAAAAAATATATATATTCCAATCAATCACGGGTGGATGAGAGATAAATCATTGGTGTTTGTTTGATAAAGACGTTTTGCGAGCCCTGTAAGAGAATCATTCTGGTTGCTGCTTTCATAACAATCCCTCCCATGAACTGACAGTTGAGCTGAAGCTCATTAAATCTAATAAATCTTATTACATCTCCAAATCTTACTTCCAAGTCTTCAGTGCAGCACACCCATCAAAACCGAGCGTTTCGAAAGAGCCTCAAAACCAGTTTAGAAAAGAGCCTATTACTTATTCATTATGATGTTTTTGAATGTAAAAACCATCTGAACATCATACATTGACCTAGGACAACAGTATTAAAAATAAAAATGTGAAACTGCGTAACCAAAATATATTATATGAAATCAAATAGGACAAAAAATAAATAAAACAAATAATAAAAATCCATCAAATTCCAAATTCTCATTCCTGTATGTGAAATACAATAGTAAAATAAAGATCTCCAAAACAATTAAAAATCTGAAATCATTATCTTTGTGGGGATATTTTTGAAAGTAAAAATGCAAAACATTTTCTGCTATCGGTAGCTTTATGGGGTAGGGTTTGTATAATGTAAAGTACAAAGTGTTCCTGGATCAACATTCCAAACAAAATCAGATTTGAGGGACAAATTTTTTGACAGTTTATGTCAAGTTTAGGCTTAAACTCAGGGTTAGGTGCTTCTACATCAGTGTTATAGTGGGATAGGGTTACGAGTAGGGTTAGGTTTAGGGGTGGGGATAGGGTTAGAACTGTGTGTGTGCGCGCGTGAGTCCGTGAGTAAGCAAAGGTAATAGATGTTAGCAGAGTGTGAGAATGAGGCTTGTTTTGCCCTTGACAGGCCAAGCCCAAACAGCAATGACAGACCAAGCCCAGTAGTGACCATAGTTTTGAACCTGTTGTCATGATTTGTTGGTTGTCTCCACTCGTTCATTGTGTGGGAAAAGGGCATCGGTGCTGCAGGAACTGGAGGCAGGCTAGTCTTCACACCTCTCTCCAACTATCCAGCCATGGGTAATTTCACCTTTGAGCTGGTGGCGCAGTCACACAAGCGGACAGAACACAATCTTCTCTTTCCCGGCTCCCAGGAGCCCTTTCTCTTGTCCACACCAAGAGTGTAAAGCTCTCAAAAAACCGCAGCAACAGAAAACTACCATTTTTTTCATTCTCTGTCGGTGAAATACCAGACGCTTCCCAGCAAGCTCTGCCCTGCTTGTCATATATGGTTTTGGAGAACGAACAGGGCTTAGCGCTCCAAGGCAGCTTCAGGCAAATGTCACTTTAAGTTACGTGCACCGCGAGAATCCTGGAACCAGACGAACGGTCACTGATCTATGAGAAATCAGGTCAAGCGCTGAGTGTCCTCCCCTCTACTCAGATCTGTCAGGAGCGGAGAGAAAGCCAAATGATCGAGGGGCTGGCTGGAAATATTTCCATAATGGGTGCCCATGCACACCAATGCAGACACGCACCCCCTTCTACAACATTGGAATGGTGACACTGAGATAATACATCATCCACAGAACACCAGAGGCCAAAGAATAATGTCGACCCGGGTCAGCAAACATGGCAGCACATCAACTTGTAAAAAATTGTAAAAACCATTCTGAGATCACAAAGAATATTGTTGTCATCGTTTTCAAAAGAAAAATTATATAAAAGATCTATTTTAGGAATCATTAATTTAAATGAGTGCATTATTCCAAATCAAACAAACAAATCAAGGCAGGAAGGACAGTTGTGCTTATAAACTAGCAGTGGCTGTTTCATCCCCATGAACAAACATAAATAACCCGTCTTCACACTTATTTTTCTTGCACTATCTCTCAAGCAGCTGGTACCTGAGTCCTTGAGCTACACCTAGTGGCAAAGCTTTTGTCTCCGATCGGCAGCTGAATGAGATCCCCAGACGGGCTCTGTGAAGAAAGGCAGCAAAAGAAGCAGCGCAGTAAACAAAGAGGTAGAAAGATACTGCATTACAGACTGTCCACGTGTGGAAATGGTCGAACAAGGACACGAGGAGGGAAGAACTGCATCTCAGAGCACCCGCGGAGGCAGTAAAACTGACCAATCACCTCAGGTGTAGCAGTTCAGGTTGTGCAGGCATGAGATGTGAGGCTTCTGCGGGGATTGTGAGCGGCACTAGATGCACTAAATAATTCAGCTTTCAGAGTGTGTCATTTCGGAGATACAATGTGTGTTTGCAGTGATTCACTCATTCCTTATTCAGAGTCACAGGGTTGTTTTAACCAGTGAGGAAGCATAATTCAGCTCTTTTATCTTTCAGACATGTTTTATGAACAGTACGGATGTATTTCATATAAATGTGGGTCTGTAGGAGAGAGGATGTGTGTGTATGAGTGTAAGTAAAATGAAAAAAAATCACAGCCAACCTAAAAGAAAAAATGCCTTTGTTGGTATAAGCTTCATTTCCTGTGTAGCTCCAACAAGCCACAACTAGGTGATTTCAACCTCACATTCTTCAACTGAAGATTCACAACATCTTGGCAAAAGGTCTCCATGATCACACCCCTGTAAGAGCGTCAGTCAAAGACAGCTGCCGCTGAGGTGCAAAAACCCCAATCAATGATTACAGCAGTGTGATGAGGGAAAGGAGGAGGACAAGGAGGGAGTAAGAAACAGGTGCTCTTTTCTTTTTGTCCTCTTTTCGTTTCACATCTAATCTGGGTAAATGGTGCTCAGCATGGCTAAAACACAAACATTATGACCATTGTTTAAAATAACAGAGGAGAGGACGAATGCTCCTCGATTGCATTTGACTATTTGCAGTGGCTTTGCAAAGAATATCTGAAACAGAATTCATCATAACAAATGGACATGATTACCTTTCTGTAATACAACATAAGAGTCTTTTGTCCAGAAATTGCTTCTCAATCACATCAGTGGTTTGTCCGTTTGAACCCAGACTGCAGCCATTAACTCAGGGGCTCATTGTGATGAGTGCTGAGCAACACATGATCAGAAATGAGCTGCAAGCAAATGATTTAGTGGATAAGATTACATCTAAAGGGAAAGCCTTGCATCGAGCTTTGACAAACAAAACAAATGTATGTTATCAGGCAATGGAGTAATCAGGGTTGGCTGTCAATGCACAACATGCAGACAATTCAATGCAAGAAAGAATCAATCTACATCAATAACAATGGCACTATTAACCTGTCAATGACCTTTATTGATACACTGTCATCTGCAGTAATTTACGTATTGGTATTTGAAAGCCTTTGAGATGTAATTCTACCACACTGATCAGGAATGCGCTGACACTAAAAAGTTGGCCGATACTGATAAGATGTTTATTATTTTCATGTAATCAATGGGTTTTTTTTTTTTTTTTTTGGTTTGTTTATTATTTCACTTTTTTTAAGCTACAAGTGAATTTAGATGTCAGAACACTTTAATGTGAAAAAAAAGAAAAGAAAAAAAAAAAAAAATATATATATATATATATATATATATATCTTTGCCATCACAGGAAATAAAGTGCATTTAATCAAATATATTAAAACAGACAATGGTCATTTTAATTGTAATAATATTTCACAATGGTTTTAATTAACCGCTTTTTGACTACATAGTGTTTAAAAGATTAACTTTAAGTATTAGATAATGACAAAGGTAAAACAGGGGGTACTGCATTATTTAATATCCAATATTGATAGTGATTTAAAAAAATTAAATAATCTATGATAATGTGCATTCTTAACAATGATTTCCCCCCCTTATTTTCTTTCATGTACTTTAACCTCTGTTGACACAAATGGCAAATTCTCACACAACACCATTGGTATGCAAAACCATGCGCAAACCCCCCCCCCAGGCAAGTGATCATAGCATAAATGTCACGTAAGGCACAGGTGAGTTAATTAATAAATGTTGTTTTAATTAAATCAGTCAGGGATCCAACTATCCACAGATTACTGTTTCCTATAATTAAGTCATTAGACCTGGCATTTCTTTTGAACACTTAGGCAAAGGATGTTATCCACAGAGTGTCGGCACAAATAGAAACACCCCTATGTTGTTGGCGGAGGTAAACCAGGAACTGGACCTCCCCCGTAGACTCGGCCAATTGATTAATGCGAATTTGCTGCTGGTACTGTTGTCTTTCAGTTTCAAGAAACAGTGCTTTTGTCAATCAGGCATGAAATGTAATTAGAAAGTCTGCTCGTTGAAAGTAGAATTGAATCTTGAGAAACGAGCAAAAGGGCCTTCTACCTGGTGGACATTAGACTCGAATTACCATATCCGCTGCTCAATTTTTAACATTGTAATATCTGAGGCCATAAAAATGCATGAAGAAAAAATGTCATTATAAGGAATGGTCTAGACAATCTTTTTGTGTTTGCCTTTTTTCATCTGTAGAATTTAATTGCCAATTTATGTTAATGACACAGGACATAATGGATGCATAATTATGCATTAACTTATGCCATCTTCGTGGCGCTTCCTATTTTTTTAAACAAAGTATAAAGTCTGTATTATTCATTATGACTTCCACAGCGTCCATAAGGGGACAAACTTCTACGACTTGCTTCCCGGCTAGTGTGCGATTTCATGCTTGTGTCAGGTTCCACAAACCACAAAGCATCTTATCCCTGAGCACATTAGAGGTGAGGTAAAGTAAAGGATGTGGTCTATATTCATATTCATATATTCATATCATTCACTATGTCCTTCCATCTCAAATGGCAGTGATTCCACTCGTCATGTGCATTAGTGCTTTTGGTGTCTTTCTCCATTAGGAAAAGCCATGATAAGTGCTATAAGTGTGCAAGATTTGTTGGAAGCGGTACACTTCTTGTTTTGTTTTTTTTGTTTTTTTTCAGGAAGTTCTTGGAGTCTATTTTAGTAAGTCTAATTTATGCAAAGCCGTTCTATGGCCCTTCGAGGGCACAGTGACATAATGCCATAAGTCACTCGTGACACTGACACTAGCTATGGGGGACTGCCCATTTTTGAGGACTGTTGAATCATTTAGAAAAAGTGTCACTTGTTTCTTATTAATTGCCCTCTTGTTTATAGCCTGGGGCAATGACTCGCCAAGACAAATAACCCCTTCATGTTGTAAGTTGAATCCATGCCAGGTTAAACAACTAAGTACAACAAGCTCAGCACAATGCACTGATCGCTCTCTGTTCCAGACCAATGTATGTCTTAAACTACAGACCATTAAATGCTTGAGTGTAGATGCTGTGTTGGTGCGTTCAGTTCTGGGAAAAAAGAAAACTTTGTTTGAGATGAGCTTGGAAACTTAATCGGAGGGGGGAGATACTCTTTTTACGGAGCACTGCAGTGACCTTTAAATATGAATAAATAAATCAAATGCAAGAATAATGCTGAGCATTTTTATAATTATGTGTTATTTGTTGTTAACAAAAACTAAAGAAAAACTAAATGAAAACATTTTTGTTAAGGGAAAAGAAGGAAAGAAAATAGGGGAAGATATATATATAATTTTCATGACTCTAAAACTAACTAAAGAAAAATAAAAAGATGATTTTTTTGTTTTAGCTTTTGATACATGGTTTTAAAAGACCCACCTGCATTAAACACAGAAGTGCAAGTGGATGGCAGTAACTGTGCTGAGAAATGCCATTAACCATTTTAAAAAATAAACGTCTTATCATTACGTTTAGCACCCTAAAATATTAAAATGTATAAAATAAAAGCTAAATAACCAACCAACCAACCAAGCCCAAAAAAATGTTATAATAATAGTTTGATTATTGATTCGGATTTTGAGCCTACACATGAGTATGCATCTTTTTTAGTGTACATTAAAACATTAGTAATTTAAAACACTTTAAAACATAAAGTGTTGAATTATCTGTATATAACATGGTGTGCAGGAAACGAGGTCAATTCTACTGTCAAACCAGGTATTCCGGTGGACCAGTCATGTTTGTTATTGGGTTGCCCTTTAGCCAAATGTTATCTTGCAGGGAGATGAATCCAATAACTTGGTGTCCTTAATAATGGGGAAAGAGACCACAAATAGCTGGAAGAGAAATCAAAATAGCCCTGCACTGCATTTATATTGGTCAGCCAATAACTCCTGTCCAACACGGACTCAAAAAACCAATAAACAGATGTGTAAACTGGGACTTCAGCAACCTTTAGGAATGCCATGAGATTGCCTAAATCCTAGCGTGATGTGAACCATCCGCCTCCCACTGAAACACAAGGGTGTGGAGAGTGAGAAATCAGAAAAATTGAAGAAAATGGTCACATACTGGCGTGATATGCTGATAAATATGACCTACTTGATGAGCTTTGGTAGGAATGAATGGATGATAATTATGCGGTATGCCAGACGAGAGAGGTCAAATGTTTTAAGCGGGAACATGCTCATTCCTTGGAAGCATACTAATGGGATGTGTTTGACCTTGTGCCCTGGCACAGTGAAGGCAGATTAGGCAATGATTAGCACACTGACTGATGGGATGACAGAATACTCTATGACAGTTGCTCATTTATTGCATCATCAGGTACAGATTCCGTTAAAAAAGAGATATTTCGAATCATCAAATTGTTATGTGCAGAGTGAGTTTTCAAAAATTGATGCACAATGATTAAACTTTGCTCAGGTAACAGAATCTAAATTAACTGTCAGCCAGGTGTCAATGTTTTTGTTTTATTGTCTCTTTAGTTGTTGTGTTATGAGAGGGGGTCAGTCTCTCAGATATATTAAAAAGGTCTGCAAAGAACTGGGAATAAACTACATGGCTCTGGCAGTTTTGAATTTTCGCTGTCACTCAAATTGTCCCAATGAATCTGTCTGCGTGACATCTTTGTTTATCTTGAAACAAAAATGAAAGATGGACATATTTCTGCCCATCATGTGCTCCAAAGGGAAATATCTCTCACTCTCTCTCGCTCTCTCTTTTTTTTAATACAACGTTACTTGTGTTCTGAGGGGTTATATCCCCAATCATACAGGGAGATAAGTAAATAAAGTTGTCCTGACATTTTGTAACAACTGTGACAAGAATTCCTCTGTACACGCTGACATTTTGAGTCCATGACTGACGATTGCTGATAAGGAACAAGAAAGGGATAAGGTCATTCTCAATCCAGACCAAATGCATATTTAATTTGTAGTCTAGACAGTTTGTGTCTTTGATCTATCTATCTATCTATCTATCTATCTATCTATCTATCTATCTATCTATCTATCTATCTATCTATCTATCTATCTATCTATCTATCTATCTATCTATCTATCTATCTATCTATCTATCTATCTATCTATCTATCTATCTATCTATCTATCTATCTATCTATCTATCTATCTATCTATCTATCTATCTATCTATCTATCTATCTATCTATCTATCTATCTATCTATCTGAAATTGTTGTTACTTTCATATGCTGTTTCAGATCATCTTCCCTATTATCTGACCCATTTGGTGAATCATAGATGAACTGTGTAGTTGTGTGTCTGTTAAATCAAAATAGATAAAAGCTTCAACATGCAGTTTTGTAGCTCATTTTACAGCACTGAACTCGCTTCAGCTGAGTGCAAACAGCGGTTCTTTACATCCAACCTCGGCTGGAGACTCACCTACACCGCAGCAGGGCGTTCACTATCCTTTGTCGCCTCATTTATTTTTTAAGAAGCATCAGAAGATTGATGACTCATTCCTTTTTTTCTACATTTCACAGTGCTCCACTTCAAAAAAAAAAAAAAATCTGCATAATTTGCATCTGTTTTATTACCTATGTCTATCTTCCTTTGAAAGGGGAAGTGCAAAGCGAGCGCAGATATTCCTGACACGCTGGGGAACACCCCTCAGTAAATAGACTGATAGTAATTAGAGCTGAAGACATTCTTCTTGATGAGAGAACAGAGTGTGCTGGAGAATGATGCCATTGCACACCCTTCTCATAGGAGCTACTGTATATGAAAAGGACCAATCAAACGTATTAAAGCAGAGGACTGGAATAGCATGAGGTAAATCACACAGAGCCATTTTGATAATGATTTATTGCTAGGAGATTTTGTTTTATTCCCATTATATTTTCTTACTCCACCTCTCAGCTATTTATGTCTCCACACCAATTAAACTCTTACTCTCTGTGAAGGGACAAGGGAGACATTTTAAAAGTCCAGACAGTACTAGCAGGAATTAAAAATTACAGAATGGACATGCTGACGTTATATCCTTGTAAAGGATCCCATATAACCTTCATTGGGAAAACCGTGGCTCACAATGTCTGTCAGGATTAAACTGAACATATGAAAACGAATCTTTTTCTTTCTTTTGCTTTTTCACATTAACATGCCGACAAAAAAATTATAATTATGGCCAACCATAAACATGCAGATAGGTAATATAATGGCAAATAAAATTGACTACACCAAGTAGTGTCTTAGTAGATCCAATTTGAAATAGCTTATAATGGTTAATAATGGTCATTATGATGGTCTTCATAATGGTTCATACATGTGTTTTATCAACTTCCTTGCCTTAAAGTGATTAAAAGGATATTTTAACCAAATGAATGTCAATTCTGTCATTATTTATTCACCTTCATTTCATTCTGCAGAACAAAAACGCAAGTTGAGAGCACTGGAGTCCAACCGTTTGACTTCATTGTATCCACAGGCATAATATTATATCAAATTGTGTTGGTCCCCCTTTTGCTGCCAAAACATCCCTGGCCCATTGAGGCATGGACACCACTCGTCCCCTAGTGATCCTTTAAGTCCAGTAAGTTGTGAGGTGGGACCTCCATGGATCGGACTTGTTTGTTCAGCACATCCTACAGATTCTCAATTGGATTGAGATTTGGGGAAGTTGGAAGCCAAGTCAACACTTGTTGCATTATCCTGCTGAAAGAGGCCACAGCCACCAGGGATACAGTTTACATGAAAGGGTCTACATAGTCTGCAAACAAGGCTTACACTGTAAAAAAAGAAGAAAAAAAGAAACTCAGGCCCCAATTGAAAGTTTTGTAGTGACTGATCACATCCACATTTTTCAGTTGGCCAAAGTGATTTTCTGTGAATTGATGAAAATTAATTTTACAGTGTAGGTAGGTGGGAAGGGTCAAAGTAACATCCACATGGATGGTAGCACCTAAGGTTTTTCAGCAGAACATGACTGGTCTGCGAATATGCAGCACCATACATAGCAAACTGTGATGAACTATGTGTTCTGACACCATTCTATCAGAACCAGCATTAACTTCTCGAGCAATTTAAACTAAAGTAGCTCATCCAGCCTAAGCTCCCTATGTGCATCAGTGAGCCTTGGTCGCCCATGACCCTGTTGCCGGTTCACCACTGTTCCGTCCTTGGATCACTTTTGATAGATGCTGACCATGGCAGACCTCCCAGACACCCTACAGACGTCAGACAAATGTCTTATCTTTTAAAATGTGTGTTCAGCACCACCGCTCCCTATTCACAGAATACACTGGTTCGCAAAATTGAAAGTGAAAGTAAATGAGAGCACGCATTCAACCGCGATTTCAATATGTTACCACTGTTTAAAAGCAACTCCCTAAGGCATGTGACTATCTCTCAATATGAAAGCTATCTGTGTAGTTGTAACCATCTCTTAGCTCTGTATCATTCTTGAAGAAAAAAATGATCTCTATTTTTACTTTGGATTATAGAGAATATTGAGTACTTTGGTTATGGTTGCACACATTGTTTGCACTTGATATATGATCAATTTGTAGGAAGGAGTTCAGTTAGGACGTTAAACGTTGTAGAAGATCATGTGTGTGTAGGAGATCATGAAGTTCTAAGTTCTGAAGAGACAATCAAAAAGAAAAAGAAAAGCCAGTCAGTTGAGATTGTACAAAACCTTTTACAGTGCTTGAGTGTTGTTGCTTTACTGCATATGACGTCAAATTCATACTCATAAAGTGGAACTGAAATGACATTCATTACAAGATGATGAGTAAACACTAGAACCGCCATGGGGTAAAATTTACTTTCAGTCACTGACTTTTACTAAAATTGTGTGTTATTTTCAATCTCCTGTTGTTAAAAATTGATTAGATAAAATCAGATTTAAAAATGGGGCTTTTAAGTGTTTTTGAGCAATGTTTCAGCTTACTGTAGACAGTCAGTGTAGACATGTTTTAACCTATTTATACATTTCAAAATTTGGATTAATTATACATTATTGTTTTAAAAAATTTATGAATATTGCTTGCTACTGTGTTGCTATTTATTCAAGTCTGATGGTTTCCTCTAAAATAATAATTCCAATCTATGATGTAATGGGAAAAAAAATAATAATTCATGATTACCTCAAGTTTATTGGTGTTGCTCTCTTATTAAAATTATACATTATATAACTATACAAATTAATAATTAATTAGTTCAAACTGTGCGCTTGAATTTGTCGTTGCACATGCACATCATATGTCATCCTTTGTCATACATCATATGTAGTGCTTTGGGAGTATTGTAGTAATTTAAATAACATGCGTTATCTTAACATGTGATTAATGAAATTGTATTATGCTATTACACCACCCAAATATGTATTTATTTCCTTCTAATTCTCGTTGTCATTGACTAAAAATAATAATTTCATGACTCTATATTGTCGGGGTTTTGTCACTTTAGTCGAGCTTCTCTTGGTTTTGTGACAGAGCCCTGACACTCCTGTATTTGTCTTGTCTTGTGTGAGCACACAGCTTTGAGCATGCTTGAGCTGCGTGCTCGTCTGTCCTTGTAAGCTTACTGAGTGGTGCGTGGTGTTCCCAGCACTTCAGTCTAGTTGGGTTTCGGTTTTGTGTTGGGATTCGGACATTCATGCTCATGTCTTGTCATGAGTATGCTCTCTTCTGTCCGTGTGTTATGTTTTGTCTTGTGTTGTGTTGTGTAGCATGCAGATGGTATTTTTCACTAGCTGCATGCTTTCATGTTGTCATGTTTTGTGTGAACATGCAGCTTATGAGTTTTCATTAGGTGTGTTCGACATCGGCTCCGGCTGGATGCATGCGATCGGCGAGAGTAGCCGAGTGCAGGCGGGGAGGAGCTGCAAACAGAGACGTGAAGTCGGACTGCTTCCCGCAGTGACGCTTGCGCTGTGTTTGCAAACTTTATCACAGCTGAAGTTAAATAAATGCTATATTTCTCAAATACAAAGATGTTTCAAATGACATTTTCATGCAACACTTTATGTACTGCTTAATAAAGCGTCTATTTGGACAAGATTAAAGTTCAATATATAAACCTAGACTATCAATGAAGTGTTGTCAACGGTTTTTATCAGTTTTTGTTTAATAAACATGACAATATAACATCGGGACTACATGAAAAGAGGTTTTACTATCATAAATGAATGATTTGTGAGCATTAGCAACATATGGTTTTAGAATAAACAGGAAACGCACGTGATCGCTGTTTCTTTGTCCCATGTGCTCTCATGTCGATTGTCTAACCCCACCCACCTTGTTTCCCGATTACTGGTTCATTTGCCCCACCTGTCTTCTCTCGTTACCCTTGTTTGTTTGCTCCCCGTTCAGTCTCCTGGGGTGCTTCCCAATTCTTATTTGTGCATCCTTGTTTCCTTTCCTAGCTTCCTTTCCTCGCGCCTTAGCTCCACCCGTTCAGGATGCGAGAGAAGGATGCAAGGAAAAGACGTGAGGATGGAGAAATTGAATCCAGTGAAATTATATATCCGCGCTCCTTTCAATTCAAAGCAGCATCAATTAATGATAAATCTGGATTTAGTCGGGATTCTTGAACATAAGAGATAACTATTTATATTGTAAGCTTCAGCCTCCACAAAATACCACATTTGTCCATATGTTAATAAATATTACCAGTTATTATTAACAATGAATTACAGTTATTAACATGTAAACATATAATAAACATATAATATGTTTTTTTTTCGTTGTATTGTATTAGTCTCTATTTGTTTCTTTCATTTTCTTATGCTTTTATATAATTCTGCAACTGTCAGGTGTTGCTATTTGACAAACATTTGTGTCTTGTACATGTAAACATAATAATGAACAAACTGTGGCACGATATGAAGGGGGAGGAGAATTAATGCGTGGGTCACGTTTAGTCGATAAAACACTTCCGCAAAGGACACACCTGTGTATCCTCGCTCACGACTCATCAGGAAGCCTCCTCACTCCTCCATCCTCGACTCCTCAGGGTGCAATTAGATAATTGAGATCTCCTACAAAATGGCTGAGGTCCATCGGTTTCCAGGTCATAGGATGGAGGACGGACGAGTGAGGAAAGCAGTTTGCAGTCCTGTGCTGTGCTGTGCTGGATCGTCGTCGAACATACTTCATGTTTCCCTGCTCGTCGTCATTGTCAAGTCAAATCAAGTCAAGTCAAGAGTCAAGTCTTGTTTTTCCCCCTAGGGGTCGTTTTTGTTTATCTTGTTTTATTTTATTTAATAAAGCCCATGCCTCCTGCAAATTGAGTCCTCGCTCCTTTCTCTTCAACGAACCCTGACACTATATATTACTTTGTGAAGAAAGTGGCATAATACAGAGACATGTACTTTTTAGCCGTATAAAAACAGTAATCATCTGCATGGGTAAATGCTAACCACAGGCAGTTTTAGGTATACAGTGCTGCAAACTATTTTTCTAGTCATCATTGAAAATTTCTTAAAAATGCTGTCTAAAAGTCTCGTCTCATTCTTGTGAACCCAATCTAGGGTCTCGCCCCATGAGATAAGTGTATTGTCACACCCCTAATATTTACTATAAAGTAATTTTTATGAGACAAACATTTTCCAAATGTATTCAAATGTATCTGAGCATATGCTGGAAATCTTTATTGTTGCTCTTTTCACTGTTACTATTCCATTCAGAGGGGTCATATTAACACATTGAGCCCAATTAGCACTAGGGTGGATGACATGGCTGGAAAAGGTCAAGGAGAAAGCTAACAGCAGCAATCCAGCCATGGTTCACAAGTTCAGTTTGTTTGCTCTTTAAACTCTCCTGGTCCATCCAATTACTTTTTAAAAATGTAGAGGATCATGGGAACGCTGGCCTTGTTTTATCAGAAATATGAGGAACGGAGCAACACACATGCTTTTACACAGAAACGGGCACAAACTCTCCTGCATATGTGTAGGCAAGGTGAGTTTAGCACGTCATGTACAAATGTCAGTGCTTTATATTGACATAATATATAAGGATATTTGCCCCCCGATCAGTCTCATAGTGAGGCCTCAAATCAGATTTATCTGTCTGTCACATTTCAAAACAGAAATAGAGAAAGATACAGTCAGAGTTTGTGCATATTCTAGTTCCTTTGTGAATATTTCTGCTATGGTATCAGGGAGAGCTGTTATCAGAAGGGCTCATAGGACATGTTGTTTTCTGTTCACCTATAGTAGATGAAGGACAGTGTGGGATCTGACGTTGTGGTGACGGCCAGACGGCTCTGTCGCAGGGAGTGTGTATATGTGATTATCTTAGGTGACACATTTGTCTTTCTTTGAGTTATCACTGCATTCAGAAAGAGATACCAGTGCCACAAAAAAGTGATATTGGAGGCTTTGGGGAAAGAAACAAAACAGTCACAATGAAGATTCTGAACACTCGTTTTCAACACTGGCTTTATCTCATATGTTTAGACAGCGTAGTGCAAAGATTGTGAGATTGTGAGTTTATCCATACATGCATATTGACATATGTTCCTCTTGGATTCTCTTATGGAAAATCCAATTTTACACCCCAGGGCTTCTTTGTATTATTTTCAGAGAGCCCAGTTTTCATAAAGATGTTCCAGGTTTTATTTACCTGTAAATACAGTGTGCTACTGAGCGGCACGTAGTGCGCAGCATATTGATCCATCAAATAAATTCACAACTGTTCTGTAGCTCTTCAGATCAGTGGTCACTAGTAATGTTGAAGAGTAAATCTATATTACAACACTATGGAAAAGAACTACATTTTCTGCTGTTGTGGAACTGCTACAGTCCCACACCTGCTCTACAGTGATTGAATATTTAATTACAGACTCGGTCACGGTTGTCTGTTAGAATGAGACGCTGTGTAATCATAGAGCTCACGGTTAACCACTGCACAGAGACACCGTTCGGTTCTCGCCAATCCAAAAGGCCGCTTTCCCTGAGGCTATCAAAAATGAAAGGGAAAAGATGGAACTTCGACACTCATAAAAAGGAGTGCAAGATGGAGCAGAGCTCTTTATAATGACTGATCAAGTCTAAAGAAGCTCAGTGGTCAGATCATTGTCTCCAAAAAGGCTATTTATGTGATCATTAGGTTCGGACCTGCTTTATTCACCTGAGGTCTGTCAGCACGATTCCATATTTCTCCCACCTCCAGTAGAGATGTAATAGGTTTTGTTCTCACTCTTTTGGTCCTCTTCTTTTATGCCCGAGGATAAACATGTGTCCAGCAACAGGTCTCCTTCATCATTCTTCCACAGCTCCTTTAGCTTCATATCCTAAAGGGACAAGAATGAATACAATGAAGGGCAAGAACAAATGCATTGGGTAATGATAATCTATTAATTGGTGATTGTATGGAATTTATATCTCTGTGGTTTTTACAGCCGTAGGCTACACAATCGATGAAAATTCATAAAAGTGATAAATAGAATCATGTTACCCAGTTAGTGGATGTGTTGACGTGTCCGGAGTGATCAAATGTGTATACATTTGATTCAATGTCTGTTCTTGCATAACATATTTACTTCAGATTATGTTTTTGTTTATTATTATTTATTTGTGTGTTCCTAATAGTAACATGATTATGAAAGAGCACTGTACAAAGACCTTGTCGAAACGCTCTGTGCAAATAACGTTGAAGTAGGGCTTCATCCAGAGGCATTCCTTTCTGTGATATATGTAATCCACTTGAGAATTTCTTTTTTCTCAAAAGCGTTTTCTTCTTCTTCTTCTTTTCTTTATTACAACCGTCAAGTGAAAATAGGCAAGGCTTTGAAGTTATCACTAAAATAACTTCTTAATAAAATACAATTTATTAGTAATGTTGGAAACAATATGAGAAGTAATACTAGAGAGGAGAGCAAAATTAACTGAAATATTCATAATCTTGCATTCTTTTATATGCACACCGCATATCTGTAATTCATTAGAGGATGCATTTCAACCCCCTATATTGACTTCCCATTCACAGGTGGATATGAAAGAAAGTATTTTGTGCTGGTTCTAATCCAAGAAAGAAGAAGAAGAAGAAAATGAGGAAATGGAGGAAACAAATGGAACTAAAACTCTGAAAGTCTGAGAGAAAAAAAAAAGGATAATGGGCACTCTCTCTACATTTCACTCATTTTCCACTACCAACTTATGCTCAGCTGTCTGATCCAGGCCCTGTAGCCATGAGGCATAATCACACTGCACATGAGGAAGAAGATCTAAAGCTTTTCAAAGAGGGTTTCCTGAGAATTATAGCATTCACGTTCCTCATCATTAGACACATGGCTTAACAAAGTAATAGCGAGGAAAGAACTTGTTTATATACACAGCTTCTTTGAATTGAATTTGAACAGAAAAATGTGGCCTTGCGCTGAAATGATTCACTAATGCCACATATTATGTATTCTAAAGATCATCAATGTATGATCTTTAATTTAGTGGTCAAAACTGATTTCAGGAATTGCACTACTGCACAAAAGTTTGGGGTCAATGCAATTGTATAATGTTTAAATAAGCATTAGAGGCTACATGTATTTGAAAATCTGAAACTTTTAAGCAAAGTACCCACATCTGTTTACTATAAATGACAGCAATTTCTTCAACTATATCACAGACTTTGCGAGACGATGACAAATACAAAATTGACCTTTGTGTAACCAGTAGCATACTGTGGTGTTTCAGTCAGGACCATAACAACACCACACACACCGATAGATACAGAATACAATCATGCACATGCACTGTATGCACTACTGTTATGAACCCTGCCTTCAAAGTGCTTGTTGGGAAGGGGGCAAGCAACATAATAAGACACGTGAGACAAAAAGACATTTTTATTATTAAATAATACCAATGCACTCACGTGTCACTGTCACCGTTTAGGCAACAGGTAAAATTAATTCACTGATTTTGAATCAACTAATTTTGCTGAAAATCAAATCGCCATCAGATCAGACTGGGTTTACTCAGTCTAGGGCGGTCAATCACTACACATCAAAATTGTATTTTGATTGGCTGATGACACACGTCAGTCAAAGTTATGATCCAATGGAAAATGGTAGCTTCAATGGAAGATACTATAGTATATCTAGCCTTCCATTGAAGCTGCCATTTTTAGAAAAAAAGCTTTGTTGGTTTTGTGTTGTTCTACGGGTGCCACTAAAGGTACCACTCTTAGAAAAAAGGGTTCATTGGGGTTCAATATAGAACCATAGGGTTCTTTACTAAACGCTAGGGTTGGGCATCGTTTTGATTTGAACGATTCTGATTCTGATTCTGTCTCTGATTCCGATTCCGATTCTTACTTTGGATTCCGGTTCTTTTCGATTCTTGATTCCGATTCTTTGAGGTGTGAAGTCAAAACATGTCACATCGATATTCAATGCTATTTTCAATACTAGTAGGTATTACGCTGTCTACTAGGTAAGAAACTGAATTAAAAAACGCAAAGTGGCTAATTAAATTAAAAATAACATTGGATAATGTTTTTTTTTGCAACAACAAAAAATAGTTTCATATAAAACCAATAAAGTTACACAAGTTGATCAGTCTGAGCAGTGTGATCGTTTGTCTTTTTGTAGGTTGACTTTGAATAACAAATGACTGCTGTCCCTTTAAGAACTGCCGCACTCATGGATCCTGAACACTGTTCCTGTTACTCATTCTTCATTTCTTCCTGAATTGTTTAAGACTGTGTTTACATTAATACTCTTCAAAATGTGCACTGAGAATTTTTTTGAGTGTATTTGACCAATAATAAGCTGGAAAAAGAAGCAAATATTTGCACTTGTATGTCAGAGGGGGCTTTATTACGGTATGTGTGGGTGTGCTTCAGAGCACGACATCTGCGGGGATTCGTAGAATTATGTGCAATCCTGCAAGATCACAGCTGGGATCGATACTGTAGAAACTGAGCAGGCTATCGTATCTTTACAGATATTTCACTATCTTTTACATATTTACATATTTCACTATATTTTTGACAACACTAGTTTCACTGTGCCGACCCAGGCTTTTTAAAAGTGAAATAAATCCACACTTCAGAGCCGCTAACCGGGCTTCCATGGCTAAAAGAACAAGCGGGCGCGCAAGCTCCGGAAATCAGGTGGCCATGGAAACCAAAACTTGCGCGCTTGGAAACGATGATCGGAACCGAAAACAAATTTTTTAAACAATTCCAATGGAATCGTTATTTTTTAAACGGTTCCAAGTTAGAACCAGTTCACGATGCCCAACCCTACTCAACGCCAAATAACCTTTTATGCTAAAAAAGGTTCTATAATGACAAGAAAGAACCTTTTTGTCACAAAGGTGATTTAGTCTATTATTCATTCATATATTACAATATTTTGCAACATTTTGTAGTTGTAATTAAATTATTGTTTATTAAACTGTTGTAGTAACTTAAAGGTGCCCTAGAATAAAAATTCAATGAACCTTGCCATAGTTAAATAGCAAGAGTTCAGTGCATGGACATCACATACAGTGAGTCTCAAACTCCATTGCCTCCTCCTTCTTATGTAAATCTTGTCATCATCTTGAAAAATATCTTATTCCAGGCTGTGCAGGGGATGTGTGGACTTTTCATATACTGGATACTGCAACAAAGTAATTCAAAGTTGTTTGTTTTATCGGCCCGTTTCACCATGGACAGTTTTTCTAAGCTGGGGCAATATAGCAGGATTCGCTCAGCCTCTGATATTGAAGAAAGGGCCGATTTCAAACGTATTCCTGCAAGCAGTAACCCCTAACTTATTTAACCCATTTCAGAATAAATTGAATGTTTCTTTGTAAGACAACATTACTATAATATCCCCTGTGTTGTCTAGATCTAACACAAGATGCTAGTAAAGTAACAATTTGAAACTCCAAGTAGCTCACATAACAGTTTGTCAAATGACAAACGTTAACATTATTTCCTGCCAGTGTTGTTATAAAACACAACAGTAGATATGCATGTCGATCCCTTTTGATGGATTGAAATCTAAATTAGCCTATATAGCATCATTAACACATAACTCAGAAGCTAACTACATGTATTACTACTGTTTAGTGGCTTACAGACCGCTCACTCTATTCTTGTAGCTAACGTCACCTTCTCCACCATCTAAGTTGAAACGATAGTCATTTGACAAGGCTTCAATGTGTTAAATAAATATAAATTTTTGAGAACTGACATATTATTATTTTGCAGCGGGTGAGTAGTAAACATGACACTGACTATTTTGAGTGGCTTCTATATTACTTTGTTTGGCTAAATCGACTTTTAAATCAGTACTCTACTGTCAAACTGTAACGTTACTGTAAACAACGTATTTACGCGCTACCCAGTTCAGTTCGTGATTCAAAGTTGAGAATCATTGTCAAATCATTGTCATTGATGGATAGTATAGATGTGTTAGCTGTCATTGAGCAGCAGTGCAGTGAAACAGCCAATCAGAGCAGAACTCTGCATTAATATTCATGACTCTTCCAAATAAGGCAAAAACAGAGCATTACATCCTATAGGGACAATTTCTAGGGTTGTAAATGGACCTGTAAAACTGTGTCTGGACAATTTTTGACCTTAAATAAGCCACATACCCTCTATTTAGATATTAGAGAACAATTTAACATATTGTTTCAAAGCATTCCAGGGCACCTTTAATATCACATTTTAATCATTTTAATTTTTGGAGGAGAAAAACTGAAATGGCACTCTTCATGTGATATTGATTAACTACATAAAATGAGATAAATATATACATTTTCTAACCCCCATATCTTGAATTTCTGATCTTTCCCACACTGTAAAAAAATTATTTAGAAAAAAAAAGTTACCTGGTTGCCTTAAAATTTTGAGTTCATTGAAATTAAAATGTTGAGTTAATACAATGAACATTTTTTGAGATTTGACAGCCTTTATTAAAATATTATTAAAAGATTTTGTAAGCATATTGGGTAATTATGTGTGTGTTATTTCTGATGACGAAGTGAAACATGCCAAATTGGGCTATTTTTGCCAAATTGTGCCATTTTTTATGTGGTTCAGATACAAAAATATTTGGAGTTTCTATTTATTAAACTAATTTCCTTCATTGTATCAACTCACATTTTTAATTTCAATAAACTCAAAATTTTAAGGCAACCAGGTTACTTACTTTTTTAAGTTAAACCAACAAAAACCACCAAAAATGTTTTACAGTGCATGTACTCATAAATGAATGCATTTGAATACACTGAATAATGCAGTGAAATATTTGTCAATAATATTTAATCTGGAATGGACAAAACAAATGATAATGAATGAACCCCTAAAAGGTTTCATATAAAACCTCTTTTTTTAAAATAAAATAAAAAAAAAGGGTTCTATAGAACCTTTTAGGGGTTCCAAATACGCAGAACCTTTTAAGGTTCTATACAGAACCTTTTCTTCTAAGAGTATTCTAGGAGCTGGTCCACGGAGCCATGATGCATTTACCATTTACCATAAATGATGATATATGGAACATATAGCTCAGAAACTGCACTTTGACCTGATATAACTCACAACATTATCTACAATGGTAGAAGTACTAAACTAAATATTATCTGTTTTTTTTTTTTTTTTTTTTTTTTTACTTTACATCAGAATAATTTTGTCTGCTGTAGCTTCAGGAGATATAGCAAAACAGACTGGAAAACCTCCATGTGGGATCATAAAGGAAGACAGAGGAAACTGAAACTGTCATATGACTCCTATCTTATCTCTGATTCAAATAATTGGTAGAAAAACAAACTGTTACAACTCTCCCTGTGTCTCCCCTACTACTATTAATAAGAAATCTTACTGACCCCAAACTTTTGAATCATAGTGTTTATCTAATAAAAGAGTAAAACATTTCCATTAAGAGCTTATGATTTTGTAACTTCATGAGATACATATTTTTAGTATGAAAATAGTTAAGCGTAGAAGAGAATCATAACAGATGCATTTGATAGGCTGATTAATTATTATACACAGTGAGCCAACAAATCCCAGGCAGATGGTCTGGCATAGCTAGGCTTACTGTGCTAGCGAATATGTAGGTAGGATGTTCAATACGGCTACATGGCAGGAATATTTTGGATTCCTTCCTTCTCGAGCCATGGGCTGAGGAAAAAGTCCAAGAGAAATGTTGTACATTTATTTCAATTTTAATTTTCAAACATTGCACTTGCTGTGTGTGTGCACTAAAGTTTTCATCTTGGCTCTCATAGACAGCTAGCAGTAAATGGTGGCGGTATTATGCAAGTTTCACACCACACATTACTCAAGGATTCCCACCTCCAGTCCTGCTCAGTGGCTGTAGCTTAAAGTGAGAAAAGACAAAATGCATATAGATAAATACATATTTACTATAGTGCAAAGTATTCCATAACAGAACCCCTTGTTTGCTGTGTTTTTATCTAACCAGGGCATTATGTTAAGACGCTACCAATAAAGCATTCAGTGAAAGAGGTCACTAATTTGACCCTGCACTACAAATATCCCTATAGGCAGTGAAGGCATTTTTTTATTTTTATTTTTTTTTACTGTTGCTTGAGGGATCTACTGGAACAGGGAGCAGGTCTGGGAAGTGCTGCATCCACTAATGGCTATAGCTCCAAGAGGCTGGTCTGCATAAACAACAACCCAGTGCAATCAGCAAGATGGTGCACTTCTCTGCTAGGGGGAGAGTGATTGGGGACAATGTGCTTTTTTATGTCTTCCACTTCACCCTTTCCTAAAGAGGTTTAAACAGGGCAATTTTTATGAACATGCAGTAGTTGTTCTCTTTCTTTTGCCATGTATTTTGTACATTCAGATTTTAAAAAAGTATAGGTTATTCCTTTTATTAAACGTACATGTTTACACTCCATTTGTGTTTAGTTTATCTTGTTTGTTCTACTTTACTACCACATCTACTAGTACTAATAATAATAATAGTAATGTTTGGTTATGTATTCATGTATTCATGTATTCATGTATTCATTCATTCATTCATTCATTCATGTATTCATTCATGTATTCATTCATGTATTCATGTATTCATTCGTTCATTCGTTCATTCGTCCATTCGTTCATTCATTCATTCATTCATTCATTCGTTCATTCAAGGCATGTTTAGACATCCATTGGAAATAATGGTTTAACAACAACAAATAATAATAACAATAACAATAATAATAATAATTATTACATTGTAATCAAAATTTCATCATCATCATCATCATCATCATCATCATCATCATCATGATCACGCTGATGGGTAATTTACATACTGCATGATCACAACCCCCTTTAACCCTTAAATGCATACCTCGGGTCTTTAATGACATTCCCTACTCTCCTCCTCATTATTTTTTTTAAAGTCAGACATCAACCTTCTTAGTATTCCTCAATTAATGTATTACAAACAATAAATAAATAATGCAATTATAAAAAGAATGTCTGTTTTGCCATTCATCATTTTTGTATAATAATAATAATAAAAATAAAAATAAACGAAAATTGTGTAGGGTTGCTAACGACCCGAGGTGACCGTGTAAGTATTGCTTTTCTGCACAACAATTTAATGTTTTTTTTTTTTTTTTAACTGAATAAGTGCAGTTCACCTTTATTCCACAAGGTGGCAATGTCCCATACACAATGATGAAGTGACGTTTCACTCATAGTTACTGCGGAGAGAAAACAAAAGAATAGGATGTCATCAGGTAAACTTGAAATGGCTCAGAGATTTTGAAGATCTGAACAATCAAATATTAGTGTCACTGTCACTTGATAATTGATCTGGTGAAGAAGCTGTCAGCAATGTTGAAAATGATAGTTTTGAGAATATGTTTGTGATCGTGAATTTGAGCCAGATGCTGTAAATACATTAAAATGAGCTCTGACGAGGACAGTGATGATGAAATAAAACATCTGCTCAAACTTAACCCTTCCAAGCTCCAAAAGGTAACAAAATATGCTCGATTTTATTCTTTTGTAATCGTTACTCTAATATCAGGAGAATTTTATATTATCGCGACTAAAGACCCGGAGCATTCATGTATTTAAGGGTTTTAAAAAACGTAAGGACGTCACTATGTAATACCGTTTAAGATAAATGCGCTTTGTGTTTTGAAGAGCTCCCATTTCACTAGTGTAAGAACAATGCCAGAAGCCTCGCTGGTTAAAGTAAAGAAGGATGAGTTATTTTTCTCTCAGATGAGAGCCATCTGGCTGGGAGCAAGGCCAACGGATGAGTCTTGGGAACAGGCCACTAAGAATGCCTGACCCTTGGTAGGTTGACGATGAAAAAAGAAGGAATAAAACGCCACTGGGGCCTTGAGCTGGAAAGGGACTTGGACCCGGAGAGGTTGTATGTCTCTAAAGAGGGTTCACACTTGGACTGAGGGTGAAGAATTACGAGAAAACGGACAGATGGGGAGAAGAAGAAAAAATGCAATTAGTGCCACGCTCTGGACATGGGAAAAGGAATGGATTTTTCATCCTGTGACCTAATTACGGAGTTTGTTTCGAGTGTGTATCTCTTTTCATTTCCTAATGAAGCACAATCATTGCAGTTTCTCAAAGAGCAACATCAGCAGATTGATGTTTATATTATCCAAAGCTCTTTTTAGCCTGGCACATAACAAAAGAGGTTGTTAATTTGCTTCGAAATTGATAAAACAACATTTTACCCATGAGCCCTAGCTTCAAACGTAGGTTCAGTCATACTTATAAAAGCGCTCAGGACTCCAGAGTCTGTCTCTAGAAGACTTGCTGTGTGGCTGAACCACGGCCAGGCTGCCCATTACACTGAAGCAGCTTGAAATCCAAAGCAGCAGGAAATGAAACCATCAGATTCCCACCCACATCCATCCACACAGCGGCAAGCTCAGCCAAGTCGCACACAGCAGAAAATCTATTTCGCACTGTATTGGGTTATAGCTATAATCAACTCTTTCTATGTAAACAAAGTGTTTAATTTAATACAAGTTTCAATATGCTACTTAATGGAAATATATATATGTGCCGCAGCACCGGAATGGGATCGGAGATCCTCATAATGCATATGTAAGCCTGTATGCATATGTATGCTGGTGCATCAGCAGTTTGTCTAGTGTCATGGCACAAGATGAATAGGTAAATAGATACACAGCCTCAAGCTCACTGACTTTCTTATCATTTAGCACAGACATTTGTCATTTTAGCACTCGGAAGGCAAAAGTCAGAACAAAACATTTACCCGCTGCCATCGGGGGAGCCGAATGCACATGCGGCACACCACTGCTTTCGTGAAGGGGGGAGGCAAGCTGCCCATATATGAGGCAAATAAAGTCTGCCATTTAAAAAAAAAATGACCAGGGGGACGCAACCGCTTCAAACAGTGAACACAAATGGAGCAACTGTTTGGGGTCATATGCCCCCACTGCTTTCATTCCCTCACACCCTCACCGCTCTGCACTCACCTCTACCTGCCTCCCTTTCCCGCTCAGACCTTCGACACACCCATTCCTGTTCTCTTCCTCTGTTTCTCTCTTTCTTTCATTCCACTCTGCTCTCTGCAGGCCACAACAGTAAGAAGGAAAACAGACACAGCAGTGCATTTTCAATTGGATCTTCAGAATTCCAGCAAAATAAAAAGGGCAGATAGCCTTTGTGAAGTCATCTTACCCGGAACGAACCAACATCACCCCACTGCTTGGGGGGTGTCCTCCATCCCCACACCCCTCCTGGCCCCTGACACTCAATACACTTTCCCTTTCAAGTATTAAGGCAAGACTAGCTCATACAAAAACATGCAATGCTTCAATACATTTATGTAAAGGGTAATGTACACTTATTGCAAATATAAACATAATCAGAAACTCAACATACAGTAGCTATTGACCAAATTGAGTAAATATTCAGACATAAAATAAAGAAATAGTCAATTACAAGGTACAAAACAACAAAAACATTGCAGCAATATTCCAAGTCCTCTGAGGTAATTCTCATTACAATTAGATATGTAGTACTACCAATAATAAATTACAATAAATAAGCAAGATATAAAGGGTTTGTTCACCCAAAAATGAAAATTAGCCCATGATTTACTCCCTCTCAAGTCATCGTAGGTGTATATGACAAATACAAGTTGAGTTATATTTAAAAAGTCCTGGCTAATCTAAGCTTTAATGGCAGGGATTGTTTCTGAAGTCGATAAAAATGCATTCTGTCCTCTAAATAACGTGCTCCACACAGCTCCGCGAGGATAATAAATGTATTTGTAAGTGAAGCGATGCGTTTGTGTGAGAAAAAGAGCCCGATATCATGGTCATGCGTAAATAGTACGAGTTTGCAATCTCGTGGAATGTACATGCCAAAATGAGTTTTTGAGTGCATATGATACGCACTTTATGGCGTATTATACATACGAACCCCCCACCCCACCACCCTAAACCTACTCAAGAGCTTGTCATATGCACGCCATAAAACTGCGTAGCATTTGCACGCCAAAACTCATTTTGGTGTATCCATTCCATGAGATTTCACACTCTTACTATTTATATACGCATGACCATGAGATCGTGTTGGAGAAAAATATCCATATTTAGAACTTTAAAAATAAAGTTTTGGCCGATCGCCTTCCAAAAGCAGTTCACAAGTGTTGAAAGTGCCTTTGCAATTCAAAGGCTTACATGATCAGTTTGAACTTTGAGAAGGCACTTTCAACACTTTTTCACAGAAGGCGCTCAGTCTGAACTTGTATTCAAAAAGTTTGAAATATGGATAGTTTTCTTACACAAAAGCAACCATTTGTTTGAGAAGATGTTTATTTACCTCTCGGAGCCATGTGGTGCATGTTATTTGACAGACAGATGCATTTTTATGGACTTCAAAAACAGAGCAATAATCCCTTCCATTATAAAGCTTGTATTAGTCAAGACTTTTTTTATATAATTTTGATTGTATTTGTCTGAAAGAAGAATGTCACATGCCCCTAGTATGATTCGAGGGTAAGTAATTTATGGGCAATTTTTTTTATTTTTAGGTGAACTATCCCTTTAAGAGGGCGCTAGTTTTTCCAAACATGGATAAATGTAAGTTGTAAGGAGCTTGCCAGGTGCACTTGGTGATATGGAAAGTAAATATTAGGAAATGTCTGACTGTTAATTATTTAATTTTACATAATTAAATTGAATTTGTTACATTTATATAGCACTTTTCTAGGCACTCAAAGCGCTTCACATATATATTGGGGGGGGGGGGGGTCTCCTCAACCACGACCAAAGTCTACCTGGATGATGGGATGGCAGCCATATTGCGCCAGAACGCTTACCACACACCAGCTTATGGTGAAGAGGAGACAGAGTGATAAAGCCAATCAGCATATGGGATTATTAGGAGGCCACCAATTGATTCATGATGAAGTTATTTTGTGTGAATGCTTATATCAATCATTTATTTTAATATTGCAACTAATTGTATCAATGAATAACATGTGAAATATGGACACTGTAATGAAAAGTGTTATTAAAAATATTGTTATATTGCAATATAGTATTATAAACAACTATCAACAGATTAGATCAGAAAGCTGTCTAAATCCTTAGCTAATACCGACAACACAATATGATTACAACAGTTGGTGAACACCACTTATGATAGCTTTAAGACTGTTAGGTCCTAAAATAATTTGATGTGTGCAGCAAGCACTGCCATAACTTATCATCTACAATTTTTCCCTTTCCTTATCTTTACAGGATGGTTTTCAGATAAGGTTTGATCATCTGTGCAAGTAGTGTGTACTTACTCTGCATGCAATGCATATGATTATGCAAATTATACTGACGGTAATAAATCCTTGTTCTAGCTGAAGGTTGTTGTAACGCCTGTCTTTCCTTTTTTACTTGAAACAAATTCTGTGTGGAACTTGAACGTTTGCATTTAACAGCAACCCTTTCAGTAGTCATGACTGGCAAAAGCTATGAAATATTCCAGAAATAAAGATGACTAGACGTAGCTTTAAAAAAAATCCTCTCCATCTCTATGCTGTGTTTGCCTCATTTGTTTATAGTTATATAAAAGTGAACACTCAGCAGATGAACTGATGACTATTTATGACAACCCTGAAATAACTGCAAGGCAATCAGTGCTTCAACTTCAGCTTCAACTTTTTGTTGAACTTTTGATTTTGCATTTAGATTTTGTCAATCGTACACTGAACTTAAATGTTTCCCAACCATTTTAGTGATTGTCAAGTCAAGCCTTTATCAAATTCATGTCATGGTTAGATTAAAGCGTATGCACACTACTGTGTAGTGGGTACGCACTCTACATTCAGAAGAAGCTTTGGCGTGGTATATATATATATATATATATATATATATATATATATATATATATATATATATATATATATATATATATATATATATATATATATATATATAAAATTATAATATATATATATATATATATATATTGTATCATTTTTACATATATAAAATTCTAAGGATAATTTTTTGCATGTTTCCTAGCCTGACAAGCCAGACCCACATCAAGATGTTTGGTCTGGAAAATCACCATTGACAGCTCAATCCGAGGGGCGAGATAAACGGTTGTCTTTCAAACTCATTCTGCACGCAATAGGATAGCGCTACAACCAACCAGAGCAACGAAGGTGAAGCAGAGCTCGTTGATATATTAAACATTTGCTGTATCCAGTCGGCAAAACTCCGAACACATCTTCCCTTTTTAAGAATGACTTCAGTGCCGTTCTTTTGTCAGAGAAAAGCTTAAAGGGTTACGTCAGCGATTAGCATATGGCTTTGTATCAGTAGAAACCCTTATTATATTCAAATTATTGTGCTTTTCCCCATCATATCTCCCTGAGACAAGAGATTTATGCATTTTATTTCTGGAAAAATTCCTCCTATGATGCAAATTGACGATTTTTGCATCATAGGAGTAATGTTTGCCCAAAGGCTAAAGACTACAGCCAGCAGAGGGAGCCATTTCCGCATGTTTTGAACTGGCGCATGGGGGATGGGAGATAACACTCAGCTTGCAGGGAGAGCTCAGCTGGCAGCTACAGGCACTCATTTAAACGGAGCTATGGTGAGCAATGTAAGTCTTTTAACTTCTCAAATTAATTTCTATGAAAGTTAAGCTTGTAAAGGCATGAACTGAAATGCGCCAGACTGAACTCGCGTTGTGAATGTATGCCGCGAGTGTAGTCGCGATTACCTCAGCTCTCATCACTCCTGCAGTTAGTGCTCAGCGCTGTGATACTGGCGCGGTGACTCACTAATTATATTGAACAGACACGTTCAGTTTTTAATTGTAGTGTCTCCTCTAACTGAGTCACTGTAATCAAGTTGGTGGCGTTGGGAATGGCACAGGGCAGCGAAGCATTCTGGGAATTGTAGTCTTTCATCCCCATGGGACAAAAATACATTTTCTGTCTTTTCTCAGTCTAGAAGACACCAAATTCAAAAATAATTTCACATTTCTACTGCATTGATGACCCAGTTTAAATACAGATTCATCTTCCCAGCGCTTAAGTTCCCCTTTAACTCTAAGAGTCTTATCTTAAAGCTTAACTCTTCCAGAGTCACGGTCAAAGCTGATTTGAAAGACCGCCGTTCGACAGCCTCTTTGTTTACTAGTCTAGTAGCACGCAAGCGCAACTCTGCCGTCATTATGTTAAGCCCCACCCACCGACTTTATACACGATGTGATTGGCCTGACCAGAGTTTGGTTTTTACAGCTCAGAAGTGTATTGAGAGTTGCTAGACGACACTCGTGGCAGATTAGATTTGCTGCCGCTAGGTTGCGTCTAGATTTCGAGGCTACGTTTTTCCCATAGCGTGAGCTAATTTTTACAATACAAGAGTATTTTTGAAAGGGAACTATAGGCTAAATGTAACTTTCACTTGAGAAAACTAATAAACTAGTAGTTTATTGAGATTATACTTAAACGTGTACTTTCATAAATAAATAAAAATATGCTACATGCATTTTGACTAGCAAACTATCAGTATGCCTAAAAGTTAAAGGCATACTAAGTTTTACATCTAGATATAGTGGTGTGGAAACAGAGTGAGCTGATGCAAGAAAGGTGGCCTACCTGATCCAAGTGCCCAAAACATAGTAATTGTTTATTTTAAGTTTCAAGCGAATGCATTCGTGTTTATGCCATGTCATGCTTTTTGACAAATATGTGTGCGTGCGCCACACAAATACCATATAGTTAAACTATAGATTTGAAACAGGTTATTTTGTGGATTTTGTCAATAAAATAAAAATAAAAATAAAATGCTTTTTATCCGATTATTGATTAATCGAGAAAAAGAAGAAAGAAGGCAAAATAATAATTAGTTACAGCCCTAATTAGTATACTTAGTATATAAAAAGTATACTTAAAAATACATTTGAACTTTACTTAAATATACTTATTATAAAATTACCTTGAAATAAACTTATTTTGTATATATTTAGCAACAAATTGATTGCATTGATTATTGTATAATAATAATAGAATAAAATGAATTAAATAAAATAATAATTCTAAAACTAGCTTCTGTTAAACTATACACAAAAACACACCAAACATCAAGTTTCACAGACACCATGAAAGTATACCTCCTCCTGAGCCCGCCAACTGTGTGTATCTGCCCCTAAGTCAGTGAGCCCTGATAATGCGATTGCCTAATTTGTTTATGACAAGAATATCACACCACCTGAAATAGATGGGTTTAAAAAATGACATGAATAATGTATTTGAAAAGATTACAATTATCACATTTATTTCTTCCACCTGTAATATTGTGGGAGAAATGGGTTCCAATAAATGTGATGCAGGTCTTTTTAAGAGGACATTTCATTTTCAGGGCACCGGAGATGTGGAGGGTGAATAAGATAATTATCAGGCTCGATGCTTGTTCTGCATTAGCTCTAGTGGGGAGTGATTATGGGAAACAGCTGAATTGCAGGAATAGCTTTTGAACCATGACAATGGAGGTTATCACTGCATGATGCTAATAAGGGATTGAAAACTCGCATAATATGAGCGGTAAGAAGAGGGCTTGATGCAGTGAGATGAGTTGGGCTTAAAGTTACAACACTGGATCATCTTGACCGATGATTTGCAATGCAAGGGATATTCAAGGAGATATGATTCTAAGCGATTAAAATTCTGTTTAAGGGGGTTAAGTGTTTCTACCCAGCAGCAACCAATGCCCTGGTTGATCCATTGGGTGGTAAATGATTAATAGCCTTTAATTAGTGTCCCTCTATGCCCTTCTATGTAAAATAATTGTTGTTTATACACTGCTCAGAGCTATTGTTTAATCTTTGTGGCAAATTAAAACACACCTATATTTTTGTTTGTCCTTATTGTCTCGTACTAGCCAATATGGTGCAACTTAATTTAATGCAAACCAAGATTGATCACAATATTAGCGCTCAAAGTTAGCCTCTGGCCGTATTGTGAATGTAAATTACCTTTACCTGAGTACACTGCAATATTTTGTGCAACCACTGAACCATTGTGTTTGGGATCAAACGGCAGAGGACAAAGAAACGTACTGCAAGTGAAAATGAAATAGTTAAAAGTGCACAGGACCTCAAGGACGTTGTCTCTTTGGTCTATTTGTTTCCCATGTCACAGCTCCCATTGGTCTCCGGAGGAATTCAGAGCGTTTGGAATGATACATGTTCCAAACAGCCTCAAGGTGGCTGCAGGCAAGTGTCACTATCCATTGGATATTCCTGGTAAGTACTTTACATGCTTCAAAGCAAAGGTCAGTCATTTGGTGTGTCTTCATGTCTACCCCTCTAAGGAGCGCAATGCTGAATAACCAAAAACTGAAGAATTCTGAAGAGTGTACTTTAAAGCTTCTGGAATATGGGAAATAATATAATACACTAGCAGCCTATATAAAGAGGATGATTTTTTTTGAATGACATTTCTGTCAGTAGTTCTGTGCATTCACTCTTTCAACTTCAAAGTTTCAAGCATACTCCAGTATTTTATTATACTTTACACCATCAATTCATTGCAGCCGTCCTACACCATAACTATATCTGAGCGGCAACATAAATGTAAAAGACACTTCTGAATAAGCTTCTACTCACATTCTACAGTGACTTGAATGAAGAAGTACTTAAATGCCATGCTTTCATAGGATGGATAAGAGTTGTCAGAGAACTTTGATTTTAACCTTGTGATGTCTTCCAGGATTACTCTTCCCTATTCCACTGCTCTCTTTCTTTTTCTCTTTTTGGCAGTGCAAATTCTATCCTAACGTGGTGCTGATCATGGTGCTGTTTTTCTCAGTTTGCTCACAAAGCCTCAGGGAAGCTCAGAGAAAAAGTTAGCAGTAGGTTGGGGATCCCAAACGGGTTGTACGAAAATGATTCTTTTGACTGCTGGAAATATAGCTCACATATAACCAGACTCCTTTCTATAATGCATCTACAGAGGCCTGCTTGGATCCTCCCAGACGTCAATGGGAAACAGTCAGCCATAACAATGGCATTAGAGCAGCTGGATGTGTTGTGAAACGGCTTTACTAATCAATATGGTGTTGGTACTAGGGAAACACCTTATACATATGCAAAATAGTACACTCTAAATAAAAGTTATCTACCTAAAACCTGAGTTGAGTCGTTTTATTTTATTTTATTTTTTTTTTTCAGTTTGGGCAGCTTTTGTGTTAGCCAGCTCCTTGGTCAGTTGTAAAAACCTAGTGTTTGGGTAGTTTTTGTCTTACCCAGCTCCTGGGTCAAACATTACAACCCAGGGGTTCAGTTATTTATCGTGGCATTCACTGGCTTTTTGCAACCTCTTCAGGAGAGAACAGTGCAGCTCCATCAAAAATCTGATTAAAAAACATAGCAAGACAGCTAAAAGTATAGCTCATATGTTGGATCTTTTGTTGTCTATTGTCTTTTTTAATATAGTCTACCTTCTCAAACCCCCATATAAGCTACGTTTGTAATGTTTGAGCGCAACGCACGGAAGGACCATTTGCCAGGTTGCTTTATTTTTATTCTGCTAGTGCTACTAGTGCTACTAAATAGTGTAAGCACTAAGCTCCATGTGATCAAGTGTGAGCGGCTCCAACGTGAAAAATTTCACAGGAGAGAGATCCATCTCGAGTCCTGATAACTATATCACAAATAGAAATCACAATGTCTAAGTCCTGTATCGACAACATGCCCTTTGCTTAAACAGTAAATGTGGCTTATGTACATTTTAGAAAATCACTTAGCACCCATGCCACTGCGGGCCATACTAAAAACCTCCCATAGTTTAGGCTAGCGTGTATGGCTGATATCTGTTCTAAACCAATCGGAGTTGCCTGGGTTTAAAATTGAAGAAGTTGATAATATCATATTTTGTTAGTTCACTTTCAAACAACAAAAGTGTCACGGAGTCCTGTCATCTTAGTCAAGACGTTTTTCTTTCTTAAATGTGCCATAAATGTCAGTTTATCTATGTGTTTAATAACAAAAAAGGACGCTGCTAGTTGGATTCGAATCCGGATATATCTGCAAAGAAGAAAATAACATTACTACTGGTGTGACCTAGCTGAAGATGTGAATTAGAAAATGTTTAATAATATTAGAATAGAGTTCTAATGCATGACAAAATAAATAAAACTTAAAATAATTATTAAAGAATTGCTAAACCTTAGAAAATAGTATTATTATTATTATTATTATTATTATTATTATTATTATTATTATTATTATTATTATTATTATTATTATTATTATTATTATTATTATTATTATTATTATTATTATTATTATTATTTCCCTGGACCTGACAGGATGGGCAAGCTGTGCCACAGGTTATGGAGTCAGTCACAACTGGGTAGTGGTCTGATGTTAGAAGTTCCCCCACTGAACAGGGCTGCATTTCCCGATAACGTCTCTTAGTGTCCTATGAAGACTCTAAAAGTATAACTTAACTTAAGGTGTACCATTTCTCTTCCAGTTCCCCGAATTATACCTTAGGAGGTTGCTTAAGGTGTACCTTCGTAAGTACGACACTAGCGAGTGCTGTCCGGGGCGGTGGTGCTGATTTGGTTTATCAATGGCTCAAAAATCAATTATTCATTCTATGCAGGGGCTGTTTAACTGTGTTATGTGAGAAAGTGGTGTTCTTTATAATAGAAGCACTACAGAAATAGTTGAAATTGTATTTATTAGGACTTGTGAGATCTTATAAATATAATCCAAACTGCAAACTAAATCCAACCATGGATATTTTATGTTATACCATTTATATTATCATAATATATATATATATATATATATATATATATATATACACACACACACACACACACACACACACACACACACACACACACACACACACACACACACACACACACACACACACACACACACACACACACACACACACACACACACACACACACACACACACACACTTAAATGTGGACTTGAGTGTAAAAAAGGCCGTTCACAATGCCATGAACTGATTTGATTTTCTCTCTTTATTCTTTAGTACATGGTGAAACATGACCTTGCAGTGCCACACTATCATACTGTACCACAGAGTTCCAAACCGTATTGCTAGAATAAATGTTTTACTTTTGCAAAAATTCTGTCTGAATATGAGCAAAGACTGGAATCGATTCACCACTAAAGCATTAAAAGTTTTAACTGTTGACAAATAAGTAAATGATGCAATGTAATCCAACCATGGCATTGTAAAGTGCTGCTTTTATTCAAATAAAATAATATTGTACGTTCATCAGTAAGACATTTGGGTAATACAAATAAAATAAAATAAATAAACAGTTAATTGGCTTCTAATGTAAAACAATATCAATCATCAGTTTATTGCTGGACTCAGCAGCATTGTGAACAGTCCAAGCATTCAGTTCAAGATGGAGCATGCGGAAGGAAAAGAGCAATTTCCTTAGCCTAAATGGAAAGTTCTGTCAAGCAGTTTGGAGTGATCCACCATCAATCACAGATAAATTCTCCTGAGCCGAGTAGCGACAGAAAAAAAAGAAGAAGTATAGAAAAAAATTGGGAGCACTCCATTACCTGGGTGTCTTTCAAAGTGACTAATGGCATGTGACAAAAGGCATTCAAGAGTCACAAAATGTGTTGCCTTCATAAAAATGAAACTGCTGCCACCCGGTAACACACCTCACACATAATCAAGTCTCAATCTGGGAACAAAAGGATGGGTCTCATTTAAATGGCACAGAGGGTCAGTTTTGTTTTTAAAAATAAATGTTTCTGGCATCGCCACCAAACCTAATGAGAAGAGGTGTAAAGTGTTATGAGAAATTATATGGAAAGTATGTATTTGAAGAATTTACTTTTATTTTATTTTTGACAAGTGTGCAGTGGTTTTAATGGGCCAATGTGAACAGATCTAGATATTCTAAATTCAAATTGACAATATTGCCTATTCTATGCATGAGCTGCCATTGTATTCATATTCAAAATAATGCAAGCATTATGGAGGAATAACACTCTCATGTAATGTAGGTTTTATTCATACTTGAAGCCCTAAATGGACTCATAGAGATAATAATTTATGACATGGCAGGAAATCCCTTATAAGGGCAAAAACACCCAGCTATAACTGTAGCTGAATAAAATGTTCTCACAGATGAAACGTGAAGACAGTATGGTTTATGTGTGTTTTTCAAGCCATCTTGGCATATTTTCCTAACAGTAGCCTATATAAATAATGCAGTGCTATTTGACATTGCTTTTATTACAGCATATAGAAAAGAAAAAAATCTGCCTAATAAAAAAAAATAATGTGTAACATTCCTAAAGACTGGCAAGTGTTTGTAGTAATCATACAATTATAGGAAAATATAGGGGGAAATGTGATGGAATGCAAAATATAGGTTATTGTTCATATTTGACTTCTTAGCCGATTAAAAGTAAGAGATGAGAAACAAATCTGTCAATTAGACAAAGGTCAGAAAAAAAAAAGAAAAAAAAAAGACCTGGTATTAACAGGACAGTTATGTTCCGCTCACTTCTGAAATGATGGCTACACCCCTGGATACAGTCAACATTATCCAAAATTGAAAGTCAAACCATCTAATCAAAACACAGGCTTAAGTGAAAATGCCCAGATTTAACTGTACCTACTTTGTCCACACACACACACACACACACACACACACACACACACACACACACACACACACACACACACACACACACACACACACACACACACACACAAACACACACACACACACACACACACACACACACACACACACACACACACACACACACACACACACACACACACAAACACACACACACACACACACACACACACACACACACACACACACACACACACACACACACACACACACGCACACATACATAAACTGTACTTTTGCCTTTGTTGTCACACTCACAAGTGTCTTAATGTCCTGATAATGTGTATGACCTTAACATTTCCAGCAGCTGATTTAAAGTATAGTTTGTCACAGGCATTAGAAATGTGTGGCAGACCAGAATTACTTTCACTTTCTGTTTGTCTACTGAATGACGTAAAGGGAGGCGTGCATCAATTAATGGGAGAGGCATCACAAGTCAATGCAGTTCCCATAAGAGGATTATCAGAGAGACGTGAAAAGTTTGAGTTGCTTTGACTCAGAGTGGGGTTTATGCTCCTGTTGGCCTGACGGTTCCCCACATGATGTCTTAGTTGAGCGCGACGCACATTCACTTCATTTAGCCATCCAAATAGCAAAGTGTGGTCGGGAAAAATAATCACCTAGTGCTCCATTCGCGTGCTCTTGGGAATTATCGTAAATACAAGTCTCCTGGGTAAAAATTGCACATAAACACCATACCCATTTAAAAATTTGAATGGGATAAGCTCCCAATCACGTCTTCAGAAGTGGGAATTATAACATTTATAATAGCACGTGAAGGCGCTATTAGAGTCCACTGCGGTACCAAGACCCTTCAGAACTGAAGAATCCGAATCAGAGACTTTGCGATCTGCTAAATTGCAAAGCTATTCTACCACAAAAACATTCCAGCACAAATTCAATTATGCGCTTCCGGTGTGTCTATTGCAGTTTGTTTTCCAAGTTTGGATACTGAAATAAATTTTGTTTTTGTTTTTTCCCCCTTCTTCTAAGCCTATGCCTCATACCGTCATAATGTTTTTTAATGAGTTCTTTTACATGGACAAATTTAGAGTTTACATTATTATTATTATTATTATTATTATTATTATTATTATTATTATTATTATTATTATTATTATTATTATTATTATTATTATTATTATTATTATTATTATTATTATTATTTAGCCTGACAAGCCAGACCCACATCAAGATGTTTGGTCTGGAAACTCACCATTGACAGCTCAATCCGAGGGGCGGGATAAACGGTTGTCTTTCAAACTCATTCTGCACGCAATAGGATAGCGCTACAACCAACCAGAGCAACGAAGGTGAAGCGGAGCTCGTTGACAGATTAAACTTTCGCCTCATCCGGTTGGCAAAATTTAGAACACATCTTCCCTTCTTAAGAATGACTTCAGTGCCGTTCTTTGTTCTTTTGTCAGAGAAAAGCTCAACTCCAAGTCTTCCAGAGTTGCAGTCAATGCTGATTCGAAAGACCGCCGACTCTATACACGATGTGACTGGCCTGACCAGAGTTTGGTTTTTACAGCTCAGAAGTGTATTGAGAGTTGCTAGACGACACTCGTGGCAGATTAGATTTGCTGCCGCTAGGGTGTGTCTAGATTTCTAGGCTAATTATTAATATTTATTATTATTATTATTATTATTATTATTATTATTATTATTATTATTATTATTATTATTATTATTATTATTATTATTATTATTATTATTATTATTATTATTATTATTATATAAGCATAGTTTGTACATAATAAACTGTACATAAATGTCATTTATTAATATTTGCTTGCCAAAACAATGGTCTGAAATGTGCTAGCTTTTATATGTTTGCTGTTTTATTCATTTTCATTTTATTTGAATGTTATGTAACTGTAATGCCCATATCATCACTCTATCTATCTATCTATCTATCTATCTATCTATCTATCTATCTATCTATCTATCTATCTATCTATCTATCTATCTATCTATCTATCTATCTATCTATCTATCTATCTATCTATCTATCTATCTATCTATCTATCTATCTATCTATCTATCTATCTATCTATCTATCTATCTATCTATCTATCTATCTATCTATCTATCTATCTATCTATCTATCTATCGGTAACCAAGGGTTTAAGGTTTGTGTCTCTTCCAAAGTGACAAACAAATATTTCCTGATAAATATGTCCTATAAAAAAGTTGCTCACCTTAATGGTGAAGCAATGCTACTCAAGTGCTTTACATCTCTTCTAATTAGTTTATTTATTTATTTATTTATTTATTTATTTATTTATTTATTTATTATTATTTTTTATTTTTATTTTTTGTCAAAACAGCATTTCCCATTTCCTTCTCACTTTCCTTTGTGCAATCTATCTATTTCCCCGTCTCTTTCTCTCCCCTGTTCTCTTACTATGTCATTTCCATGACAGCATGATTTTGCTGCAAAATAGCAGATCAGTCTTTTTGAGGCCCATCATATCTTTAGTGAATAAATCACTGCTGGAGATTGACAGGGAACATGAGATGATTGTATATGTCATTCTCAATTACTGAGACTGTCTTGCCATGGGTTTCTCAAAACACGAAATAAAATGATTTTGCAACACTGAAAATAACGCTGTAATAAAATAACACATGGAAACAAACTTGCTGTGTTTCACTGTAAGCAAGGAAGTATATGATATGGCATATGCTAACAATTTACTTGGGTTGCTTGACTTGTAAATTCCAGATTTTAAATACCAATTCTTCAAAATATAATGAGGTTAATAGATCTCTTGCCATCTGCTTAAAGATATTTTCAATGCGCCCTGCAGTGTCCCAGTGGGTTTTGGCAAAAAGATTCGAGGGGATATTCCTCATCATTATCCCCTCGCTAGATTGCTTTAAAGGTCCCAAACCTGCAGACAGAGATCTCTGGACTTTCTTACATGTTCTCATCCCCACAGCCCTAGTGCTAATGGTCTCTCTTTCCCCCGAATGTACTCCCCAGACCAGGAGTCTTGCGAGAGCTTCTTTCAAATTTAATTTAAAGGTTAGAGGCGAAAGCCTTGCTAAGGTCTGGCTCTTCCTGTTCTCTTATACCCCTCTGTAACATGCTTTTTTCTTCATATTTGGTAGACAGAACAAATGCATTTGATTGTAGACATTAAAAGACATTAAGTTAAATTGCATTATACTGTAGAGTACACTGTAAACAAAAAAGTTGCTGCCTTACATTTTAAGTACAATCAACTTTGTACTTAAATCAACTCAAAATCAATTCAACTTAAACTGCATTAAACTGACTTAAAATGTTTTATAACTTATAAAAATAAGTTGAAAATTGTTTAACTTACTTTGTTGAGTTAAAGCAATGTAAAAATGTATGTTGATATAACTTATTGCTTAAACCATTTTTTACAGTGTATATAATCCAACCTGTCCTCCAAAAAAATACGACTCTATAGGTTTAAAGTCATGCGCCCTCTAGCTGGCATAAAAATAATGACAGTGTCGCGTTACGTCTGAGGTCATGAAATGACGTATGACTGTTGTTACCAACCAAAATGCGTGTTCGTTTTAATGCAATGTCTGGACTTTTTACCACCATTTGTCATATTTCCATTTAGCAAAAATATTTTTTTTAAATTTGCAACAACACCCACCCCATCCCTAAACCTACCCATTGATTTATAGTATAGTGCATACACACTTTATGAGCACATGTTCCCTGGGATCAAACTCACGATCACATGATCAAATGTTGTTGTTGAATAGTGCAACGCTTTACCAACTGAGCCATGCAAAACCTGAAATGTTAAGCAGATAAAAGGGAAAAATGCTTTCAAATGAAAGTGTCCTGCTGTCAATAGGAGCACAACTTTAGAATACGATCCTGTGCGTCGTATTTAATTAATTAAAATATTGTCGATAGTGGTGCAATTTTAGTAAACGCTCCTATGGGTCGTATTTCAAGGAAGTGATAAACGACCTATATAGGCGTATTGGTCGGAGGACATGTTGATAAAATCTCCCCACAAACACACACACACACACACACACACACACACACGTTTGTTTTTGTAAAATGTGGGGACATTCCAGATGTAATGGTTTGATACTGTAAAAACATTACAGGACACATTCTGCATTTTTACATTAAAAAACAAACAAAAAAACAAGAAAAAAAAAAAAAAGTTTATTATGTTTATAAATCCATTTACATTGTGGTCACTGCTGACTGGTCCTCACAATGTAGGTGATATCAGGTTTATATTACATTGTGGGTACATTTTGGTTCCCATAATGTAATATAAACAAGGACACACACACACACACACACACACACACACACACACACACACACACACACACACACACACACACACGTCGTGTTTCCATGTTTTATGGGGACTTTCCATAGGCGTAATGGATTTCATACTGTACAAACTGTACATCCTATCCCCCTACACTGCCCCTGCCCCTAAACCTACCCATCACAGGAAACATTCTGCATTTTTACTTTCTCAAAAAAACTCCTCCTGTGTCATTTGTAAGATGGTTTCCTCATGGGGACCTAAAAATGTCCCCACAAGGATAAGGATAAGGATATTGCCATCTTTGTGGGGACATTTTGTCCCCATAACATGGGGATTACCAGGTCACACACACACACACACACACACACACACACACACACACACACACACACACACACACACACACACACACACACACACACACACACACACACACACACAAGTAGACCTATTATAAAAGCAACAAAAATGCTAATAAGAGGTCCAAGAAACAGAATATATATAAGAGAGGAGTCTGTAAATCTGAAACAAACTTTTTCCTGTCTCTTTCCAGATTGTCTGTCTTTATAATGCGTGGCTGTACCTTCTCCCTCTCTGACATAGTTAGAAAACTACAAAGCCATCATCTGTGATAATCATGGCATTTTTTCCCTATCTCACTGTCTCCTTTGTTATTGAGCTTCTTTTGTTCAAAGACTGTCAGGTCTACCACCTGCCCCAATGGTTTAAATAAGTTTCTTCTTAAATGACTGTGGGAATCAAGGGAGAAAAATTCTTTATAGAATGTAATTGGACTTAGATATCAATGAATGATAATTACCACATTAAGAGTCTCATCATTAGGACATCTGCGGAATCCATTAAGAACTCAAAAATGACAAACAATGCTCTGCAAAAAAAAAAGTTTAAAGGTAGTCAAATGCAACTATCATAGCTTTGATAAGTATCTAGTCAAGCCTGCTGAGACCTGCTTTGTCTGTTTTAGACAAGATTTTCTTTTGATTTATGTGAAGAATGGTTTTAAGATGCCAGCAATTCACTACACATAAATGACTGCACATAACTTGTATTTTATGTTTGATGATCCATTTTTAGGATGTCTCACATTTGAAATTGAGTAAACCAGATGATAAATAAGAAATGCTGTAACTAGTTAAAGATGAATCCAAAAAGGTGTATACAATGACGATGATGGGCATCAACAGGAGAGTTGAAAAAGCTTGACACAGTAACGCTTTTCTTTTTTGAAAGATAAACCTTAATTATATCGTGTAATTTCTAGATTTTCTGCAATCTGTCTCAGTCTTTAGGGAACAAAACATCTCCCAAGAATTTGGAGCTAATGATAGCCTGTCAGAGGTGCAGCTGTCTAGAATAAATTGTCAGGTTCCCCTATAAACAAGAATTCCCTAAACATCCAAGATGGTCCCAAACAAAAACTTATTTATGACTTCCTATACAAAGTGGTAAAAAAAGACTCCAGCAAATTCAGTACATGAATAAAACAAAATGCCCATCCACACAAATTACCTGGTTGTCATCTTAAAACAGATGCGCAAGGATGAGATGAATTTATCAATTTTTATAGGCATCAAAAGTGGTTCTTAATCTCAATTTTCAGTCACAATCTTAAGCAGGTATGTGTATGTTTCAGACTTTAAACGTATGATAATGGATGATGGCTTGATGTCCCTCGGCATGAGACTGGTTGTGTTGCGCTATTGTTGTCTTTTTAAAAACATAATTTGCTATGCCATGTCCTCAGAGCCCTTACTTTAATCATTCATTTAATCAAGCAGTCGAGGATTTGAGGTGTTATCTTTTCTACTGGATCAATAGGATAAATAATGCTCTACATCCCAGCTTAGCGGTCAGCCCAACATCTCTCATTATCACCACCATCAGCCCACAGCAAAAGATAAATACATCTGATCCATCCATCCGAGCCGAGCCTGATCTGTCACCAAAAAATCTATTTGTAGTAAATCTCGAAGACCTGGGAAATATGCACTACAGAATCTGTAATAAGGTTCTAACAAAGAAACGGCTCATTGACAGACACTGAAATATGAATGTAACACTTTCGAAGAAGTCAGACAATGATAATGTTCTTGGCACAGTATCAGATGTGCTAATTTTGAGTTTGTGCAATTTCATTAATCAAAAAAGCTAAATGAGCTTCTTTTCTTGTCCGAGGTCTCCTGATATTTCATAGAGGGATCAAGAGACTGTGTAGTCTATGAAATTCTTCTTGCTGGTAGATGTAGGCTACATTGATCACTTTTTGGAACACACACAGCCATTGACTATGGCAGGTGAGAAGAAATAGGTTGGCTTCTGACAAATGCCTCTTACAGACATGTAATGTTGTCCAAGGGACCTGCGCTGCAAGCCTTTGTGAGTCATTTCTCTTCTCCTCTGTTACTACCATACGTGCTGTGAAAGCCAGAGCTATTGCAACCTGGGGAAATCTCAAACAACATGGCTCTGAGTTAATTAATAACAAGAAAATCTTCAAAATAGCGGGATATGTGGACATGGATTGCACAGGTAGAACATTTCTCTGTGATCATAACTCTTCAAACAATGATAATGAGACTGTCGTCGATTTTAACTTGTGTTTATCAGTATTGATTCAATCATTATTCTGCTATTGTAATGCACCGATGTACTGTCTGAACATCTCTGAAAACACAAATGACTGCATGATATTATGTCATAACATATGCAAACCAATGCAAGATAAAGTGAAAATGGACCCACTTTACAGGTGTCCTTAACTATTTATTAACATTTTAATGAATAATTTGATACAATGCACTTATTGTATACATTCATGTTTTTACATTGTACTTGAATTTTTAAAAATGACTTGCATTCAATTGCATTTGAAAATAATTTTAAAATGTACCCTTAAACTTACCCACACCACCACACCTGTCCCTAACTTTACCCTTAAACGTACCCATACCACCACACCTGTCTCTAACTTTACCCTTAAACTTACCCATACCACCACACCTGTCCCTAACTTTACCCTTAAACTTACCCATACCACCACACCTGTCCCTAACTTTACCCTTAAACTTACCCATACCACCACACCTGTCCCTAACTTTACCCTTAAACTTACCCATACCACCACACCTGTCCCTAACTTTACCCTTAAACTTACCCACACCACCACACCTGTCTCTACCTTTACCCTTAAACTTACCCATACCACCACACCTGTCTCTAACTTTACCCTTAAACTTACCCATACCACCACACCTGTCCCTAACTTTACCCTTAAACTTACCCATACCACCACACCTGTCTCTAACTTTACCCTTAAACTTACCCACACCACCACACCTGTCTCTAACTTTACCCTTAAACTTACCCACACCACCACACCTGTCTCTAACTTTACTCTTAAACTTACCCATACCACCACACCTGTCCCTAACTTTACCCTTAAACTTACCCATACCACCACACCTGTCCCTAACTTTACCCTTAAACTTACCCATACCACCACACCTGTCCCTAACTTTACCCTTAAACTTACCCACACCACCACACCTGTCTCTAACTTTACCCTTAAACTTACCCATACCACCACACCTGTCCCTAACTTTACCCCTAAACTTACCCATACCACCACACCTGTCCCTAACTTTACCCTTAAACTTACCCATACCACCACACCTGACCCTAACTTTACCCTTAAACTTACCCACACCACCACACCTGACCCTAACTTTACCCTTAAACTTACCCACACCACCACACCTGACCCTAACTTTACCCTTAAACTTACCCATACCACCACACCTGACCCTAACTTTACCCTTAAACTTACCCATACCACCACACCTGACCCTAACTTTACCCTTAAACTTACCCATACCACCACACCTGACCCTAACTTTACCCTTAAACTTACCCATACCACCACACCTGTCTCTAACTTTACCCATACACTTACCCACACCACCACACCTGACCCTAACTTTACCCTTAAACTTACCCATACCACCACACCTGTCTCTAACTTTACCCATAAACTTACCCACACCACCACACCTGACCCTAACTTTACCCTTAAACTTACCCATACCACCACACCTGTCTCTAACTTTACACTTAAACTCACCCATACCACCACACCACCACACCTGTCCCTAACTTTACCCTTAAACTTACCCATACCACCACACCTGTCTCTAACTTTACCCTTAAACTTACCCATACCACCACACCTGTCCCTAACTTTACACTTAAACTTACCCATACCACCACACCTGTCTCTAACTTTACTCTTAAACTTACCCATACCACCACACCTGTCCCTAACTTTACCCTTAAACTTACCCATACCACCACACCTGTCCCTAACTTTACCCTTAAACTTACCCACACCACCACACCTGTCTCTAACTTTACACTTAAACTCACCCATACCACCACACCACCACACCTGTCCCTAACTTTACCCTTAAACTTACCCACACCACCACACCTGACCCTAACTTTACACTTAAACTCACCCATACCACCACACCTGTCCCTAACTTTACCCTTAAACTTACCATGTACTGTACATGTTTTAGGAAGCTGTTGTGTTATATGGTTACATGGTACATGTTACATATCACATTTCAGAGATAATATAGAACCATCAACATTATGGACATTCAAAACTTTGTTTTCTCATTACTTTATTACTATTAAGCACTATTCGCACGGGATTAGTATTATCTAGGGACCTCTGTGATTTAGAAAAGACTCCCCCACATCTGAGTTTTGCGTGGCGCATTCGCACGGGATAAGCAAGCCTGTGATTTTACTCGAATTTACTGACTTCTCCCGGATATGATGTCAAGACTTCGTTTTGATTATTTTAAAGTAGTCTAATAAATAAACATAATTTTGTTCAGTTATCGAACAGAAGCTATGAACTGAGCTCAGACCAGCGGCAGGAGTCAGATTTCATTTATCACGAGTGAGAAGCTGACACACGGCGGAAGATTCAGTTTCAAAACTAAATGTAAAAGCGCCTATTTAAACAAGCTTGTCATTGTACTGTTCTGTTCTGTTTTTCATTAAGAACAGTATTGATGTTAATATTAAACACACCATTCAATCAGATTACTCACAAATTGATACTCATTCTAAAGTGAAAGTATAATCCGTGCGGGTGCGGCTGCACGGGAATTCATAACGGTGCGCATTATGAATGCAGACTGTATTTTTCGTGAAACATAAAGATAGAAATGCTCACAGGAAAAAAAAAAAGCTTGCAAAAATTATATACGATCCGCCTAATCCTGGCCAAATCACAGAGATGTCGATTTGCACGGGACTACTATTATCACAGGACCTTGGTGTTCGGCGAAATATGGTTGGTAATTTGCGGAGGAATTTTAACTCTACAAATTACAGACATGGACGATTCACGCGGGATTAAGATCACAGACATTCTCTGCAATTATTACAAATCACCAGAGGTCCCAAAATAATACTAGTCCCGTGTGAATGGGGCTTTAGTCTATTACAAGCTATCATTGTGAGTTCACATTTCAATACAACAGAAAGAGCTTCTATTTTTATTATTATTATTTGATTTTTGGTGGATGATGATGGTGATGGTGATGATGATTTGATAACAGTTTATTTTATAATATTTGAAAAACTAGATGTATGGAATAGCATTTTTGCTCTAGTGCTGAAGGGAACATTGATAGTCTGTGTTTTTATTACGGTCATTTCCTGTTTATTCCGGGGCCTCATCCATCTCTGTGAAAGCTTCATTGTCTGCTTATTAGTCCTTAATTCCAAAATGTGAAATTTCTAATAAGCTGTGATGGATTATAATGTTGCTTTGTCAGATTCAATTTGGGTGGTCATATTTACTCAATATAGAGGCAACTAGCTTACTTTGAAAATTATGTGCCTGAAATTATGTTTGGTGGAAAAAATTGAGCCTGCATGCTGTTGTTTGCTAATCAGATGTCAACTATGGTTAGCCATTAGAGTGTCCTAGTGGGAAAAATAAAATACCAAAAAAACAAAAAAAAAAACACAAAACACCATAAGAAAATGGACTCAGTTTGATCCACAATTGATGGTTTGCAAATTACTTCAATCTAGTCATGTTTTTTCTTCTCAACTTATCTGAATAATGCATTTATCCATTAACGTTCTAAGGCGTATTAAATCTGATGCGGCATCTAGCTTCATCAGAGTCAAGGATTTCTAGGAGATGCTTCTCTAATATCAATGATTTTCTACACCATTACATCTCTGACAACATGTCCTTAAGGGAAAACGACAAAAGGATGGATCGGTGGAAAAGCAGGCAGCGAGATAAACTACATGGGTTTTGCCACCAACAATATTAGCTATATGCAAGTGAAAGACAATGCCCTGAGCTGCTACACCTAATTCACTTAAAGTACCTGAAAAAAGCCTCCACTCAGAGGAATGTTTCTTTTTATTGCCGGTAGCTGGTTTGCTTATCCCGATAAGTTTTCCTGTTTAAGGTCAAGGAGATGTTCGATAACTTGCTAACTGTGGAATGGAGCAATGATGAAGCATTTAAATACCTGTGGCAGATTGTGCTTGGGTGGCGTTTAGAGAACCAGGCCAGACTGGAGGGAAAGGTTTTGTAGGGCCTGATATGAAATAAGTGTCAGAGGTTAAGCCTGTAGCAGGCTTACAGAAACTCATTTCTCTTATCTTTTTCTGGTCATGAACCGTGAGCAATGGCATTATCAAGGCCCTGTTGTTACAACAGAGAGCTGCATCACAGACACAGAGAGATTTCACAAGTGTGCGTCTTAGGAATGACTCCAATCGCTGGGCTAATCTTGCTATTGTACGTTTCCCGTTATCAACCCCCCCACCCCCCTACTCCACTGTGAGAAGAACAAAGAATAATATCTCCCAATCCATAAATCATAATTTCAACCTTTGTGTTAGGTCACCATTTAAACTGTCTCAGAGGTTAAGAGTTTATCCCTGCTTGCTCAAGGCAATACTTTTTTTAATCCATCTCTCAAAACATTTCTATTGTTAATTGAATTTCCAGGCATGGACATACCAAGAACGGGAAAGAGAGGGAAGTGCAAAAGCGAGACAGAAAGAGGCTTCTACATTTCAAAATGTTAATCTGTTTTTGCATAATCCTTATAACTTGTATTTGCATGGTTAAATATCCATCATTATCCTTAGAGCGTGAAGCTGGCATTGTTCTATTTACTCTAAAGACATTTTTATTTGCACATTCCAATGCAACTAAATGAGGGTGTCTAAAAGATGAAGAACTACATGCAATACACATGATATTGTGAATCATGCGAATAAGCATGTAGTGCTTCATCTTTCAGACATCATGATTTAGTGATTCACATGCGTGAATCATCATGTGAATCATGCGTAAAAGCATGTGTGTATATTTTGAATAGCTTTTTTTTGCTATTTATAAAGAAACATCATTAAAAGAGTTTAACCGAACGATTTTGAAACCAAATTTCATATCCACCAAGACCATTTATTAATAAATCGGATGACCCCAAAGCCCTGAAGAATATATATAAAAAATACTTACTCTACCATTTAAATTACACACGCCTACTTAAAAAAAAAAAAAAAAAAAAAAAAAAAAAAATATATATATATATATATATATATATATATATATATATATATACTTGTGGTTCTTATATTTAGGGAGAGAGAGGATGGTTGCAACATGGCTTATTTTTCCAATCAGGAATAAGGTAGAGCGATGATATCAATACACATGCTCAGTTAGCTCCTCTTCCTTCCTGGAAGAAAGCAGCCATATGTGACCATTCCAAAAAAACAACAACAAAAAACATTGATTTAAGTAAAATTCAGACTAGGTATACATTTGTTATGTTCGGTGTTCTTAGTATGTCACAAGAGAGAAAATGCATAGCAGAGGGGTCTCCTTCTATTCTGATGTTAGCAGTAGACATAGTGAAGCATAAAGCCAGGACACTTGGGTCTGAGACAAAAGACGTTGCCATTTACCACATAACTTTGCAAGATTATATGTATAGAATAAATTCCAACATTAACTTAAACACAGTTTTTGTTCAATTTCAGTGTTGAATTTGATATCCAAATTCAACATCCATATGGAGGGCACAGGACCCAAGGTTTCCCAGTAGAACATTGCCCAGAGCATCACACTGCCTCTGCTGGCTTGCCTTCTTCCCAGAGTGCATCCTGGTGCCATGTGTTCCCCAGCGACACACACATACTCAGCCATCCAACATTCTTTTGATGTAGAAGAAAACGTGATTCAGACCAGGCCACCTTCTTCCATTCTTCCTCTCTGCGGTCCAGTTCTGATGCTCACGGCACACTGCCAGTGCTATCGGCAGCAGATAGGGCTCAGCATTGGCACCCTGACTGGTCTGTGGCCATGCAGCTCAAAACACAACAAACTCTAATGCACTATGTATTCTGACACCTTTCTATCAGAACCAGCATTAACTTCTTGAGCGATTTGAACTAGTAGCTCGTCTGTTTGATCGGACCACATAGGCAAGCCTTCGCTCCCCACGTGCATCACTGAGCCTGGGCCGCCCTTGACACTGTAGCCGGTTCACCACTGTTCCTTCCTTGGACCACTTTTGATAGATGCTGACCCCTACAGACCGTGGACGTCCCACAAGAGCTGCAGTTTGTTATGTTATGCCTGATCTGTGATGTATCATATGTACAAATGTTGCAGCAGTGTGGGTGGGTAGCTGACAGATGTGGGTACATTGTGCAAACAGTATCAGAAAATCATCAAAATGCAAAAGGTGTTGCAACCATTTGCACTCTCACCCTTAATGTATTAAAATGTACCTTTAAGGTAAGCAGATGGTGATACCATATTTCACATTCAAAGTTGCACATATGCAGCTTCTAACAAATTTTGACTGTTAGTGGCTCAAGAAACCTTGATCAATACCATAAATGGACTGAAGGGCAAAATAATTTAATGGACATGTCCCCTATAAATGATTAGCTAATGTTATTATACTAGCTTGTTCCAGTATTAATGTATACACATTTGAATTATTGGAACATTGTTTAGTTATGGATATATCTTTGCAGTTTGACTTTAAAGCTCATCAACATATTAACCACGTTCTTGTTTCGCAGTGTGACAGCACAGATGTGAGTGTGAGTAATTGCACCCCACCTCAAGAAAGAAATTTGCTTTAAGAAATAGCAGCTAGTTGATGTTGAGTCATGTCTGTAATCAGGTCTTGTAGTTACTTTTAATATTTGAGGTGTTACCATACTTAAGGATTAATACTTCAGAAGTTATTTCTTTGGTAGAATATTCAGGTTGGTGAGAACTCATCTAGTGCAGACCACCTAAGGTCAGCTACACACGGATCAGGAAGCAGCACAATTATAATATCACACACAATGACATTTGGATTTTAAAATAATGTCCACCACCTCTAGCCTTGGTTTAAAAAGAGGATTAAAAAAACTGAAACTACATCATAATAATAAAGAGAGGCTTATTTAAAAATCTAAACCCAACATGTTAAAGAGCTATACATATTAGTGTAATATATGTATACATCATATTAACATTGTGGTTAAATAATGATAAAATAATAATCATGCAATGTATATTGTATACTTAGTTTGGGTTTTGATTCACATATCAAAAAAGTAATGACTTTTTTTAGTAAAATTAATATAATACAACTTATGTAGCATATTTGTATTATTATCATTGTCACATCAAATAAATCTAGAAGCATTTGGTCACCATTTTTTGATTTCACAACATTAATTTGAACCTGTATATTGCATAAAGAATGGGAAATGCACTAAAATAGGCTAAATAAATTCACATACATAACCCAGCCAATGACTACGGCAGAATCTCTGTGCTACTAATCCAGGTCAAATATTCAATGAAAAAGTCCCCCCTTCTATCACAAAAACACAAACCGTTCTCATTAACAAATCGATATTAAACAAGCACGACAGTCCAACTAACAACATATTACCATTATGACCAGATTAGAGAGTTATGCTGCCTCCACGTGCCATTGGAAATTTGATAATTCCCACTTCTGAAGTCGTGTTTCAACATTTCAACAAATGTTGAAATGGGAGGGCATTCATGTGCAATTTTTACCTAGGAAACTCGTATTTATGATAATTCTGATAGCACGTGAAGGCAGCATTATAGTGATCACCAAAAACCCAAACAGTTCTCATGACAATTCCATAGTAGCCTACATGAGCGTGACAGTCCAGCTAATGGCATATTACAATTATGACCAGATATGGGTTATATAGATCATGAAAATAGGAAACAAACACCTATTAGGAGTATAGTATCTTACTTGCGTACACATTTTGTAAGCTGACGCTTGAAACAGACAGTGAGGAGATTTGGATGCTCCATACGGTGTGGAAATGAATGGGTCTTTATCATCGCTGAAGTGCAAATGGACAAACAAGCAAACATGAGACAAGTATATTCAAGCAAAAGCCAGCATATATTATCATTATTAGACACGCCCCTTACCTGCTGATTGGCTACAAGTTTGTTATTGGAATCGGCTTGAGTCCGTTTTGTAAAACGGTTTTGAAATAACACTTACCCCACCTTTTAAACAGTTTTATAAGTTAACAAGTATTAGTGCAATAGCTAACATGAATTTAAAATGCTTTTTTTAATTTATTTTTAATTTATTTTTTATGCATTACATAACATTGACAATAAGCAAATATTTTCTTACAATGTTTAATAATCTTTATTAATACAACTGTTCACTTATGTCTCAGGTCCAATAAATAATATCAACAGTTACAATGTTTGATTTTAAAGGTACACTAAGCAACTTTATTTGGGTTCAGAATTAACAAAAGTTACACCATGTACCTTCTTAATAATGCATCAGTAAATGTTTAAATTAATATGAAATAAGAGTAATACATGTTTCATTGTAAATTCATGTTAACTAATATGACTTAAATAGATATTCCACCGCTTTTTCATATTAAACTATGTTATTCCCTTAAAGGGTTACTTCAGCAATTAGCATATGGCTTTGTATCAATAGAAACCCTGGAGTATATTCAATTGATTGTGCTTTCCCCCCTCATATCCCCCTGAGACAAGAGATTTATGCATTTTATTTCTGGAAAAATTCCTCCTATGATGCAAATTGACAATATTTGCATCATAGGAGGAATGTTTGGCCAAAGGCTAAAGACTACAGCCAGCAGAGGGAGCCATTTCCGCATGTTTTGAACTGGCGCATGGGGATGGGAGATCACACTCAGAGCTCAGCTCAGCTACAGGCACTCATTTAAACAGAGCTATGGTGAGCAATGTAAGTCTTTTAACTTCTCAAATTAATTTCTATGAAAGTTAAGCTTGCAAAGGCGTGAACTGAAATGCGCCAGACTGAACTCGCGTTGTGAATGTATGCCGCGAGTGTAGTCGAGATTACCTCAGCTCTCATCACGAGAGCTCATTCAGCTCATTTATCTCACTCCTGCAGTTAGTGCTCAGTGCTGTGATACTCGTGCGGTGACTCACTAATTATATTGAACTGACACGTTTAGTTTTTAATTGTAGTGTCTTCTCCAACTCAATCACAGTAATCCAGTAGTTGGCTTTGGGAGTGGCCTCACAGGGCAGCAAAGCATTCTGGGAATTGTAGTCTTTCACCCTCATGAGATAAAAATACATTTTCTGTCTTTTCTCAGTCTAGAAGGCACCAAATTCAAAAATAATTTCACATTTCTACTACATTGATGACCCAGTTAAAAAAATACAGATTCATCTTCCCAGCGCTTAAGTACCCCTTTAACTAAGACGAGTTGATACATACTTCTCGTCTCAGTACATGAACTTAATCTCTCTGACGCGCGGTGACATTCTGATAGCATTTAGCTTAGCACACTAAGCCCAGTTCATTCATTAGGTACCAAACAGAGATCAAGTTAGAAGCGACCAAACACCTCCACGTTTTCCCTATTTAAATACAGTTACACGAAAATTAAAAAGTCCCGGCTGAAAAATCCTCCCTCACATCTCCCCCTCCCCTCATCGACAGAAATGAGAGAGAGGATTTTTCAGACGTGACTTTTTACTGCGCGGATTCGAAGTACTCTCAGAAGTGCTATTCCGCCATACATTATAGTTCTCCTTTTTAATCCGCTTAGAAAAGCAACACGTTTTATTTTGTGTCACCGTACTTGATCGTTCAACTATTCATGTAACTGTATTTAAATAGAGAAACCGTGGAGGTGTTTGGTCGCTTCTAACTTGATCTCTGTTTGGTACCTAATGAATGAACTGGGCTTAGTGGGCTAAGCTAAAGGCTATCAGATCATCACCGCACGTCAGAGCGATTAAGAGCACTGAGACGAGAGAGGTATGTATCTACTCGTCTTAGTAAAGGGAATAACATAGTTTAATATGAAAAAGGGGTGGAGTATCCCTTTAATGTTAATTTCTGTATGCTATAATATTTAACATTTCAAGTAGTATCAATTAACATTAGCTAATGTGTTATGAACAAGCGGGAATTAATAATGAACAATAGCAGGTTTTTAAAGTAACACACACACACACACATACAGTATATTTGTGCTCTAACACAAAGGTTTACATTCTGGTCAGGTGTGTGTCAAAGTGAGTAGTTTCACAATTCTCATTCTAGCCAATTTTCCTTTGAGAGGATTCTTTTTCCTTTTTCTCAAAGCTCAGTTTGAAAAAAAAAGGAGCTTTGGTGTAAGCTCACAGGCCACTAGGGAGCGATTCCCAACTGACGCTCAAAAAAGAACAGCTTCAAGGGCCCACGATGCCAGAGTGCATTGTGTAAAGGAAAAATACAGTGATTAAAAGTGAAATGTTTGTTTGAAGTTGATGATATTTTCGAAAAACCTTTCTTAAGAGGATTTTGAAAAGAAACTGATGGAAAGTCGAGTGAGAAAAGGAATGGAATTACTTCCCACATTTATAGTACAGTGTTTCCCTAAGCTACCATCCCACAGGTTTGGGCCTTAAAGGTCTCAGGATATATTCAAACCTCATCAGTGGCTTACAGCTTACTTCAAAACTCTAATTAACCTAGATATAATGCTGTGCCAAGAACAATGAGCAAAGTAAATCATACTGTAGATACACAGATGAGATGCATGAATATTGAATATCGCCTCAACAGAGGCATTTTAAAATATTCATGTTGCAACTATAAAACGTATCGCTATATCATTCTTGTTATGTCACGGATAAGTCAACAAAACAAATGGAAATGCGCTCGAATGTTTACGATAATCCAGAAGAAAAAAAAATAAGAAGAAAGAAACAAAACCTGGATTAGAACTTTTTTTCAGAGAACAGAAAGTATCCATTTTAGAGAGAAATTTGAATGCCTATGTTGGTCAGACTATGCTTAATGAAACTTTCCAGAGAGAAAGCATCGTAACAGATGTACATTAATATGCACTCTCCAGACCAGACTGCTAGGCTGCTGGGCTGCCCGAGCCTGGTCAGAGCTACATCTGGACCAGGTCACTACCATCTCAGCCCCGAAGCTCATTATGGGGAATTACTAAAAGGGAACCAACAGCAGACGCATGAAGAGGTCAATCTAGGTGACACTGTCAAGCAATAAGAAGGGTCGATTCAAGCAGAAACTGTCAGATTTACCCAGACTAAGACGTGTACTCTAGAGTCTCCGCACAGCAGATTCGCCTTACATGAGAGCTTGATGTAAATGAGATAAAGAAGGAATTTGGGAGCCATTTAAACGACCAGCCTCTGGCAATATGTGATACTTAGCATTAAACTAATCAAAAAGGTTCATTCAAATATGACCCAAAAAACATGATCTATTCATTTTCTGGTAGTAGCTTAGCTTTTGTTGGATTCTGTAGCTGCTCTGCCATATTGTTTCATGAGAAAAGCCTGGTGTCCTTTCTCTTTAATTCATGGATAATGAGAGATTTAAAGGCAGAAAACATGGATCATCTTTCAAACATGATAGCTATACAGGATCCGAGACACCTTCATGATCTCTCTCATTGGAAAGCCCTTACAACAGTCCACTCGTTCTTCTTCAGCAATTACGAATTCCTTTGACGGCATGACTTTGCATAAATAACAGCTAATTGAATATAAATAGGATGTGATGGTATTTGATTATCTGTTTTTCATTTTCTGGGAAGATTATGCAAATGGGCTCATCTGCATATCTCCGTACACGAAAAATAAGATGAAATGTTGGAGTAGATTATTCTTTGCCAGCATTACAGGGAAACTTCTTTAATCTTATGAATTTGGGATTAGTTTCACATATTGGTGTGATGCTCTAATTTGGCAAGATGAAGGAGGTCATTGAGACACTGGGAGCTTTTGTTTGCTTCAGCAGGTGAAGACAATAGACCTAATAGAGTTTAAAGTGGCTTTGTTATTTTTCTTTAAGCTTGACTGAATCGTGGAATTTGTCACAACTGCTCATTGTTGCCGGGCAGATACGGTTGGGCACGGCTGTGAGCAGACGAAGAGTTTTATTGCAGCATGGACTGTTTGGAGCAAATGGAAAAAATGAAAAGCCTATTACAGGAGTAGATGGTGAATTACAGTTCTGTCTGGCACCTAGACCCCGCCTTTAGCTCCCTTGCCAATTTACCGTATGATGCAATTTCACCACATGTGTCCAAGCTTTTGGTGTCTTGTTGATGAATACACTTAAACAGGGGCAGGAATAAAAAGCCTTTCAAATGCCTAGATGGAGTGTAACGAGTCAGGTGAAACTTTCTGAGTCTTTGGATGATAATAAAAAGCCAAAGAAGATAATCTGTCCTGTTCACTCTGCAATTGGATTTAAATTACATTTTAAGTTTTTAAGACCTGCACAAATAAAATAAATATTGAAACACATGTGTGTCCTATTTAAATAACAGAACGGAAATGTTTGCATGTGTGATATTAAACAACATATTTTTTTTAAAATCATTATCAATAGTAGATTTTAATCAATCTCTTGGCATAGCAAAATTCCCTGATTGTGAACTGCTCTGAAATGGCAAGATTTTACATCACTATTTTTACATTTCAATGTGTAGCATTTATTTCATTGAATCATTTTAATAAGAACATTAAGCCATATCATATGCTGATTTCCGTCCCCAAATTTAAGACCTACGTTTTTAATGTTGATTATATGTCTGTGTGGTGTTTTGAATATGCTTTAAGACAAACCATGTGCAAATTCATAAGTCAGCACCATTGCTGAGAATTTCCTCCTTTAAACTGCAGTGGAAAATAAAAGTCTCAATGCAGTTTGAAATCACTGTCTTACCTTGTAACCAATAAAGTCAACGTGCGAGCAGGCTTTAGCATATCATTTACTATTTTCAGAAACAGCCGAGTCTCAAAAGAAGCCAGGATATCCCAGTATATTTTTCTGTTCATATGAAAACTCGGGTACATTTAGCAATACAAGGGGGCATATTAGCTGTTTCATAACATAGTCAAGCCAATGGCTAATCATATTAATTATCATTGTGTGTCCGATGTTGTTGAAAACGATGCATAAAACACATTACCATTCTGATACATAGGCTTGTACACAAGCCCGTATAAGTGAGTGGAGGCAGGCTCATTTGCATATTCATAGATGGGTAAAGAGTTACATTCAAGTTGTTTTAAGGCATGAATAAAACAATTTTACAGTAAAAAAAAAAAAAAAAAAAAAAAAAACCTTTGAAATATGTCAGGTGGCTTTAAGACTTTTATTCTAGTCACCTTTTTTCATACACCTTTGTTTATCTTTTTACAATGCAGATTGTTTCAAAGCAGCTTCACAGTGTTAACAGGAAACATAATTTGATTCAGCTGTACAGCCACTCTGGAGAGAAAAAATTATGTTATCCAGCTCAGTTCAACTATCATATAGTGACAATGTGGGCAGATCAATAGTTAAATATAGTGTCCACAACTAAGCAAGCCAAAAGCCAAAGGCGACAGAGGCGATGATGGCAAGGAACCAAACCTCCATCAGGTGTCATAATGGAGAAAATAAAAACTTGGGAGAAACCAGGCTCAGTCGGGTTGCCAGTTCTCTGCCAGTTGGCCAAAACAGATTATGATTATGAACATGATTATGATTCAGGCAAACATTACAAGTCAGAAGTCAGATTAGATCGGAACATTCAGAATAGTTGTCCAGTTTCCATCTGGTTGAAGATCGGAGTCACCATTTAGCAGACGGGCTTGTTGAGGATCAGTTCCACTGAATGTTGTGATGATGAGGCCATCACAGGGGGCGTTTAATTGACATGGTCTATACAGACACTTGGATGCTTTGGTCGTGTCTAGGCGCAGGTCCACCATCTGATCTGGATCCATGTTCAATGTTTAAAGTATAGTGAAGGAAGGAGACAGGATCGGTTCGCTGGGACTTGTGTGTTTATTTCCTCTTTCTCTGTACACAAAACAAAAAGGGACGGTCCGCACATTCAATTCAACTTCAAGTTGACTTTCTCGGTCCAATAACAACAGGTGCGCTCTCCAGAGCTCCCACACGATCGCCACATGAGTCTTCAGCTGCTCTCTCTCTTCCTGTTTCCTGTTTCCGACCGGCTTTTATCCGGTTTCCCCATGCTAATTACTGCAATGAGACACAGGCCAATGTCATTATGCACTTAACCCACTTACGTACCGCTCATCACCTGCCTCTTCTCTCCCGTTACAAACCTCACTGAACCACACACCCCCTAGCCACAGTAATAAACAAGATTTTAAAGGTGCCCTAGAATGAAAAATTTAATTGACCTTCCCATAGTTAAATAACAAGAGTTCAGCGCATGGACAGCACATACAGTGAGTCTCAAACTCCATTGCGTCCTCCTTCATATGTAAATCTTGTCTGTGAAAAACACCACGGAAAAACAGGGCGTTCTCAGCATAATACCAACTGTGACGCAATCGCTGAGATCCTTAATATGTACGCCCCCCAATATTTGCATGTCAGCCAATGTTCATTTTCAGGCAGAACTGTGCAGTGCGCATCTGTCGGGAGTTCGGCAGGTAAACAAGTGTCACGCGAGGATAGCGAAAACGGCAGATCATGGAAATAAATGTTATGATCCAGGCTGTGCAGAGACGTGAGGACTTTTCATACCCTTCCCACAGATAAAAAATGTCAACAGTCATGGATGATGTTTATTTACAATCGGATACAACACAGTCTCACCCCTACTCGTCAAATGTTGCCGAACGGTCAAGGGACCCTGACGTCAGCTGTTGATGCACAGGGTACCCCTAAATCGCCATTTTTCGACGTACTGGGTAATCCACTGATTTCAATGAGAAACCTAGGACGTCATAAACAGACGTGTTGGGCATGTGCATGTTATCGTCATGATGGAATTTATTGGGTTATAATTTTTCCATTATGACATGTTGGAGTGTGATTCTCAATTTAATCAGCAAGCACAATTGTATTTACATTTATTTACGCTATGATACACGTTTGAAACAGTAGTCGAACCCCACCCCGCCCTAAACCTACCCATTTGCGTATTATATGATATAAAACACAGGCTGTAACAGACAACAGGCACACTTTATTGAAAAAGTCCAACTATTCCGAGGCCAAACGATTGAATTGTGCGAAGAAAAGACCCAAAAGCAATCACCGTCTCTATCCGCGGCGCGCGGCGCGCGACCCGCGCCCCGGCGTCACACTGAAGACGCCACAGGTAGACCCCTCGGCGTCACGCGATGGACGAACTGGGAACCCAATTGCTTTCAGTGGGAAACCTTTGGCGTCAACATTAGACGGCAATTCTATCGGTATGAAATCGCGCTGAAGAAGTCTCATTCAGAACACATCGCGATGTTTGGCATCAGATCACGTGTGCCACATGTTGGTGAGTAGTCATACATATTATGTCCTAATATTTGATATAAAGTATTTTCTGCTTGTCGTTATCGATCATGTTCAGTCACTGCATTGTATCTGTCATCATCTCCACAGAGGCTTTGCATTTCTTTGCTTTCTAAATAAACACACCTTGCTAATAGGGTAATATAACACTGTCACGTGACGTGCTATAGACCTTTAAACAGTTGTTAATATTTAATAATAATTACTAGTGTAGTTCCAACGTGGCATTTGTAGTAGAAGCACAATAAAAAATAAAAAAACAACACTTGCCATGCGTTTACCACAGTATTGGTAGTTTTAATGTGATATTTGTTGTAAATAAACAGTAGCCACAACAATTACCATGCTTTAAATGCATTTTAATGTAAAATCCAAATATTGTTATTTAAATAGTATACTTTATAATGCTATATATTATATATTATGACTTTTTTCTCTCTTTCTTTTTTTTTTTTTTACCTGAAAAGACCAAAAGGGCCTCTCGGACTCAGTCAACCCATTCTTGTTTGTGGAGAAGTAACGGAGAAAATCGAAAGCTGCAACAGCAAATATTTGTAATGGTATGTATGAGTTGGTTTGAACCCTTTATCAAACATTTTATTTAGCATTTGTTGTTACTTATTCTTACAAATCCTATAGCTCAATCAGTAAGAACATATTCCCAAAGTCTTAATAATTCACAAGATTTAACAAGTTGTCAAATTCATATGATTCTCGTACATATAGCTCTGAAAAAAATTAAGAGACCACTTAACATGGATTTCTAAATGTTAAGTGGTCTCTTAATTTTTTTTTCCAGAGCTGTATTTGTATATGAAGAGTTCAGATGCAAAAGCCTCAAAAAGCCACTTCGGTCACATGACATCAGATATTTGATTATTTTTTCTTAATCAGATCAGTTGCAATGTTTATAACGTCCCGTTTGCATGTAAATAATTTATATGATCACAAAATCAAGTGAGTGATCTACATTTTCAAACAAATTCATATGATATAGCTTGCTATTATATACTTTTAATAATGGGAATGCACACATATCTGTGAACTTATTACATAAATGTATTTAACATTTAATTATGCATCGTTTTTTACAGAAATAAATCCTACAGTTATGTATAAACTGACAACATCATCATCATGTCCTGTCCTGGGCACATTGGGCAACATGTGTCCTCCAACATATTTGATCTGTGGCCACGTTTTCACATCTTCTCATGGAACACCGGCATTGAGGTCTTCGTGAAACATCGGTCTCATATCTTCCTTGGTTTTCCCTATCTCGTGCGTCCTCCTGGTGGTGTCCACTTCATAAGTGTTTTTGGGTGTTGTTGTTTGGGCATGCATAGGACATGTCCAGTGAAGTGCACCCTTTGCTCTGTCACAGTGTCTCAAAGTCTTCACGTGGAGTCTTTGGAGTCTTGTGATCTCTTTGATATATGCAGAACCAATATTCATAAACTGTTCTTGATGTCTGCCTATGCCTTTATCATCAGGAGTTTTAGTGAAGGACATATCTATTGCCATCCACTAGTTCTAGTCATGCATTGACTTCATGATGCTATAGTCCAATGTATATTTCTGCATTTGTTGTTTGTTTGAACAAATGAAGATAGTGAGAGTTAATACCTTTTGAAATCAATAATTATTCATTAAAACTTTTATTACAATGGTCACTAAAGTGCATGTCCACCATAACCACCTCTATCATTATTTCACTATCATTATATCACTACCTTGTTAGTGTAACTGTAACATGAATGTACTTTATAGAAGTATTTTCTTACTGAAAATGGTTAACATTTACAATAATCATCAACTATTTTAATTGGCATTTAATTTAGTTACAATAAAAGTGAACAATAATCGCAAATATATAGTATTAAAGTTTAGAATGTAAAATGTTCTTTTTTTGCCTATATATATATATATATATATATATATATATATATATATATATATATATATATATATATATATATATATATATATATATATATATATATATATATATATATATATGGGCACTACATTTGTATTTAAACTGTTTGACATTAAATATTGGAATATGCTTACAAAATTGTGTGCATTCATTTTGCTTTTGTTATATTTGTTTTAATTCCAAGAGTTCAGATTGTAAAGGATGGCTTAAACAAGTTTATGCTTGTAGAACATTGCATAGAAAAAGGTTTCTCTTTCAAATATATTTATTATGCATCAGTTTAACCACACAAAGAAGACTTTCGTTTTAAAATGTGAGTTTTATTATTTAATTAGAATAAATAAATATTTAGCAGCCTAAATATTAAATATTTAAGGAATCTACCCCTTCAGTTGAACCGGATGAGATGTGATATAATTTACCATAAATGGACAAGTAAGTGTGACGCCTCTGTTCAGCTGGGTTGTCATTGGCTGTGACTTTATCGCAGAACGCGCTGTGATTGGACTATCTGTTTTAACCATATAAAACGGCGTTTCATGTTACAAAGTATGTTTTGGTGTTATTATTACGTCAGTTATACGTTAAGCTAACTATAAAGTGTCGCTATGTTGTGAGAAATGACTCCTTTACTGAGAACCCAACCCTAACCCTAAGCATTTCAGCACACTTCTATGAACTACAGCGCCATATTTCCCATTGCATTGATACAATGACAGATATATGGGTAATGTAGTTTAAAAGGTTTCATAATGAAACAATAAATGTTAAGTAAATTACATATTTAATGGACAACTGGATATTAAAATATGTTCATTGTGTAAACCTATATGACATATATGAGGGCCAAGCTGAAATTGTATATTTTACTGTGAGCACTTTTAAATAAACCTTTATGGCAGCTTTCCATATATGTCTGAAAACTGTGGCCAACATTATTTAGTAAACATTGCATATGCAGTTGTCCTGCCAATTTTCTCTGTGATACGCTAACCAGAATTTGAGTTAAAGCCATTTGAAATATGCTTTTTTTTTGCTCTTCCAGGGGCCACTACTGGGTCCCTGGAGGTGTAAGGGCAGTACAACATACACAGATCTATTCTCCTCATCACGGACAACAAACTTTGAGTCACATTTAAATATCAGAGTATTTTGTCTTTTCTATTCTAACGTCATGCTTGTATTAGGTTTTGATATTGTAAGACCATCTGATGAAATACAGAAATATTTGAAAGATATGTTTTAAAATAATAATTATTAAGTTTTCTTTTCTTTTATGGATAAACACTAATAAATATAATGGATGAACCTGCAACAACTTGCCATTATCCACTTTCCAGAGTAAACAAAAACAATTTATATTATTTACACTTCATTATTACTATTAAATATAGGATAATGCACCATTAAGTAAAATAACAAGAGACATTGTCACAATTTCATCTACACCCTCTTCACGTACCTGGCATCGAAAATGTGCATGCTTTAATTTTTATTGCAGTAGTAGATGTACCAGAATGATCAACATGGATCATCTTCAGTTAAGCTTGAAGTGTTTGTAATCCTTCCCTTTATTTCACTGAAAACTGACATACTTGTCACAGCATGCAAGTATATACAACTTTTTGGAGAATTGTACCAAATATAATATAACCAGATAAAAAATGTTTACTTCTCAAGTAAAATATTCTTGGTAATTAATTAGATAACCTAAATAAACTTGTTGAATGTGTATTTACTGTACCAAACACCATACACAATACTCACCATACTTTATCACTCAACACTTTATTGGAGGATACAGTATACAGTTGATAAAGTAGAATAAAGTCAAATAAGATTCAAGATAAATAAAAATGGGTTTTAAAAAACACATTAACATCATATTAATCCATTCACAGCTGCTGAAGTCACACAAATGAGTGCCACATAATCCCATCCAGTCAACTATGATACAGAAAACAGATTTGATATAGTGTTGGAAAATAATGATTCATTATTACAACTAGACTGGTTTCTGTCTCTTCCCTCTATCATGTTCATGTTCTTCTTCTTCTAAACAGTTCGCCCACTTGTACCCTACAGTATAATCAATGTACAGATGATGTGATCACTGATGTTGTGTAGCCTTATTTCAACCAGAGGAAGAAGTCGTATAATCCGGCGTTCTCCAGTCCTGGTATAAAAGTAAAACAACAAACACAATTCAGATTAAGTTTAATGTACAGTCAGGTTAACCTATGTTCTTCAGTAAACTCTCCACCTCAAAATGGGCAGAAATGCCAATTCCTGATTTAAATTTACAAAGCAGCAGTCAGTACATAAAATAATATACACATTGAAGCATTATGTATAATATTGCAGCCCATAATATTAGCCAAGTACTGAACAAAAACTAATTTACCCATATCAACAGCAACCTTTTAAACAGTAGATCTTTTAGAAAGGCATGGTCTCTTCTGAGCCTTTGTCAGTAATGCTAGATTTCTTTAGTTACTTGTTTCAAGAGCATCACTTGTGATAGCCTTTACAATATAAAATTGTTCAAATACTGCAATACAACTTTCATGGACAGAATTAAGAAATAGGTACCCAGGCACCAGACTTACCATGCTTATGAAGCACCCATGGCCATGTATAGTTCTCAGAGTTTTTGCCTCTTGTATTCCTCCTTGGCAGCACATCTTTTTCCTGTAGAATTTGGGCCTTCTCTTGCTATCCATCTTAAAACACAAATGCAATGTGTTTAGTCTGTGGAGGCCTTGTTTCAAGCCAAAGAACTAACCAGATATTTCACATAATTCAAAGAACATTTACTATTTGATTCCTAATATGTCCCAACTCATTATATTCTAAAGCTACCCAGAACCATCCATGGTCTACAAAACAATGGAGAAATACATGGAGTTTATAACAACTAAATGCTTTTTCCCACACTTGTCTGCTTTTATCTAAGACAAACAGACGGTGCAGTTTTTAAGAACTGAAGGCCAAAAGTGTAATAATAATTGTATCAAAAAGGGAAAACAAATATTTACCATTTTAAATAAATCCAAGATCCAGAACCTCATTTGCTTATTTTAGGAGTTATTAAAAGATTTAGACATGAATAATGGTACGTATTTTATCAGAGTAGAAAGAATGATCACTGTTGAAATGAATAGTCCTTTGAGAGATCAACATCAAATTTTGTACTACATATTACAGCATTGCTTCAATACAAGACATACCAATGGACTTGCGCACTTTTCTGTTTTCTTCGGGCACAAGATGTCCATCTTCCTTCCTCACCCTAAACAAATGACTTATTTTCTTAGCTTGCTTCGATATAAGGTCTGGTCTTTCTTCTCTTCTGTAAAACAAGAAAGTCTCACTTACTCTGTGAAGCAAATACTATTGTTTTTAAAACATATAAATTAAGACAGTTACAATAAAGTTAATTTATCATAAGATTAAGGTGAGCATTCGATGAGTATATATATTAAAACTGTATATACTTTAGTATATATACTGATACTGATAATATTCAACTTTACCTGTGAAGGGCTGATTACGGCAAGATTCGCTGAGAATCACTAGAAGCTCTTGTGAGGGTTGACTCTTAAAAGAGCTGTTGAGTTTGATATTGTAGAGATCTTTTAAACAAAAATAAATAAATAAAAGTAATCTGCAAGTAATCCTGCAAGACAGAAAGAAAGAGGAAATTGTATTACATTGCATGCAAGTTGTGAGTTCATACATAACTGTTTCTTGCTGTAAAAAAACGATGCATAATTAAATGTTAAATACATTTATTTAGTAAGTTCACAGATATGTGTGCATTCCCATTATTAAAAGTATATAATAGCAAGCTATATCATATGAATTTGTTTGAAAATGTAGATAACTCACTTGATTTTGTGATCACATAAATTATTTACATGCAAACGGGACGTTATAAACATTGCAACTGATCTGATTAAGAAAAAATAATCAAATATCTGATGTCATGTGACCGAAGTGGCTTTTTGAGGCTTTTGCATCTGAACTCTTCATATACAAATACAGCTCTGGAAAAAAAAATTAAGAGACCACTTAACATTTAGAAATCCATGTTAAGTGGTCTCTTAATTTTTTTCAGAGCTATATGTACGAGAATCATATGAATTTGACAACTTGTTAAATCTTGTGAATTATTAAGACTTTGGGAATATGTTCTTACTGATTGAGCTATAGGATTTGTAAGAATAAGTAACAACAAATGCTAAATAAAATGTTTGATAAAGGGTTCAAACCAACTCATACATACCATTACAAATATTTGCTGTTGCAGCTTTCGATTTTCTCCGTTACTTCTCCACAAACAAGAATGGGTTGACTGAGTCCGAGAGGCCCTTTTGGTCTTTTCAGGTAAAAAAAAAAAAAAAAAAGAAAGAGAGAAAAAAGTCATAATATATAATATATAGCATTATAAAGTATACTATTTAAATAACAATATTTGGATTTTACATTAAAATGCATTTAAAGCATGGTAATTGTTGTGGCTACTGTTTATTTACAACAAATATCACATTAAAACTACCAATACTGTGGTAAACGCATGGCAAGTGTTGTTTTTTTATTTTTTATTGTGCTTCTACTACAAATGCCACGTTGGAACTACACTAGTAATTATTATTAAATATTAACAACTGTTTAAAGGTCTATAGCACGTCACGTGACAGTGTTAAATTACCCTATTAGCAAGGTGTGTTTATTTAGAAAGCAAAAAAATGCAAAGCCTCTGTGGAGATGATGACAGATACAATGCAGTGACTGAACATGATCGATAACGACAAGCAGAAAATACTTTATATCAAATATTAGGACATAATATGTATGACTACTCACCAACATGTGGCACACGTGATCTGATGCCAAACATCGCGATGTGTTCTGAATGAGACTTCTTCAGCGCGATTTCATACCGATAGAATTGCCGTCTAATGTTGACGCCAAAGGTTTCCCACTGAAAGCAATTGGGTTCCCAGTTCGTCCATCGCGTGACGCCGAGGGGTCTACCTGTGGCGTCTTCAGTGTGACGCCGGGGCGCGGGTCGCGCGCCGCGCGCCGCGGATAGAGACGGTGATTGCTTTTGGGTCTTTTCTTCGCACAATTCAATCGTTTGGCCTCGGAATAGTTGGACTTTTTCAATAAAGTGTGCCTGTTGTCTGTTACAGCCTGTGTTTTATATCATATAATACGCAAATGGGTAGGTTTAGGGCGGGGTGGGGTTCGACTACTGTTTCAAACGTGTATCATAGCGTAAATAAATGTAAATACAATTGTGCTGGCTGATTAAATTGAGAATCACACTCCAACATGTCATAATGGAAAAATTATAACCCAATAAATTCCATCATGACGATAACATGCACATGCCCAACACGTCTGTTTATGACGTCCTAGGTTTCTCATTGAAATCAGTGGTTCTTTTTCTAACTTCGCTCGGTGTTTCACTATGGGAATCGCTTTGGGCGTGACCAACTACGGAAGCTCCAATGACACCACGTCTGTCCTGACAGACAGGTTGACCTGAGATCAGGCTCCGCCTCCACCTATATTACTCAGGTCGACCCCTCACAAAGTCATTCGCGCTTTCTTCCCGTGAGGGACTACAACAAGCTCTCTCAGCACGTCCGACTTCGTTGCTGATCTCGCTGAACTGTTCAACAGGCGGACCGTTATTGGATTACGCCACCGAACGCGACATCAGTGGATTGGACTGTGTTGAGCGACATCGGAAACACCGAATAGTGTCCGCGTCAAGGCGAGCTATTCTCTTCGGACTATCGCGTACTAAACTACGGCGGTAGGTTTTTCAGTGACGTCGAGTCATCTTTTTGGGCTTTTCGCGTTGAGGCGAGCCGTTTGAAAGGGCTAAATTACCCTACTTTATCATCAGACTAACGTGTTGTGACGAGTCGTTGAATCACTCCTCCAGACATTATGTCGACGGTCATTACCCCCGCCAAAGGGAATGAGTCGAAAAGCAGGGATGTGGCATCCCGCCCGTGTCCATCGTCATGTGGAGCAACAATCTCGGGCAGGGACCCCCATCCTATGTGCATCGTGTGCATGGGCTCGAAGCACGCTCAAACGTCGCTTGCGGACCCTCAAACATGCGTCCACTGTGCGTCAATGCCGGTGAAAATTCTGGAGAGAAGGCTGAGAGTGGCGGTGGCTAGTAGCCAACAAGACCCATGTCTGTCCGGCGCCACCGCGAAGCCTAAGACAACCGACCATCAAACGCGAGCTACCTCTAGCTGGGCTGAAATGATGGAAGCCGAATCCCCGGATATGCCTCCTCTGTTCGATGGCCTTCTCGCACACGAAGAGGAAGAGCAGGGGGACGAGGACGCAGAGGGCGATGCTAACTCTGACCTCCTCGACTTGGATATGGAAGACGAGGAGGAAGATGACAACTCTCCCTTCCCCGCTCAACAGTCTAGACCCCCGAGCGCGACTGACTCGGGTCCTCAGGCTGACAGTAACCTACACGAGGTGTGCAAACGAGCCGCGGCTAAACTGGGCCTAGCTTGGCCCACGGCACAGGACGCCGAAGGAGCAGAGAGGGACCTTTACGACGGGAAAAGGCTGCCGCCTGCTCAACCCACAGCGAGACAATTACTGCCCGCCGTGCCGGCATGCATGAAAGAAATGTCTCGCCATTGGAGTACCCCCTTTAAGAATAAGCTCCCGGCCAAGGGATGCTCTAAGCTGGAGATTCAAGGGATGGTGGAGCTGGGGTTGGCCGGACCCCCAGCGGTAGAGTCTTCAGTGGCCTATCACCTCCACCCGAATCGACGCTCCATTTCTGCCTCCTCTCAGATTTCGCTGCCGAGCAAGATGGAACGTTTGACCGCGTCCGTCTATCAGAGGATATATAAGTATGCGGCCCAGTCAGTGTGCTCGCTGATCGCTGTGACTTTACTGTCAGCGTATCAGGCAGAAATTTTGGAGGAAATGGGGCGACAGCTGGATACAGGGGTGCCGAACCCAGCACTATGGGATGAAATATGTGTGGTAAACGATCTAATTCTCCGCTCTTCCCGCGGTGCGGTTCAAGGCTGTGGCCGTGTGATGGGCCTGGCCGTGTCAGGTGAGAGAGCGTTATGGCTGAACCTGTCAGGATTGAGCGACGCTCAGAAAGCGGAGGTGATGGACGCAGCGTTCGACCCAACTAAGGGCCTGTTCGGACCAGCTCTCGAGAAAATGAGAGAAACCAGCTCCCTGAGGAAACAAGAGGATGAAGCTTTTAACCTCTGTTTACCACGGAAGCAAACACCGCGACCACCCTCTCAACCAGCGCGGCAGGGCTTTGTTGCAGCCGCTGCAGTGAGAGGGAGACAGATAGGGGCCAGGAATGTGAGACCCGCTCCCAGCGGACAACAATCTGGCCATCGTCCAAGGTCGGAGAGCTCCGGACCATGGGGTAAGCATTCATTTGCGGCCGCGGCGGCCAGAAACCGACCGCCCCACCCCGAGGACCGGAAGAAGAAGCGTGCGACCTGACACGCGAATGTTCCCCTGCACTTCTCTCTCCGCCCGCAAAGAGAAGAAAGGGGTCCAACCCTGTTGTTCTGAGTTCAGTAAGGGCTCTCGCTGTAAGTTACCCAGTTCAAAAACAGGGAGAAAATGTTCAACAGTGTCACCAAGCACTCACACAGTGTTCTCAAACGCCCATCGTTTCAGGGGAATACTTAATAAAGAATGCACTATCGCATCCAAGCCACGAGCTAAGGGCGATATGCTCCCCGAATATAACAAACACACAAATAAATGTTTTTCTATCGCAGCCAGGCAGTCAGCCGAGGGCGATAGATTGCAAAGAAATCCAAAAATTAAAACGCGTCTCTCTAGCTTCGCCGCTGGAGGGAGCGCACGCTTCTCAAAAGGGGGTCAGCGCAGTGACAATAATGACGTCATCAACGCGCGCCCGCGAGGGAGAAGTGTACAAGGGACCCCTCTCGGCTCGCATACTCAGTTGGCGCGCATGCGCAGCTCATCCGTGGGTTTTAAACACAATTTCACGGGGATACAGACTTCAATTTGCCATGAAACCACCCAGATTCAATGGCATTATAGTCTCAGCGGCCGAGGGAGAAGCAGCTCGCGTCCTGACGGCCGAGATAGACACTCTTTTAGACAAACGAGCAATCAGAGTGCTGCCAAAGGAAGTGAGCTGTCAGGGTTTTTACTCCCGTTACTTCGTGATCCCAAAGAAAGGGAGCACATCTCTGCGCCCAATTTTAGATCTCCGTGTGCTAAACAAGCACCTACGGAAGTATTCATTCAAGATGTTAACACACAAAACACTTTGTCGATCTATCCGCCAGAACGACTGGTTTGTGACGATCGATCTGTCAGACGCGTATTTTCACATAGATGTTTATCCGTCTCACAGAAAATATCTCAGGTTTGCATACCGAAACACAGCGTACGAGTTTCAAACCATTCCATTTGGTCTGTCCTTAGCGCCAAGAGTTTTCAGCAAATGTGTGGAAGCAGCGCTATTTCCGTTGAGAAACAAAGGAATAAGAATATTGTCGTATATAGACGATTATCTGATTTGCGCCTCGTCAAAAGAACAAGCGATCAGAGACACAAACATGGTATTAGTGCATCTCGACAGCTTGGGATTCAGAATAAACATGAAAAAGAGCCGTTTAGAGCCAGCTCAGAACACAGAATATCTGGGGCTCAGTATAAACTCCCTCTCTTATCAGGTCACTCTGACAGAGGGGAGGATCACGTCCTTCATGCAGTGTCTCTCCCGTTTTCAGACGGGGAAAACTGTTCCGTTCAGACTGTGCCTACGAATGCTGGGTCTAATGGCCTCAGTGATTTCAGTAGTACATCTAGGACTACTAATGATGAGAGACTTTCAGCGCTGGGTCGCGCATCTGCGTCTGTGTTCTCGGCGACATCTCGGTCGACCGGTGAAAGTAACGCATGTGTGCGTCAGAGCGCTCAGACATTGGAGAAGCCCCGAGACTCTCAGAAAGGGGATCCCCTTGGGGGCGGTGTCGGCGAGGGTCACTATAACAACGGATGCGTCATTAAAAGGCTGGGGAGCAACTCTGATGGGCAGAGCGGTGAATGGTGTGTGGCCTCCACATCTGATTCACAAGCACATAAATTACTTAGAACTGCTGGCAGTGTTTTTAGCGCTAAAACATTTTCTGAGCTACATCAAGAGCCAGCATGTTTTAGTGAAAACAGACAATTCTACAGTGGTCGCTTATATCAACCGACAGGGAGGCACACGCTCGCTTCAACTGCACCAGTTAGCGAAAAAGCTGATCGTGTGGTGCAACACGAGGCTTTTATCCATCAGGGCAACCCATGTTCCAGGGATATTGAACAGAGGGGCAGATCTGTTGTCCAGGGGAAATCCTCTGTACGGGGAGTGGAAGCTTCATCCCCAGGTGGTGAAGCAGATATGGCAGAAGTACGGTCAGGCTGCCGTAGATCTCTTCGCCTCGCAGGAAAACGCTCAATGTCCTCTGTATTTCTCTCTGGTGGACGGAAATGCACCATTGGGTGTGGATGCGTTAGCCCACCCATGGCCGAACGTCCTACTGTATGCATTCCCTCCTCTGAGCCTGATTTCACCCACTCTAGCCAGGGTGAGGGAAATGGGGTTGTCACTGATACTGATAGCTCCACGGTGGCCATCCAGACATTGGGTAGCCGAGATAGTTCAACTACTGTCGGGTCAGCCGTGGCCCCTCCCTCCCCGGAGGGACCTCCTGTCACAAGCAGGAGGGGAAATCTACCATCCTCACCCGGACAGAATAGCTCTCTGGGCCTGGCCCGTGAGAGGTGGAATTTGAGTGCGGCAGGTTTACCCCCATCTGTCATTCACACAATACAGAGTGCCAGAGCCTCTTCCACTCGCTCACTTTATAGTAATAAATGGCGAGTCTTTGAAGAATGGTGTGGAAGGAGTAATATTGTCCCTTTTCAATGCTCAGTGAGGGACATATTATGTTTTCTCCAGGATCTGTTGGATAAGGGGAAGGCTTTTTCGACAATGAAGGTATATTTAGCTGCCATTTCCGCTTGTCATGTTGGTTTTGGTGACAAGACGGCAGGTCAACACCCTTTAATATGTCGTTTTATGAAAGGGGCACGGCGTAAGAGGCCAGTGGCCAGGAGGATGGTCCCGTTGTGGGATTTGTCCATGGTGTTAGAGGCCCTATCTCAACATCCTTTTGAGCCGTTAGAAGCCATAGGGTTGAAGTTTCTCTCTCTTAAGACAGCACTGTTGTTAGCGCTGGTGACAGCTAAGCGTGTGAGCGACTTACAGATGGAATTCTTTATGTCCGGTACGGGCGCTTCATAGGTACATGGAAAGAACAGCAGGATTCAGAAAGAATGACCAGCTTTTTGTATCTTGGGCTACTCCTCACAAAGGGAAGCCGTTGTCACGTCAACGGCTGTCCCATTGGATTGTAGAAGCTATATCTATAGCTTATGAATGTAGAGGTTCTCTACCTCCTGAGGGCTTAAGGGCCCACTCCACTAGGGGCATGGCTACATCATGGGCCCTACTTAAGGGAGTTTCGGTTCAGGAGATATGTGCAGCAGCAAGTTGGGCTACGCCCCACACATTTGTGCGGTTTTATAGACTAGATGTGTCTGAGCCATCCTTAGCTCATGCAGTGCTAGGGGCAAGCACACTGTGATATGTTTGATTAAGCATAGCATATGTTGTGCAATCCGGGAGTGGTCTATATCTCCCATAGTGAAACACCGAGCGAAGTTAGAAAAAGAACGATGGGTTACTTAACGTAATCCCGGGTTCTTTGATAACAGAGTGAGGTGTTTCACCAACACTTCCCTTCTCGCACAGGACGGGAAGAAATCTCTCTATAATGACTTTGTGAGGGGTCGACCTGAGTAATATAGGTGGAGGCGGAGCCTGATCTCAGGTCAACCTGTCTGTCAGGACAGACGTGGTGTCATTGGAGCTTCCGTAGTTGGTCACGCCCAAAGCGATTCCCATAGTGAAACACCTCACTCTGTTATCAAAGAACCCGGGATTACGTTAAGTAACCCATCGATTACCCAGTACGTCGAAAAATGGCGATTTAGGGGTACCCTGTGCGTCAACAGCTGACGTCAGGGTCCCTTGACCGTTCGGCAACATTTGACGAGTAGGGGTGAGACTGTGTTGTCGGATACCGCAACAATTTAATTCAAAGTTGTTTGTTTGCTCGTCCCATTTCACCACGGACAGTTTTTCTAACCTGGGGCAATATCAAGCAGGATACGTTCAGGGTCTAAAACTGAAGAAAGGAACAATTCCACCCATATCCAGTGTTGTCATAAAATACAACAGCATACGTATGTCAATCCCTGTTGACGGATTGAAATCTAGGTAACACGTTATAATAATGGTCCGTTATTAATAGATAACTATGCAGAAAGTAATGCAGTAGCACTACATTAACACTTCAGCTACTATTATTACCTAATATAGAAACAAGCTGAACTAATCAGTAAGTAATATTGAATTCAGGACTAAGACAGTTCCTTATTTGGTAATTTATATTTACTGAAAAAGACTGGCGTCACTAATAAATAATAGGTAACAAGGAGAAATTATAAAGAATTACTAATTCATTACTAATCACAACATTAACATGTCTGAGATGTTATTTTGCTGAACAGATTTATGAACGCTTCACTAGTTTGTGAAGATGTTTGACTCCTGTTGCTTTTTCAAACGTACGTTATAAGCGACTCAAACTCACAGTCTTTCAGACAGAGCAGCCTTTGCTCCTGATCACAGAACCGCTATTCGCTGACACACTGGGAATTTATTTATTTAATTAAAATCGCAGTCTTTAAGCTTTCATAATTGCACATTACCCAAATCGCGATTGCGGTTTGATTGCGATTAATCATGCAGCCCTATTCTGAAACCAGGCCTAAATTAAAGAAGACATTTAAAGGAATAGATTAAACATTTAAAATTTAAGTTGAGTTCTGTCATTAATTACTCACCTGCATGTTGTTCAAAACCCGTAAGACTTTCTCATTAATCTTCAGAACACAAATAATCTTTTTAATGAAATCTGAGAGCTTTCTTTCCCTCCATTTACAGCCTACAACTACCACTTTCAAGCCCAAGAAAGGTAGTAAAGAATTAATTAAATCCATGTGACCAGTGGTTTAACCTCAATTTTATGGAGAAAAGTGCTATGTTTGCAAACTTTTTTTTTTTTTTTTTTAATGAATCTCCAGTGCGCATTAACGAGAACACCACGTTGCATGAATACACATTGGAGATTGATATTTTATAAAATCATTTGTGTGCAAAAAACTCACTTGTGTCACAAAACATTGTGGTCATCTTCAAATCTGTTCTGAAGATGAAGAATGTCTTGCAGGTTTGGATCGTCATGATTAATTGAAACAGAATTTTGATTGTTGGGTGAACTATCCCTTTTAAATTTGAGTTTATGACAGCAAAAAAATAAAAAATAATAATACATATTTTCTCCAATACAAATGCATTTTATTTCCAAAAAAGTTGATTCATTATTTTACCAAGTATAACAATTGCTATATTTAAGGTGAATACTGAAAAAGACCCATGGTGTTGTTACAAAGAATGCTTATTTTGACAGGTTCACTTGAATTTTAGTTTACTTTTTATTGTTTATTTTGTATAGATTTGAATTTGACAGAACGGCCCTGTTCTAAATTCCCCATCCTTTTCATGAGCTCCATGAAAAGCCAAGACAGGGAACAGCAGCTTCTGGGGACAACCTCCCAATTTTCCAAACTAGGAAGGCATCTTAAATCCCCTATTTAGAACAGAACATGCATCAATGACACAATTGACACTGATTAAGTTAAACACAGTTAAGGAGGAGCTGGGGAGGAGGTGGGATGCAAAGCAGCGTGCAGTGGAAGCATCAAGCAGACAGACTGAACTAAAGCTACACTTAAGTACGATGCCCTGTTTGAGAGTTGCCAACTGAGTGCATTGGAATTGGATCAGCTGATATGGGCGGGTTTGGAATTTTCCCAATCAGCTGATAGCAGAGCTTGACTATGTGGCCTGCCAGAACTAAGGCCGATGCCTATTTATTAAGATCAATCTGGAAGGATTATGTACAGAGCTTCAGAAGCAGTTCTTGATTAGATTCTGCTCTGAAAAGTCCTGTTTTCGATTTTTATTAAGATTAATTTTGTCAGGCATAACATTGATCACCTAAAATGAGAGGCTAAGCTGAAGCAGAGATTGCCAAGTAATAGTGAATTAGAAAGAGCAGTGGGTGAGAGAATATATCTATAAGTATTTAATAAATGTGAACTGATGCCGTTTCAATGTCTATGTTAAAGGAGAGGAGGAAAAAAACAACAGAATAAAAGGAGAAAACAATTATTCAAAGTTACAAAGAAAGGGAGAGGGTGGAATTGTTTTCACAGGTAATCCATTGCATTAACTTATTGAAAATATCTTAATGTCACATCTAAACAGTGTCACGCTGCAGATTGCACAAACCAGAGTTCAGGCGGGTCAAATTAGATTCCAGAAGCTTCAGCGTGGAAAGATGATCAAAGAAAACTGAGTTATTTAATCCATATTGTTGCTGGAAGACAAATTAGCTAGTTGTGCAGAGGGGACAGGCGCCTTTGAAATGCTTGGGATTGCATGCATAACCAAGGATCTGTGGCATTTGACATCCAGAGAATGGTAAATGAAAGCAGGAGGCATTGCAAGCCACATCTAGCTGCTTCACCCCAAGGGTGGTGGGAGGGTATGCATGTCTCTCGGAAACATGATTGATTTGCTTCTTAGTGTCAGCCAAGTTACGGAATATGATTACGGATTGCTGAGGAGATTCACTTGAACGCTCATAGACATGGCCCGGGTACAACCTACACGGGCTGGAAATAAGTGCTAGAGGCTTGTTGACTGATGTGTGGTCCTCCCTTTGCTCTTGTTCATCATTATAATTGGGCACAGTTCAGGTCCTCACATCCTTAGCCATTCATTTTGAATTTTAAAGAACTGTCACTCAAAGCACAAAATAGTTTTTGGGTATTTTTACCTTGAGTTATTATTCAAGTCTTTTCTCTTTTATGCTGATTGATTGGGTAATCCAGGCCACTGCGGCATGACAAACGTTTTACTTTCAATTGTATATATTTTTTTATTTATAAAAAAGTAAGAATGTGAGTATATTAGTCACTAACAGAATGACCTTGAACGTTGTTTCAATCTAAAACTCTCATTCAGTTTAAAATATATAATGCCATCACAGACCATTATAACCTGCTTCTTTGGGTTCTAGATTGTCCACATTGGCTTGGTTGACATGAGTATTAAGAGTTTGGTAACAGTAGTTTAGAACAAATCTGCAAGTCAGCCACCACTAAAATAGAGACAATATGGAAGAGCAAACTCTGCCTGTGAGCTCATATTTATTGCGAAAGCAAATGGGATTTTTTTTTCCCTCATGTGGAGACTGAATAAGGTCTATTTGTGAATTATAATTCACCCCAGACAATCATGTTAAACCAACTCTTCCTCGCTGCCCCAGGTCTATTAAATCCCTCATTCATTATATTAATAGGGATACGATTTGGCATTAAGGACAGTACATAGACGTATCTGAGAGACGTAACCAATCCAAAGAATTGCAGGGTTTTAAAGGAGTCTCTGTGCGGCTGCCATGAATCAAATTTTCCTCAAAAGCTGAAAGGTATTTACTGTAACACTCCTTGTGGTCTGAGGATTTTCCTTCTTCATAAATCCAGAAAATTCATGTGCTTCGCTTTCACAAGGGCAAATAGGTTTATCCAACAATAATTTGTTTGGTTCTGTGCAAAAATATAGCAGCTGAGTCTTTGGTTCTTAACTGTTGTCCTGTTCAACATGTAGATAAGTAATGTATCATTAAAGCTGTTTGTGCAATTGTTTATTTATATTTTTAAAGGAATAGTTGGACATTTTGTCATTAAAATCACCCTCATGATGCTTTAAAGCTGTAGGACTTTCTATTTCGGCAGAACACAAAAGAAAATGTCTCAGGTGTTGTGTTTATACTATAAAAATCAATGGGCTCTGATATTGTTTGGACCCCACTGATGCTCAGATTATCTTCTTTTTGAGTTCTGTAGAAGAAAGAAAGTCATACAAGTTTGAAACAACATAAGGCTGAGTAAATCACACAGTTTTCAAGGACTGGCTCTTTCAGCATTGCTGTGTTTGAGCACCCCAACACAGGAAAATTGACACGAGTTTGAAGCGAGGCTATTTATTTGACCACGGATCCATTTAGGTACTTCATTTAAATAAGTATTTACTTTGCAAGCGCTAAAATATATTTTCTATATAGTATAAATGTGTGTTATATGAATGTAATCCGGACATACTGCATTTACCATTTTGTCATAATCATGTGACCTACACGCATTAGTTGTGTTGCCTCAATGGCATTCGCAAATCCTATTTTGTGGCCTCTTGGGATAGTAAAGTGCCCATCGTGTGCTTGCTTCAGAATCTCACCGGGAGTAGACGGTCATCCGGGTACTTTTTGCTTTCTTTTTTATGAGTACTGCTTGTCACATTCTGTTTTGTGACTACCATATGAAGTATACAATTGTGGACGCAGCCCACATCTTGGAAGACAGGGGGAGTGTTTTACAATTCTGTCTGTTGCCACTGCTGGCACTAAAGCCGACAAACTGCAGACAAATTACCCACTGGTGCTTAAAAATAAAAATAACAACTTTATTGTTGTTTTTTGTAAATTATTAATTACTGCTATTGACCAAAGTAAGGAAGTTACTCGTAGCTCTCTGGCAACTCCTTTCATCGTCCGTGGACATCTAACGCTTTGATATGCATTCTGAAGCCAAATATCTTTTTGTCTCTGTGTGTGTCTTTCTTTCTCTCAAACTGATGAAAGCTTGAATGCGCAGCTGAGACTGTTTAAATGACCACTGGAGAGGCTTTTTATTCTCTCCCAGGCAGCTTTTTCTATTGCACACAGAGCTTTTGATGCACACACAGTCCATCCTCCTCACTAACAGTTCAGACAGCTGTGCAAAGCCTTACCAAAACACAAGGCCTCTCTATCTCGCCCTCTTTATCTCACACCCACAGGAAATAATAAAAAACCTACTGGACAGCTAACCTTTCCAGTGCCAGCTGTCACTGGCTGTGACTGAAGATGAGATATTGTGAAGGCTATTGTCCTTTTGAAACCGTCAGGGATGGAAACGTGTGGCAACACAGGCCCACAAAAAATTAATTGAATATTTAATCAGCATGAGAATCTGAAGGAATTTGTCAAGCTTCGTCGTTGTTGACTTTTCCCCTACGCTCTGACAAATGAGACGCTGTCTAAACAGTACTCTGTGGCCTGTCAAAATGTCTGTGATGCATGCAGAGGAGCTGAGAGGGGAACAACTTTGCACAGAGAATCACTTGATTGATTCTTATTAGGCAAATCCTCTAGAAATGTAGAGGTTCACTGGCATTAAGCCGAAGGGCTTGTGTTGTAGGCTACGCAACTTGAAATCTCTGCCAAAAAAAAAAAAAAAAAGTGCTTTGTTTCCATTTTCATCCGCATGAATTTCCTTCTTATGAATCCCCAGGTTCTCTAAATGAATTAATAAGGCTTAGTGTATCATGAAAATTTTATAATCCACTGGTTTATCACACCTAAGATACAGACATTTCACAATGAGGGTAGTTTTAAAGCCAAATTCTCTCAAATTAAATTCAGGTTACAAACTGCAGCAACTGCTTTATGAGGCATTAACAATACAGTGAGTGTAGACCATGTAAATTATGTGAGCAGAAAAGTAATTCACAACATGCACTACAGTAAGGACAACCTTCATGTCTGGCTTGTGTCCTTCATGCTTAAAACATTCAAATCAAAATGAACCACGGAGCATTTGGTATGGAAATAGAGACATTTAAAAGTTTGCATTTTAATGCGGGGTACATTTCCTTACGTACACAGCCATAGCAAAGAAGTAATAGCAGAGTCAAGCACACGTTCATCAGTAATTGTGTTTCTCATTTCTGGTCAGCCTGATATTGTTGCATGTGAGTTTTGATTATGGCACCATGCTCACCTAGATAATTTAACGCTTCCAAGAAAAAGAGCTGCATGCTCATATCATTAGAGGAGCACAGCGGCCTCTGGAATTAGATAATTATTGCAGAAAATCACACTAAAAAGGTCAGCTTAGAAACTTTTCTCTGCAGTAGTAGTCCTCAAATGTTCTAATACGAAGGGAAATGGTGCAGTCCTTTGGCACTGTTTCTTCCATAGGACTAAAGCTCACACAGTCTTGATTTATTAAGGAGTTGGGGTGTTTTGATATACGTTATGGCAATAAAAAGTACTATATGAGAAATGTATTAAATTATGAATACAATGTAACAAATACTATGAAAATTATGTACAATTTAATCACAGAAAAATCCTCAAAAAGTACAAAAACTATGCAAAAAAGGGAAGTAGTTAATAAAGACTGTACTGGCAAGTAAATGTAACATTAGGTTCGTCCCTGTTTTAAGTAGCTTGGGCACATACAAGAGAGATGATTATGTTTTTTCAACATGCCCTTACACTCATGCTTTTTTTTGTGTGTGTGTGTGTGTGTGTGTGTGTGTGTGTGTGTGTGTGTGTGTGTGTGTGTGTGTGTGTGTGTGTGTGTGTGTGTGTGTGTGTGTGTGTGTGTGTGTGTGTGTGTGTGTGTGTGTGTGTGTGTGTGTGTGTGTGTGTGTGTGCGTGTGTGTGTGTGTGTGTGTGTGTGTGTGTGTGTGTGCTAGAACTGTTATTAAAGTGAAGAAATGTTTGGTTAACCCCTTCAGACTAGGGCCCATATTCTTAAAAAAAAAAAAAAAAGTCTTAATGCAAAGAATTATTCCTGGTGACAAAATTCTAAGAAAATTCTTAGAAAGGTGGGTGTCCTTTTTGAAAAAAGAAATTCAGAAAGCATCTTAACCCTTAAAGAGGTCTTAAGGTCCAAAAGTGTTAGGAGTACGACTTTTAAGTGGCTTAGGAGTTTCTTTAGCAGAGAAAATGGACGAAACTCAAAGAGAAGTTAGTTAAGTAAGTTAAGCAGCAGTGATGATTGGGGTCTGTCACAACCTTCTATAAGCAAAGTGTTCACACAATTACAGAAATGTCTGCATTTCCAGTAAATACATCAAGTACAATATTACAAATAATAATACAACTTTACATTAAGGTGTTTGTTAATGACTAATACATCAACTAATAAACGTTGATAAGCCGTTTTAACTGCATGAATAAAAAGGATGACTTTAACGCAATGTAATAATATCTCATGACTGCCACTTTTCTTAAGATGTTCCTTACTAGAAGTTACAGTCTTAGCCATAATATTCCACAAAAGGCTCATGCCTATCCACAGCAGCAGTGTGTAAAACAGATTTCTTGCTTATCAAAATTAAATGAAACAAAACAAGCACAATAACTTGATGAGATATGGATAATGAATATTTAAATTCCAATATTTAGTTTATTAATGAGTTATAAATATTAATAAACTGTGAAAGGGAAATTTAATTTTAACGTGAACATGTGAATCATTTATTCATGAGTTATAAATATCAATAACCTGTGAAAGTGAACCTTAATGTAAAGTGAACACATGTGAACCATTTATTAATAAGTTATCAACATTAATAACCTGTGTAAGTGAATCTTAATGTAAAGTGAACATATGTGAATCATGCATTTATTCATTAAATAATGCACAGATAATGCAAATATTTTTTTATCAATGCATTTTATTCATAAATACAACATTAAACTTGGGAATTAAAGGGTTAGTTCACCCAAAAATGAAATTGATGTCATTAATGACTCACCCTAATGTCGTTCCACACCCGTAAGACCTCCGTTCATTTTCGGAACACAGTTTAAGATATTTTATATTTAGTCCAAGAGCATATCCAAGTGTATGCACATCAAACATCATCAAAGTAGTTCATATGTGACATCAGTTCTTCTTCAGTCTTATAGGTGTGTAACAACATCAGTCATTTATGACATCAATTTCATTTTTGGGTGAACTAACCCTTTCTTTAACATATTAATATGCAATAAAGAATGATTTTGATATCATGATAAAGGCCACTGTAACCTGCATCTGACCATCCACACTTTAGTTACAGCAACAGTGCATGTGTGTGTCCGAGGGAGCAGCAGAGCAGTTATTTGTGTATGATAACTACAAACTTACACAGCGATTACACAATTAATATAAAAACTTGAAGCACAGTCTGCAATGTCACCTCAGTTAGCTTACCCATCAAATCAAACAGTATGTTATCAAAAGTATGTTAAATAAAAAAATTATCTTCAGAGCACGAACAGTACTAGCTTAAGCTCCTTAAGTCTTCTCATGAAAAGTACCTGTATTGGATGCTCACTAGCGCTAACTCCTGTCACAGTCCAGAACACGTGCTTTAGTGATGTGACCCTAAGAGTATAAAGTAGTTAATAATAATGTTGCTAGTTTTCTGTTCGCCTGCTTAGAGATTCTTATTTTGATAATATTTTATTCTGCTGTATTTTCAGTTCATTGTTCCTGTTTTCTTAGGTTTCTAAGTCATTATTTTTTTCTGTAGATTTAATGCAAACTGTTTAGTTGATCATTTAGACTCGTTTACATCTTTATGTGTTCTCAAAAATCCTAAATCCTGCTTTCTCACTGCTCTTCACATCAAACCCTGGCAAATATGTAAAGTATAACACAATGTATTGTTGTTGTTTTTTGTTTTTTTTTAATTATTAGAAGTCGTAATAGTGGGCTACTCTTTATTCTACTTTTACAGGTTCACAACACTAAAGCATGCGTGTTCTGACGTGTGACAAGAGTTGGCGCTGGTGAGCATCCGATAAGCATCAAGCCACTTTTCATGAGTCACCTGTCAGGCTCTTCCATTGTGCTTTTAATTAGAATTTGAATTGTTATTGATTTGATTAGTAAGCTAAGAGGTGACATCGCTGCAGACTATGTTTCTCAAGTTTTAGGGTTATTAATTGTGTAATTGCTGTGCAAGTTAGTTATCATCCACAAATAACACTCTGGCGCTCCCTCGGACACACGCATGAAATGTTAACTTAAGTGTGGATAGTCAGATGCTCCGGTTACAGTGGCCTTTATCATGATATCATGATGCATATTTGTGCATATTAATACAATTATTTACATGTGTTCACTTTGGTTCACTTACAGAGGATATTAATGTTTGTAACTTATTCTTAAATTGCTCACACTTGTTCACTTTACATTAAGGTTCACTTTCACAGGTTATTAATGTTTGTAACTCATATTTAATGAGAGAGGAGAGATCGAGGGAGAAGCAGCAAACAGAATGATTCTTTCGACCACAGGGCTCGTAAACGTCTTTATAAAACAAACACAATGATTTATTTCTCATCGACCCGCTATTGATTTGACTATTATTTCTGGTTTAATTTATAAATGGTTCCAAAAGTATTCATCCTACATTAAGGTCTACAAGTAAATATATTGGAATTTTAAAAAAAAATCATTATTGAAATCTCGTGTTTTTTGGGGGTTTTTTTTGTTTTTTTGTTGTTTTTTTAAATAAAGTTTGATGATTTAAAGGAAGTGTGTGTAAGATTGTGGCGAAAACTGGTACTGCAATTACTTTCAAATGATTGTAGAGTGGTGTATCCCCTCTCCCCCTCCCCCCTGACTTGAGGTTGCCAGATAGGCTGCAGGATCCAGCAGGAACGTTTGTAGCTACAGCTGTGGTAACTAGAGCAGATCTGGCAAATCCCGTGCAGGCAGAGCAGGGCGCCAGAGTGGCGCGGGCAGAGAAGGGACCACCGGAACACAATCCACCGGAACACGATCCACCGGCACAGGTACCACCGGAACACGATCCACCGGCACAGGGACCACCGGAACACGATCCACCGGAACTGGGACAACTGGAACAGGCACGGAGGGAGCCTTCCTTCTCCTCCTCCGTTTCAAGACCACTGGAACAGGGTCCACTGGAATAGGGTCCACCGGAACACGGACCACTGGAATAGAGTCCACCGGCACACGATCCACCAGCACTGGGACCATCGGTGCAGGGACCAGCAGCGTTGGGACCACCGGAACACGACCCACCGGAACACGACCCACCGGAACACAATTCACCGGAACACGATCCATCGGTACTGGGACCACCAGAAATGGGTCCACCGGAACTGAAACCACCGGAACTGAAACCACCGGAACGGTGTCAACAGCCTCTCGCTCCAGCAGGCGAGCGAGACACTCCTCCATCAAGTCGAAGGAGACGTTGTCATATGCCCACCTAAGCAGCCATTCCATCGGTTCATCGAGCGCATAGAACAACAAGTCCTTTTAAACGTTTTCATTCAGTCTCAGTCCCTCTACTGCTCTCAGGAATTCTCCTGCAAAATTCCTGAAATCTGTCCCTTTCTGGCGGAGGGACGCTAGAGACTGAAAACGAAAAATGTGCTCGACATAAGCATACGAGACTGGTGGTGTCCGTACATTCTTGCGCTGAGTCTTAGACATGGTCGGATTCTTCTGTCACGTCACAACATAAGAAAGCTAAGGTGAAGACTCAGATGCGCAAAAATGTGATTCATTATGAAAATAAACATAAATACAAAACAAAAAACTGTAACATAACTCACAACATACCAACAGGGAAATCACAGGGAAACGGAAGACGTAGACATAACAAGGATCTGACACAGACTGACAAACACAAAGGAGCTTATAAAGGGAAGAAATCAAGAGGGGAAAGGTGGGAGAAATGAAACACTAATCAGATAACATGGGGGGAGGGATCAGACAATTACATGAGCACATGCTCAGAATAACAAAACCCACATCCCACGACTTTTTTATTATGATGGGACACAGTCGGCTGGCGCCAGCGCTATTTCCACTTTTCCGATCATGAGTAGAAGGTAGCGCAGCTCTGTTTATCATATTAGACAAATTTGAGTGTGTTGAAAATTATGCTATGACGTTACTCTATGCGTTCACTCAGCGGCTGCTGTGACACTTGTTGCACACTGCAGTGAGAGTAAAGCGTTTCTGCCAAATAAAAACGGAAACAGAGGGTAACGCAGATATGATGCAACTGACAGGCGACTCCCTCAGATGTCCCGGCTCCTTGGTTAAAATAGTAATTTTCTCACAATTTACAAATAGTTGGAAACTGAACAAAATATATAAAACTGGCCTATAGTGGTTTTTGGATATTTTACTGCAAAAATGCTACATAGTGCACCTTTAACATTTTAGGTTTTAAAGATCAGCTCATTGTATTTTTAGATAAATCCCAACAAATATATCACACTGTAATGCAGTGTGGCAAAGTTATTAACTGCATGTGTTGTTCAGAGCTGAGCTCGTCGAGGGCAGACAGATTCAGAAGTCTCTAAATACTGGCCATCTGTCTGTAGTGCGGCCCAGATGAATGTGATTTCTTCCCCTCCTGTTTTTCAGGCCTGTGTTTCAAGGTATTTGTTTGTAGACCGGATGATAAGAAAGGTAGCATCTGGCAATAATAGCACCTTGGCAATGAGAAATAGAGCAGCCATTCCGCTGGATATTACGATCGAATCATCTGAGGGGGATATTCTGCCTCTCTCCTTGATGACTAATCAGTATACTGACCTACAGGGATTTCTATTCAGGCTTTCAACAAGCAACATGGGACGGTTTTACTGTATTCACTGAGAACAAGACAGTCTTAGTGCATTATTGCCATGCAGATATACAGAACGACTGGCTTATTCATAGAATGTAAAAATTGCACACAAATTTGGATTCAACAAGATCAAATGCACAGCCGTTTAATATAGAGCAACACTGTTGGACAGAGGCAAGGCGATAACATAAAGCTGGTTATCGGCTGCCTTCAGTGTCACGGATTTGTCAGGTTGTTGTTGCGACATGCCGGAAAGACAATTATTACAGGCAAGACATAGAGGGAAAAGTTAGGGAAGTAGGTGCTGGAAGCGCTGAAGGGTATTAGATGACAACAGGAGGCGGCTCAGGGGATTCTTCCTCTGATCTCGCCTCACAGCAAAAATGTAATTAAACACATTTTAATAAAAGTGCTCTAAGAAGCAAAATGAAAGAGGAGCACGTACAAAACTCTGCTATAATTTGTTTAAGCTCAAGTGCTTCATATGTTTTTTGAACATATATTTAACAAAAAGAGGCAACATGCAGCGTGTTTCATTCTTTAAGCAGTATGAGTGCTTCCATGTCTGGTTATTATCTGCACTGACGGTGTGTTCCCACCCTCAACCCATGCAGGGACGCAGTCAGGGTGAGCGTCTCAGAACCACAGTGCTGTGGACAGCTCCTTTTTTTCTAGCGCTGCCTGCTGTAGAACTTCTATTGTTTCCTCTCTCTCAAGCTTTAATTCATGCTATCACTTAAATGCTCATCCGTAATCACCGCCACCTCTGAACAGTAAGTTATTATGCAGTTCAGTTGTTGAAACAAGACTTTAAAACTGCATGTTTAGCAATGCATGAAATTGCAACTCCAGTTTGAGATTTTGCTTTAGCTCTTGATTTCCACCTAATGTTAAAGGAAGGGTATATTGATGAAAATATATTAGGATACATTTTTTCTTCAAATTGAATGTGTTAGAAGCAGGAAAAATGGGCAAGCATAAGGATTTAAGTAAGTTTAACAAGGGCCAAATTGTGATGACTAGATCAGTGGTTCCCAACCACATTCCCGGAGCCCCCCCTAACGCTACACATTTTGCATATCTCCTTTGACTGACACACCCATTTCAGGTCTTTGAGTCACTACTAATGAGCTGATGACCTGAATCAGGTGTGTTTGATTGAGGAGACATGCAAAATGTGCAGTGTTAGGGGGGCTCCAGGAATGTGGTTGCGAACCACTGGACTAGAGTATCTCTAAAACTGCAGTTATTGTGGGGTGTTTCCTGTCTGCAGTGGTCAGTATCTATCAAAAGTGCTCCAAGGAAGGAACAGTGGTGGACCGGTGACAGGGTCAAGGGCGGTCAAGGTCCATTGATGCACATGGAGAGTGAAGGCTGGCCCGTGAGGTTTGATCAAACAGATGAGCTACCGTAGCTCAAATTGCTCAAGAAGTCATTGCTGGTTCTGATAGAAAGGTGTCAGAATACACAGTGCATCGCAGTTTGTTACAATGTTCTGCTGGGAAACCTTGGGTCCTTCCATCCATGTGGATGTTGCTTTGACATTTACCACCTACCTAAGTATTGTTGCAGACTTTCCCTGGTGGCTGTGACCTCTTTCAGCAGGATAATGCACCCTGCCACAAACCAAAAATAGATCAGGAATGGTTTGAGGAGCACAACAACGAGTTTAAGTTGTTGACTTGGCCTCCAAATTCCCCAGATCTCAATCCAATCGAGCATCTGTGGGATGTGCTGAACAAACAAGTCCGATCCACCTTGCAACTTACAGGACTTAACGGATCTGCCGCTAACCTATTGGTGCCATTTTCATTGTTGAAATCATATCATCACATTGACACCAGAGAGAGGTGTATTCGTGTGGATCAGGGCAATCCTTGTCCAAGCACAGCCGTGAGTCGGTACAGTGTTTCCAGATGTCTGCCTTTTAACTTTGAGGCTCTTTACTTCAAAAAGTAATTAAGCAGAAAAAATAATCTGAAAAACAGACTCATAAAAAGTACAAACGTAGCAGCTCATTAACTACATTCTTTAGGGGCACCAGCTGTGATCAGCTTGTTCGTTACTTTAAGGCAAATACAGTTAGATGAATGATCCTTTGTTCTTTGTGAAAGCAGAGAAATGTACAGTATTGTTCATTTTGAAGGCTGGATTATTAAATGAATTTACATGAATTCAATGATATAAATGAATTGACTCTGCTAGCCCATCAATTTGTTAATAGCAATCTACCGTGTACAAGGTATCACCAGTCTCATTCTGGAGGAAAAAAAAAGTTCCCAAACAAATGACAGCAATTAGACGGAATAAATTAGAGCAGTCTCACGAAAACAAATTAAATTAGGGTAAACGATTGAATTAAGGAAAAGGTTTAAGGTTCCCTTAATCGATAATGGGGAAACACATTTGGGAGAGAAGAACATTTTAGACAGCCGTTCATTTAACAAATTAAAAATGCATGTTTGGTGTTATTAATAAATTATTTGGTCATAATTGCAACAGAAATAAGGTTGAACTACAGAATTTAAAGGCTTCCAAAGGCCATTACTGAAAAAAAGTACCAAATAGTAGTTCAGAAGATATATGGTGTGGACTTTCTCTATTAACATCAGGTTTTTCGATCTGAACTATGCTGATTTCAGAGTCTAGAAACATACACTTTTCTGACGTTTAATTAGATACTTTGTTGCCATATATTACACATCTTATTTAATCCAGTTGCTGAAGTGAAAACTCAAAACCATGACTGTCACTGAAAAAAAAAGTGATAAATCATGAAGATTATCTGAATATATAAGCGGATCCACCAGGTCTTCATCCTTCACCTATAATGTGTGAGATCTTTCTCACTCCTGGTACTAAAGAAGCAAGTGATAAATATCTGGAGCCATAAATACTAAATGATAGGCAATTAGAGACACCTGAGGAAAATTACATCTCATCCACACACCTGGGGATTGAAGCAGCTATCCATTAGAGCCAAGCAGAGCGAGACACGGGAAGATGTTGAGACAGAGAGATATAGTGGAAGAGAATGGATGGGCTTGAGCTAACCGCTGAAGGAGAGGGACAGGTGGGACGTAATCTGGGCCATGCTGCTTCTCCTTTTGGAAACTATGAGACACTCGATCATGTCCAAACGGGTCGTTTCTTTTATCCTTAGGGTAACAGGGTGTCAGCCATTTCATTATGGGACAGTAAAGTTCATTTTGGTCACTGTGCAATTCACAATAATGGCTTTTAATATCTCTTGTGAATATACATAGAATGTCATTCAACAAAACTTATTATTCACATGAAAATTTTATAAAGATTGTGTAGCATTGATTTAATCCTTGAGCTGTATTCCATTTAGTCCATCATGTCCCCAGAAGACACTGTATGGCATGTATCTCATTAATGGAATAATGGGTCTTTTAATTGTCTTTTCTTTAACTGTCAAGTCTAAAGAATAACCTTTAATTAAGTTCTCACCAATTACTTTTTCCCCTATTTGACAAAAGCAATTACTGTCACCTTGAAAACTGAAATAATTATTATTTTTTGGTTTTGCCAAATCACCTCTTTTTATATATATATAAAGTTGCCCACTAAAATAGTTTGGATTTTAAAACTACTTTAGTAATTATTTAAATATGCAAATAAATACATGCACACACACTATGCATTCCACAGATGATTTTATCCAAAACCACTTCAATTGTATTCAAGGTACACATGTTGATGCTTCATATTATCCATGCACGGTAAAACTTTACAATTAGGACACTGAGCAATACAATTTTACATTATTTATTAACCTTTCTTAATGTTGGTTAATAAAATGGTCATGTTAGTTCACAGTGCATTAACTAATGTTAACAAGTGCAACTTTTGATCTTAAAAATGTATTAGTAAATGTTTCATTGAAAATAAAGTTCATTGAAATGAACATTAACTAAGATGAATAAATGCTGCAAGTGTATCTAAATGTAGTTAGCTACTCTTAACAAATGAAACCTTATTTTAAAGTGTTACCAACTAACTAAATAGACCATGCAAAGGCCTGCATTTTTAATCCAAGAGAAAATTAATGTATTGTCATTTTAATGTGAAAATGCTTTCTTGTCTCCCACTCTAAATGTGTATATGAACTTAATGGAATCATATGATTTGATAAAGATATACATTTTTACAACTGTTTAAACTATCCAAGCCAACAAATTGTTTTCATTTACCATGCTTGGATGGCACAGCCATGAGTGGGGCAACCCGGTAGTAAGGCCTTTATTTGGCCCTGCAGTGGGATACAGCTGCAACTCAAACCTGCCCATTGTACATCGCTGAAAAGGAAGTATAATCTCACCCGGCGTAAGCCAGGTCCCACTGAGTCCTATTCATGCCCTGACATCCAGCTTACTTACATCTGTCTGTTGCCTTGAAGCTCTGCGCAGGAGGTTGATTCCCTCCGAATTTTAAATAAGGAAATAATGTGATTGAAGTCGGTGTATTAAGTGAAATCTTCTGTCTGACTGCTGGATTGCTGAGCTCTGTTATCTCTCCAACAGAGTCAACAGCTCCGACCGCAAGCTCTTTCTACTGCAGGGAAGGCATAATTTGTCTCTCTATACATGCTGCCCTGCACAATAAGAGTAAAAAAAGAGAGAAGAAAAGACATAGGGAGCTAAACAGGAAAAAAGGGATCTTGCGCTTTAAGCTTGGAATTGACATTCAGGCCGTGCAATCGAACAACAGTTGGCCATTCTCCTATAAAATTGGCAATGCATATTTGTGTTGTGTTATTCTCTCTCTCTCTCCATCTTTTATTTCATTCGCTCTCGTTTCTCCCCTCCGCAGCCTGCCATGCCTGTGATGAATCTCAATTATGGCAAGGTCACCTTTCATTCAGTTGATCTCTCTGTTGTTTTATTCGAACTGGCAGTACTTCCACACTATTATGGTATACTTATTGACAGCCTGAATCCTCTCCAAACAAGGGCGACAAAAATGTGGGAATGTTACTGGCTCTCCTCTAATTTTGGGTGACAGAATTGGCAGCGTCTCTTCATAGACAAGGTAATGGCCTTATCATTACCACTGCATGCTCGGGTGATTCGGGTGAGATTTTTATGCAGTTTCCTATTCTGCAAACTCGCTTACACTGGATGACCCATGAAATGTATATTTGTCAATGTAAACTTTCAAATACACTCGTTTAGATTTAAGTATACTTTCACATAAGTGGAAATATTTGATCCATAATTATGTAAAGTCATATGTTTAATCCTCTGGTGGGAGTAAGATGTGCCACTCATGTCACAGTTTTCATATAAACATTAAATACATCAAAGTTGTGGTTTCGTAATTAGCGCAGGTGCTCTGACATATAGAACTGTAATGCAAGTTGGAGTCTGGGTTTTGTCATTTCCACATACCGTTTCTCACTCATTTCCATGCACATTAGAGCTGTAGGCTAGAGGTATGAGCAAGTGCTCAGACATGATGGGCTGTGAGGCTCATGAGGATGACACAAGTTTCAGCCGGGCTCACATCATTCTCAGCAACCTAAATAACAGTGCATGCTAGTCTGGCATGGACTCCACTAGACCCCCAAAGGTGTGCTGTGGTATCTGGCACCTAAATTTTAGCAGCAGATCCTTTAATGTGGCCTTCACGTGCTATCAGAAATGTCCCACTTCTCACTTCAGAAGTCATGATTACAACCGTGTTGCATTCAAGTGCTTTGTTATCGGAATGAACAGGAGTCATGGTGGACACAGGTTTATTCTTGCCTAATTATTGGAAAAATCGTATTAAAACCAAAATAATATGTATAGTGTCACATGCGCTGACAACCAGAAACATTTACTTTGCCAGATTCTGTAATTTTGGTAAAATGCAGGCTATTCTCACTGTGTATAAAACACACAATTTGCATTAAATCATTACTGTTTTATAGCTGTTTTTTGGGGGAAATGAATAAATCATGCCTGTCAGCATTAGTTCTCCCTGCCAGCAAGTTTTAAGATTATGGCATTCCCATCTCATAAATTTGGGTATATCAAATTACTTCCCAGTGGTAAACACAACATCAGGAGTTCATGCACAATTTTTACCTCGAAAACTCTGTGAGGTGGGGCCTCACAATGGACTTCAGCACATCCCACTGATGCTCGATTGGATTGAGATCTGGGGATTTTGGTGGCTAAGTCAACACCTCAAACTTATTGTTTTGCTCCTCAAACAATTCCTGAACCATTTTTGTTTTGTGGCAGGGTGTATTATTCTGCTGAAAGAGGCCACGGCCACCAGGAAATAAAGTTTTCATGAAAGGGTGTACATGGTCTGCAATACTTAGGTAGGTGGTACGTATCAATGTAACATCCACATGAATTTCCTAGGAGAATATTACAGAACATCACACTGCTTCCGCCAGCTTGCCTTTAATTCCTGGTGCCATGTCTTCCCCAGTCATCTGACGCACACGCACCCGGCTAGTCATGCGAAGTAAAAGAAAATGTGATTAGTCAGACCAGGCCACCTTCTTCCATTGCTCTGTGGTCCAATTTTGATGTTCTGATGTTCTCTTGGTCCCAATGTTGGTGCTTTTGGTCAGCATGGGCACCCTGACTGGTCTGTGGCTATGCAGCCGCATACGCAACAAACTGGGATGCACTGTGTATTCTGAAACATTTCCATCAGAGCCAGCATTAAAGGGATCCCCTGGTGTTGAGACTTGTATGGCTTAATATAATATAAATTATGTATCTTACTGAAATATTTAGTAGAAAACCCATGAAAGATCTACATTATTAAAAAAAAAAATATATATATATATATATATATATATATATATATATATATATATATATATATATATATATATATATATATATATATATATATATATATATATATATATATATATATATATATCGATTTTATATTTGGACTATTGGCGGCGCCATTTTGTTTGTGTTCTAGGTTGATGACGTTGAATGGTTGCATGGCACTACCCGTGGCTATCTTTACCACAACGCAACTCGAAAATTGTTTCAGAGTTAAAAAACAAAAACAAATAAATACTTTGTAATTGTACTTAAAACACACTCAAACATACATGTGCACACAAACTCTCTCTCTCTCTCACAGACTCACACACACCCCAATAGATCGGCGAGGATACACACACCCACACTATGTGCGTGCATACATCACCCTCATTCACTATTCCCTGTGTTAATATCATAGATAGACGGTTGATATGCCATAGATTAACTGTAATACCTAGTGTGACCAGCAGAGGGATCTATCAAGGTATAGGACCATGGGATAGGGGGGCATGAGGAAGAGAGGCAGGATGTTTTGGTGATGATGCATGGGATGTTGGTTCATGCATTAAAGTTTGAGCACAAGCTCAGTGAATTAAAACCTCAATCTTTAAACTTATATCTTTAAGACACGAAAAACATTCCCTACTTTAGTTCACTAATACAACTTGAAGGAGTGAATGAAAACGAGTGCGTGAAGTCGGACAGCTGTTGTGTGTAAATTGGCTGTACACTCGTTATTGCGGTGCAACTTGACTGAATGAGTGCACTCGAACATGTCCACTATGGTTTCTGACACGACTACAAATGGCCGTCCCTTCAAATAATGCCCTATTTCAGGGTATAAGGGGTCGATTTCGGGTTCAGCCCTTGTCGTGGAAACTGAGCAGCCCAACACCTCGATTGAGACAGCGCAGTCTGTCAGGTATGTGTGCCCGCCCGCCGATCTGTTTGTGACTTTGTGTGGGTGAGTTTGTGTGCACATGTTTGTTTGAGTGTGTTTTTAAGTACAATTACAAAGCAATTCATTGATTTTGTTTAACACTGAAACAATTTTCGAGTTGACGTCATCAACCTAGAAGGCAAACAAAATGGCGCCGCCCATGGTCCAAATATTAAATCTATTTTTTAAATAACATAGATCTTTCATGGGTTTTCTACTACATATTTCAGTAAGAGACATCATTTGTGTTATATTAAGCCATACAAGTCTCAACACCAGGGGATCCCTTTAAAGGGTAAGTTTACCCAAAAATTATGACAATTATGTAAAATTTTACTTACCCTAATGTCTTTTGATACCCATACAACATCTGTTCATCTTCAGAAAACAAATGAAGATATTTTTGTTGAAATTCGATGGCTCAGAAAGGTGTACAAAAACTATTGTCATCGCTTCATAAAATTATTGTAGAACCACTGTAGTGAGATGAGCTTTGTCACGACGTCTTTACTGCCTTTTATGGGTCTTGAGAGAGGAAATAACAGTGGTGTCAATGAAGGCCTGTTTGTTGGATCAAACCTCACTGGCCAGTTTGCTCCCCATGTGCATCAATGAGCCTCGGCCACCCATGACCCTGTCGTCGGTTCACAACTGTTTCTTTCTTGTACCACTTTTGATAGATACTGACCACTGTAGACTGGGAACACCCCACAAGAGCTGCGCTTTTGAAGATGCTCTGACCCAGTCGTCTAGCCATCACAATTTGGCCCTTTTCAAATTCGCCCATTGTTCCTGCTTGTAACACATCAACTATGAGATGTTACAAGCAAAAATGTTCACTTGCTCCCTTACACATCCCACCAAGGTCAACCCACAATTTGCAGGATTTTAGCTGTGGCATGTTACAGTCAATTCCACTATCCACTTTGGCAGGTTGAATTTTAACGTTTTTGCAAACCCCAAAATATGTACCAATACGTATTCTACATATCACAACAGTTTCAAAGTGAAATGTCCACTCAGTGGCGCTAAAGTTTAGCTTTAACCCTGAAAAAAAAAAAAAAAAAAAAAAACACTCGCCTGCCTATAACTTTAGTAATCCTGAATACCTTGATTAGCTTCAGGTGTGTTTGATTAGGGTTGGAGTTAACTCTGCAAGAGAGTGGCCCTTCTGAATCAACATTCCCCACCCCTGGTCCAGATTAAGGGGATTTACACAATACATAATTTTCCTCAGTGAAAATATTGAGTGGCTAGTATTGGTATTGCTTTGTCCTCATGGCACTTCCTTCTGGGATCAATATTTAGCAAATATAAGCGATTGAGTCTATTATTTTACTTATTGTATTATCAAACATTACTTAAAGGTCCACTGAAATCAAAATTTAAGTTGTTTAGCTTTTAGTATGACTGTGTTAGCCTTAAAGTTATGAATAAACTGGTATGTTCCAAAACTATGACAACATTTGCATTTAGGAGATATAAGCATTCAAAATTTACAGTCTCCCACTTCCGATAAAACGAATCTCAGATTTTGGTGACATCATTGCAGACTTCACTTTCTCGTCAAATCTTCTGTCCAATCAAAATGCTCTCTAGAATCTAAAGCCCGCCCCCTTACACTGCTGAAGCTGCGGCTGAAATCGGTCAGTTGTTAACACACATTTACTAATTTCTACATGGTAAAAGGCACATCACACACTATATATGTGATAGGAAACCATTCAGTGTAAATATGCTTTCATTTGAGGTGAATTAAGTCTGTTTACACATTAGTTTCACGCACCGCAGCAGTGCACACACCCCAATGGCTCAGGTCTAAATTTAGACTACAGACAGCGCAGCGCGGATCATATGCGCGAGTCCGCAAAGACAACAAACATATCGACCCATTTGAATTCTGCACAGAATGCTGAATTTCAAAGCGATATGGAGGAGATTATGATGGTAAACAGTGTTAGAGGAAACTGGCTTTACCAAACAGAGAAAGGTCCGCTCTTGCGCTCTAGTCAAACTATATATTAACGAAACGTTATTGGCTGTTTCAAAAAAGGGGAGGAGCTGATAACAGCTGAAGCCGTTTCAGGAGAAATCACGTCAACACATTGAATAATGCGGCGCGTTTCAAGGCACTTCAGTGGGCCTTTAATCAACAACTAGTATACTGTATATGCAGGTGCTGGTCATATAATTAGAATATCATAAAAAAGTTTATTTAAATAATTCCATTTAAAAAGTGAAACTTGTATATTATATTCATTCATTACACACAGACTGATATATTTTGAATGTTTATTTATTTTAATTTGTATGATTATAAATTACAACTAATTTATAGCTCTGGCTCTTTTTGCCTGAATTACTGCAGCAATGCGGTGTGGTATGGAGTCGATCAGTCTGTGGCACTGCTCAGGTGTTATGAGAGCCCAGGTTGCTCTGATAGTAACCTTCACAATCCCGTATCGCGAACTTTACCCGTATCCCACTTCAATATCAGCAAAAGTGCTTTGCAATACAATTTGAACACAGTAAGTACATTGTACTTATTTTTTGATGTAAGTATATAGTACTTAAAGGTCCTTTTCTTCACGTGTTTTCAAAGCTTTGATAATGTTTACAGTGTGCAATATAACATGAGTTCATGTTTCGTGTGTAAAAAAAACTGTATTTTTCACACAATTTACTTATCTGTACACCGCCTTTTTCTCTGTCCTAAAAACGGCCTGATGATTTCCTTGTTCTATGAAGTCCCTCCTTCAGAAACACGTAACGAGTTCTGATTGGGCCAGTGCTTCCCGTGTTGTGATTGGACAGCAGCTTAGCGTACTTTGCCCGGAAAGGTCCCGGCTCTTATCATAACGGGGAGATGCAAGCACTGAATGCGCGCTCTTCTCCACGTGAGAGAGCAACAAGACCATGCCCCTATTTTGCGTGTTCTTGTGGGCGGAGGGTTAGTCAACAAACGGTTCTAGTGACGTCATTCCTGCAGGAAGTGCAGGGGTGTAGTCCAAACTGACCATTCACTGTAGGCTTTGAAAGGGAACTTCTGTTAAATAAAATATCTCACTTGGCATTGAACTTTGAGCTTTATAATTTAACAGGTATTATTTATGCTCTAACAGCAACATTACACACTAACTAAAGTTTGAAAAATGGAATCGCATAGAACGGGACATTTAAGGTCACCTAATATAAAGTGTAGCCAAAGTATAGCCTGTTTTTCCGTGGTCTTTTTCACAAACGAGATTTACATATGAAGGAGGAAGCAATGATGTTTGAGACTCACTGTATGTGATGTCCATGTACTGAACTCTTATTTTTTTTTTTTTACTATGGCAAGGTTAATTCAATTTTTCATTCTAGAGAACCTTTAATAATGTTAACAAATTAAACCATATAAAGTGTTACCAACATTTCTTCGGTAAATTCAGCCTTATTACAAGAAGCCATTGTCTGTAAACAAGCCTACAGTGTCCTGTCTCTACCTTTGCTGTCAATAAAAATAACAAAAAAAGACAAAAATAACATTACCCAGAGGCCTGCGAGATTCATCTTGGCTTGTGTGACCTTCACTTCAGTCACTTAACCTTTCATATTTAGCTATGAATAATATAATAATTTGCTAGAAAAGTAGAAAATATAACTATTTATAACAATAATTGTAATCTTAAATACCAACTTAATAAAGATTTAAATGATTATGACGTTGATAGCCACATGGCCCTAACAGGGGGAAATATTTGATTCAGCTGCAGTAATTCTGTGAAGGAAGTTAGAAATGAGTAAGGCGTGATGTGACTACCATTGTGATCTCAGCAGAATGTTGTCATTGCCTCATTCACATTTCATGGGGATGCTGATGTGTTTAATCGTCTCTATGGTGCAACATCTGCCGCTAGAGACCAGGAGAGTAGAGAGAGAGAGAGAGACCGAATAGACTGCCTGCTTCTCAATCGACATTGATGTGTGCTTAAGCGTGAGCATCTGAAAACAAGCATTAGAATGTCTTTCTAATGTGGCTGGTTTACCATGACCTGCGTCATTAGCCTTGTGGAAGATTTGTGGCTTTTCATTTTCCCGTTGGTTGCCACTCATTGGAACTAGAGAGGCTAGCTTGCTGACTATATCTGGGAGTGCTGGGCCTGTTAGGTCTGTCTTTGGGCTATTGATCGACACTGGGATTGTTTGACCCTGTTTACAGTCTAAGGTAGACGAGCCACATCTTGGAGACCCGCAGACAGCTGAAAATGTCAGACGACGATACCAGCCCAAGCTCCTGGAGCGAGGGCATATTATTGAGTTAATCCTGCAGAGAGGAAAATTGTGACCAGCAAAGAGCACCTGGGTCTCTGAAAGCCATTGAAATATAAGAATGCACACACTGGATACAAGATGTATAGCTTTAAATATATCCAATCGAATTGAGCCTAAGGGACCCAGACTGATCTTCTAAAACAGATTGGCTAGACTTTTTCCCAACTAGAATAAACAGGCTCGGAAGGTGATTCATTTCAAAGGTATATGAGCTATGATTTGGATACTTGGCCACTCAAATGCATAGATATGAGCACATATACCTCACAGGCTCAGAATTAGAATGCCTTTTTATTTGTGGATGGAGACAATCAATTATATCTCCCCACACATAGCTCTAAGCCTCCCTCATTGAAGATAAATTGGTAACTTTTTCCAAGCAGCTCTCTATGCTATACTAGTTAATCAAGGCAGTAAAATCACAATAAATGCAATCAAATAGGCTGCATTTATTGAAAATGTAAGTGGATTTGAACAGGGGCAATGATTGTATTGCGTAACATATTCCTCTTAAGTACCTACAGCATCATTTAACATTAGAGAGTTAATGTTTATTGTTCAGGTTAATTGCACTGCCTTGGCAATTAAAAAAAAAAAAAAAAATATATATATATATATATATATATATATATATATATATATATATATATATATATATATATATATATATATATATATATATATATATATATATATATATATATATATATATATATATATATATATATATATATATATATAAAAAATTGGGGTTTCATGCATTTCAGTCCATAATACTGCTAATGATATTTCTATTTTCTCAATTTCTTAGGATGAAAAATTACTCAAGGCCTATAAATGGAAGCCATAAATTTAAACATCAAATAGGGTTAAAATATAACTTTCAATAGTGTTATAAAATGATGTTTCCTCTCTCTGTCAATATTAGCTCTCTCTGTTTGAATGAAAGACATACAGTATATGGAGAGTGGGGTAAGGTAAGCCAGTGGGTAAGTTGACAGTGGGTAACTTTTATCTTGGCAACTGTACACTTTTATTGTCATGTGACCATGTGTTTTGGAACCACTCATCATTTCTGTCAGACTGTGATAATGAGAAGCACGTGGGAGGAGTGGAAGGCATCAATTTAAATTTTTAGCATAACAGATGTAATGGCTATTGCATCAAAGCTAATTTGTTCAGGTCTAAAATATTTATGATTCATATTGGTGATTTAGTAATGTAGATTACTACGCTGTACATTATACATTTTAAAATCTTGCTTATTGCTTACAAAGCACTAAATGGTTTAGCTCCCCAGTACTTCTAATCCCTCTCGTTTATTGAGGTCACACAATTCTGGCCAGTTGATAATAGCTTGAATATCAAAATCAACTGCGGGTGGTCGATCCTTTTCCTATTTAGCGCCTAAACGCTGGAACAGTCTTCCTAGCAGTGTTCGGGAAGCAGACACACTCTCTGTCAGTTTAAATCTAGACTAAAAACACATCTCTTTACTATGGAATACACATAGCACATTATTAATTTATATTATTCAAATCAGTTAAATGATTGGTATAGGCTGCATTAACTAGGTCTGCTGGAACCGGGAACACTTCTCATAACACCTGATGCACATCATAAGAAGAGTGGCATCTACTAATGTAGTCTCTCTGTTTATCCTGAGGTTTACTGCAGTTGGCCGGATCTGCACAGTATCCAGAACAGATGGTGGACCTCCACTCAGACATAACCAACACATCCCTGAAGTGTCTGCAGAAAACGTGTCAATGAAACTCTCCCTGTGATGGCCTCATTGACACAATATCCTCAATAAACCCGTCTCCAGCGTGATGACTCCAATCTTTCGAAATTTTCCTATATAATAATTGCCTAACCGACATCGCATGATGGCCAGAGCAGAACTGGAACCCCGACTGAGCCTGAGGCCTGTTGCATAAAGCTAGTTGAACAAACTCTGAGTTTCATAGTAGGTTTAGATTTGACAAATCCAGATAAATCCAACCTGGTTTAGATCAAGTTCAACCGTTTCTCAAAGCTTGGTATAAACTTTCTCTGTCAACTCAGGTGTAATCCAAAGTTAACAATTAACTCTGAAGCGCATGCACCTGAAAGTGTGACATGTGCAGCAAACAGCCAATCACAGCGTCCGTTTGATTCACTTCTCTTCTGAAGATTGAAAGATCGTTTTGAAAATTATCATGAAATTAAATGTGTTTACAAAGCAGGAATAAACACTGCTGCTGTAGCGACAGTTTGAGAAGGCAGCTTAAAGAATATCTCACTATATCAATGCATGACGTGAATTAAAGAAATATGTCTAATAATTATAGGTTCACTAAGAGCTCAAATGAATACACGTTGTTTAAAAGAATTATGAATGCATGTATTATATTTACTATTTGGCTACTTGTCAATCAATATAGTATTTATATGAACATATTATATTAATTCAAAGTGATTACAATTCATATAATATAAATAAATAGCACCAAAAGATTTTTAGAGAATTTAAAGAATTAGCACCACAGTTTTATTTCTTAAGTTTTTTTCTTATTAACTGCTTTAATTTGGAATGAGAGATACAGGGGGTGTGGCTTTATTGGGTCCAGTTTGGGTTTGTGATCTCTAACCCAGAATAAAACCTGCTTCAGAGCAGATTAGCCATCCAGTGTAAGTTACCATGGTGATAAACACAGCTAAAAACCAATCCATCTTCTTGAGCCCGAAAAACGTCTCGGGTTATGTATATAACCCTTGTTCCCTGAGAGGGAACGAGCACTGCGTCGAAACGACGAATTGGGGATGCTCCCTAAGCATAACCGCATCTGAAGTATGAATGAAACCTGTCCAATCCTGATTGGTGCAACGTCATGACGTAGATGTGACGGCATCACCGGAAGCTATAAAGGGATGTCCGGCGCATAGTAGCGTCAATTATCGCGATGAAGCAGAACGCTCTCAGGCGATACGCGGTGTGGCGACGAGACGCAGTGCTCGTTCCCTCTCAGGGAACAAGGGTTATATACATAACCCGAGACGTTCCCTATATCGAGGGAACTTCGCACTGCGTCGAAACGACGAATTGGGGAACGAGTACCCACTATGCCACACCAAGGGTACGCCTGCCCTAATGTGAAGCTGGAACCCAGGCACAATTAGGACTGGAGCACCCTGGCGCCGGGAGTCCCAGGGAGGTGAAGACTGTAAAATCGAATAAAAGTATGTTGAGTGGCCCAACCGGCCGCCTCACAGATATCCTGCATTGGAACGCCCGAAAGAAGAGCCACCGAGGAGCCCATGCCCCTGGTGGAATGTGCCCTTACGGCTATAGGTGAAGGCAGACCGCGCACCTGATATGCCGAGGCAATCGCCTGCACTATCCAGTTACTTATAGTGGGAGTAGCTGCAGGCAACCCCTTCTTAGGCGGACCAAAACATACTAAAAGTTGTTCAGATTTCCTCCACTGTGCTGACCTCTCAATATATATTCTAAGAGCCCTGACGGGGCACAATAGAAAAAGTCTCCCTTCTTCCGCCGTCACATGAGGCGGAGGATGGAAAGCCTGTAGAACTAAAGATCTGACCACACTAGAAGGCACCTTAGGCACGTAGCCCGGTCTAGGGTGCAGGATAGCTTTTACTCCCCCGGGGGCAAACTCCAGGCAAGTCGGCGTAATAGCCAAGGCCTGAAGATCCCCCACTCTCCTCAGAGATGTAATAGCCAAAAGGAAAGCTACCTTAAGGGTCAGAAACTTAGGTTCAACTGTTTCTAGTGGCTCAAAGGGAGCCTCAGCCAGTCCTTCGAGAACCACCGCCAGATCCCAGGAAGGAACCCTGGTCCTGACTACAGGCCTCATCCTCCTAGCCCCGCGGAGGAATCGTACAACCAATTGGTGCCTACCCAACTGCCCATCACCCAGAGAAGTGTGGAAAGCCCCAATGGCAGCCACGTACACCTTGAGTGTAGACGGGGTAAGCCCTGCAGAGAAACGATCTTGGAGGAACTCCAGCACTGAAGCCACCGGGCAGTTAACTGGATCCACCTCACGTTCTCTACACCAAGTGACGAAGACATTCCACTTGAGGCTGTACAATCTCCTAGTTGATGGAGCCCTAGAGCTGAGTAAGGTCTCTATAACGTCTGCTGGTAGTCCCGCCTCCTGGTACCTGGCCCCCTCAGGGGCCAGACCCACAGGCTCCATATTTCTGGCCGGGGGTGAAATATTGTGCCCCCCGCCTGTGACAGAAGGTCCCTCCTCAGAGGGACCTGCCACGGGTGACCCACCAGCAGAGCTATGATGTCTGAGAACCATACTCGAGTCGGCCAACGAGGAGCCACCAAAAGAAGACTGACTCCCTGCTGCTGAACTCTCTCCAGGACCCCGGGGAGCAGAGCGATCGGGGGAAATGCATACAGACGCAGCCTCGGCCACGTCTGTACCATGGCGTCCAGCCCCAATGGGGCTGGATGAGTGAGGGAGAACCACAGCGGACAGTGGGACGTCTCTCGAGACGCGAAGAGATCCACTTCCACTGGGCCGAACCTTTCGCATATCTGCTCCACCACCTCTGGGTGGAGCCGCCACTCCCCGGGCCTCAGCCCCTGCCTCGACAGTATGTCTGCCCCCTGATTTTGTATCCCTGGGATGTACATAGCCCTGAGTGATAACAATTTCTCCTGTGACCAGAGGAGGATGAGATGCGCCAGTCTGCACAGAGGGCGCGACCTCAACCCCCCCTGGCGGTTCAAATACGCCACGACTGCCATATTGTCTGAGCGGACCAGAACGTGGTGTCCGCGGAGATCCGGGAAAAAACTCCTCAGAGCTTTGTAGACCGCCATCATCTCCAGACAGTTTATGTGCCAGGAGGAATGACGGTCCTCCCACGGACCTCTCGCAAAGCGGCCTTCCATGACCGCGCCCCAACCAGTGAGGGATGCATCTGTTGAAACGGTCTTCCGGCAACACGATGCTCCCAGCACTGGTCCCTGGGACAGAAACCAGACTTTCTTCCATATGACTAGAGCCCGAAGGCATTTGCGCGTAACTCTGATCATACGAAAAAGGGTTCCCCCTGGGGGAGAACCCCCTGGTCTTTAGCCACCACTGTAAAGCCCTCATGTGTAACAGGCCGAAGGGAATGACATTGGATGCTGCCGCTAGGTACCCTAATACTCTTTGAAAGTGCTTTACAGTGATATTCTGGCCTAGCTTTATTTTTGAGACTATCGCTAGAGTGGTCTCGATTCGTGCGGGAGATAGATGTGCCCGCATCGAAACCGAGTCCCATATTACCCCCAGAAAACTCGTTTTCTGGGCCGGCTGTAACACACTCTTCTTCGAATTGAGTCTCAACCCCAAGCACTGGATGTGTGACAGAACTACATCTCGATGTTGAACTGCCATCTCGTACGACTGCGCCAGGATTAGCCAGTCGTCGATATAATTCAGCACACGGATGCCCTGCAGTCTCAATGGAGCCAGAGCTGCATCCATGCACTTCGTGAACGTGCGAGGGGAAAGAGCTAGACCGAACGGAAGTACACGATATTGGTATGCTTCGCCCCCAAAAGCGAACCTCAGAAACTTCCTGTGGCATGGAAGGATGGATATATGGAAATAGGCGTCTTTTAAATCTATCGTGACGAACCAGTCCTTGGGCTGGATCTGACTCACGATGGCAGAGATAGTCAACATTTTGAACCTGAATCTCCTCAGAGACCGGTTCAGATACCTCAGATCTAAAATCGGCCGTAGCCCTCCATCCTTTTTTGGAACTATAAAGTACCGGCTGTAGAACCCGGCATCCCTCTCCGACATCGGAACCTTTTCTATGGCTCCTCTCGCCAGCAAGGATTTTACTTCTAGTTCCATTACCCGAACCCGCTGTGGCACCACTGCAGTCCATGTCACCCCATTGAACTTTGGAGGGGGGTGATCGAACTGCAGTCTGTACCCTGTCTCTACAGTACGCAGGACCCATTTTGATATATTCGGAAGGCATTTCCATGCGCCGAGATAATCTACTAAGGGAATCAGCCTCTCGAGGCTGACCTCGGGTGTTATTTGAATCTCGTCCCCAGCCCCCTGAAGCGGAGCCCCGGCAGGGAGCAGCTGGAGTCGATATTCGGTGTGTGGGGACGAGCGCTGTTCCGTCGCAGGTCTTTTTTGAGGCGACTGGGACAGCACCTGTCCCAGGGAAAACGATGTGGCCCGAAGCGTCAGTGACGGCGGGATTACCACATCGTTTTCCCCCGAGCGCCGCGCGGAGAACAACCTCGGTTGCGTCCGCGCGGGGGGGACCGCTCTTAAAGGTCCAGCCGATGCTAGGACCTTTTTGCAGCAGCCTTCTTAGCCAGAATGACGTTCCTCAGATCGCCCTTCGGCCTCGAAGGCTGCTGCTGTTGTTGTTGAGAGCGCCGCCTTTGTTGCCAAGCTCCCGGAGGAGGGGCTCGAAAAGCGACGCTCTCCTTCTGCACCTGTCTGTGCGAGGAGCTAGTGGACGGCTGAGGCTGCCCGCTTTGGGCAGCCTTCCCCTTAGAGCGACGAGGGAGAAACTGCCGAAAAGCTGCTGACTGTTTTTTCGCCTCCTGAAATCTGTCGACGACGTTATTAACGGCGTCGCCGAACAGACCAGAAGGCGAAATCAGGGCATCAAGGAGAAAGGTTTTATCCCTCTCCTTCATCCCCGATAAATTCAACCATAAGTGTCTCTCCACAGTCACCATATCACGGCATGGCTTGGTGGGCAGTGCCGGGGCTCTAAGGGACGATGCCGATTCGGGCGAAAGATAGCTCGCGAGAGCATCTTCCACCCGCGGCATCGTCCCATAACCAGCCTCGCGCGCCCCCAGTACGTTAGAATAATCCAGTACCGGGGGGTTGGAAACACGCGCTGAATAAGGCTTATTCCAGGACCTGCTCAACTCGTTGTGCAGGTCCGGGAAAAATGGTAAGCCCCGGCGAGGTGTTGGAGCCCGGCGAGAGAGAAAGCGGTCATCCAGCCTGCTGGGTGGCTGGATCTCCTGCCTCTCTTGTGGCCATTCAATATTTAATTTGGCCACAGCACGGGTCAACACCTCCACTAACTCCTCATTGACGGGTGGATGAAGTGGCGACAATATATCTTCATCCCCCGCCTCGATGTCGAACTCATCTGGCTCCTCAGAACCAGAGAGCACGAGCATCGGACCGCCCACCCCGGGGGAAGAAGCCGCAGCGCGGGCTTCCACACGGGGAGGACGGTCATCTGGACTGTCAGCGGATGATTGAGAAAGTGCCTCGGCAGTCTCAATCTCCGCTGACAAATCCAGTTGTGAACCCCATGATCTGAGACGCCGAGCCGCCTCAGCGACTGCGGGTCCCGAACCACGGGGTTCACGGGGCTGACCGCCGTCATTAAAAACGGCCAGCCGCGAGCGAAGCACCTTGAGTGTGAGCTTCTCACAATGCTCACAAGCGGCTCCCTCGAGAGCCGCTGTGGCATGCTGCACACCCAAACATAGAACACAAAGCGAGTGTGTGTCCGTGCCTGACATAAATCGAGGACACGGAGGCACACACCGCCTGAACTCAGTGCTCTTAGTCGCCATTTGTACTCTATATATATTTAATTTACTTTGCTAGAAAGACGTACAACAGTAAATAGACAGGACAATATACACAGAGCGTTATTGCTGAAGAGCGATAACTGACGCTACTATGCGCCGGACATCCCTTTATAGCTTCCGGTGATGCCGTCACATCTACGTCATGACGTTGCACCAATCAGGATTGGACAGGTTTCATTCATACTTCAGATGCGGTTATGCTTAGGGAGCATCCCCAATTCGTCGTTTCGACGCAGTGCGAAGTTCCCTCGATATAGGGAACCAGAGTTTGCTCAAACTAATCTCAAACTTACCTGGGTAACAACTGAAACCAGCTTTGTGCAACAGGCCACTGGTTTCTCCCAATGTTTATTTTTCATTATTTTTCTCCATTATGCCACCTGATGGAGTTTTGGTTCCTTGTCACTGTCATCTTTGACATGGCTTGCTCAGTTGGGGACACTAAATGTTCAACTAAATATTCAAATAAATGTTCAACTATATTTTTGATCTTCCTTCCCACATTGTCACTATATGATAGTTGAACTGAGCTGGATGACATCATTGTTTTCTCCAGAGTGGCTGTACAGCTGAATCAAATTATTTAGCATTATTTTCCTGTTAACACTGAGAAGCTGCTTTGAAATGATCTGCTTTGTAAAAAGAGGTATATAAATAAAGGTAAGGTGATTTCACTTAATGTATAAAACCATGCAAATCTTTTAGCTAAATATTATCCTGAATTGGTATACTAGCTAGTTTATTCCAAAATGGCAGCTATGGGGCAAACAGAGCCAAATGATGTGGAGTAAATTAAGCCAGCATTTCAACACTATCATAAGGCACTGTAGTTAAGCAAAATCCCTGAAGTATAAACTGGTATAATTTGAATGAAATGTTACACAACTGGTTTAGTTTATAATTTTGTTAAAGAGAAAAAAAATAATAATACTTTGATAGGAACAAAAACCAGAAGATGCATAATATACAGTATATCTTTCTGTACTGTATATGGGGGGGGGGGGGATAACACTTTTTACACTGTTAAAGACTTGGATTCCCATCCTAAACATAGACAAAGTTTCAAAAACTAAGTTGGACATTTGATGGAGTATTTCTGTCTGAAAATACTATTTTTTGAGTATGGGTCCGCTTGACGTCCACAGAGCGAAATGTCCTTGTATGGGCCGTATGGGCTCTTCTCCCTGAAGGGTGCGCGTAAGCGCCTGACCAGAGCGAGAGAGAAAATGCATGCCCGTAAACACTGCTCTCAAGGTGCAGATACACTCGTCCCTGCAACACTTCTGTCGCGCCGCGGTCCACTTTATTCCTATGGGTGACGTTAAGCGTCTTTTTAACGCGCCCGAATAACATTCCAGGAAGGCAGCGCTGCATTTGAACCAATTTGAACGCAGAAATGATGGGAAGCGTCACAACATCACGCTTCAGTCGCGTCGCAAAAGTGGATCTCAGCGGTCACTGCTGTCACAGGACTTCATGAAATCAACAATGTTACCAAAGAAGTGTGTTTTTGCTTGAACTGCTTCAAATATCTATGTTGTTTGCTATCGTCGTGTAAGTAAACATCAGTAAACAACACGATCGTGTAACGTAACAGTTAATTTATGAATGGAGCATGCAATGTATGGTGTGTGTTTAAATACATTTGTTTAGCTCACCAATATAGGTGTCAGTTTGTTTATTGAAAAACCACCCAAACATAAACCTAGCATTCTCACAAAGCGTGCTTCTTCATTCAAATGTGGTCCATTGTTGTTCTATGTATAACGTTACAGTAGTCAGACATGCAAAACCGTTTTGCTTGCTACTGCTAAGGTTTAGTCGCATACAATAGTCCATAAACCGAATCATGTCCTCATAAACCACGAGTAAACACACACAAATGTTGACAGGCCACTAAATACAGTACATCCCACAGAGACGGACGTCCTGCTATTGTTACTTCTCCTGTTCAATTTATTTCAGCCTCCGGATCTGATTCTGGATCATATCTGTATTAGTTGAATCTGATTGATAGCCATGGTTTATTAGCGTAACGTTTTCTTCTCCACGCTTGAGGACGTCACCGTTTTGTGGGCGCTCGTCATTCTTTAGCTCCGCCCACACAATACGCCTCCAGCCGCTCAGTTTTTTTTTCCGGAAAGACTCGGTACAGCCTATATTTATTTTATGAGTATAATAAAACTAAAGACTTTTCGGAGATATGAAAAGTCCCCCCCCCCCCCCCCCCCAACATGTTCAATAACTACCATGACAAGAACCTTTTGACTAAAATGTTTATCAGTTTCAATGGCATTCATTCATTCATTCATTCATTCATTCATTCATTCATTCATTCATTCATTCATTCATTCTTTCAAAATTAAAAAAAAATATATTATTTTATTTTTATTTAAAGGTGCACTATGTAGTATTTTTGCAGTAAAATATCCAAAAAAAAACCTAGGCCCGAGTTATATGTTCAGTTGACTTCTTACAATATCCCAAATGTTTACAACTATTTGTAAATTGTAAGAAAATTGCTATTTTAACCAAGGAACCGGGACGTCTGAGCATAGCGTCTGAGGGAGTTGCCTGTCAAATCTAATATGATAAACAGAGCTGCATTTCCTCATACTCATGACCGGAAAAGCAGAAATAGTGCCAGCGCCCGCCAAATGTGTTCCATCATAATAAAAAGTCCTGCCGCTCGTGAGGCGTGTGTTGTTAATCTCAGTAACAGTCACCTCAGCAGCCTTGCTCAGCTCCACAACACCCGGTCTTGCTCTGCTTCATACTACAGTAATGTTAAAAACCGCATCCAATGATTTCTGCTAATCATGTTAATGGATGATTGATGATTTCTCACTGGTTGTGAGGTGAAGACCACATGTCCCAAGATGCTGCGCTCAAACACTTGGTGTCATTAAACTATGCCTTTGTTTTGAATAGGCACCATCTAGCGGACGGAAAAGTTGCATCCTTTAAGTTTACTCAACAAACTCTGTTTAGGCTGTTTTTGGAAAGGTTACAACTTTGGTGTTTAACATATAAAAATATTGAAATTTCAATTTCATTTGGTAGATTTTTATTGTTTAAATTAGATTAAAGGAAATAAATATTTGTAAAAGGCAATTTGATTATTGAAGGGTTTTTTTGTGGTTTTTTTTTTAAGGTAAATTATCTTTACAATTGCACCTGTAACTTACTTACCCACTGATTTGGATCAAGTGGAGTGGCTGAGAACGATGGTGTTGTGCACTAGTTTGAGTTGTAGTTCAGTAATGGCGGCGGAGAAAGATGCAAACAAAACCATTCATTCCGTTGTGGCACTGCTGCCGAATATTCAGAAGTTTAAAGCCAGAGCAAGAACAATATTTGCTGGGGTTTGTTGGTGGCCATGATGTTGTTGCCCTCCTCCCCACGTGGTTTGGGGAAAGTTTAGATTTTTCAGCTCACTCCATTAGTGGTGAAGGAGTTGGCTGAAGCCCTATTCGGACATTAATTGTTTCTCGTGAGGTTGGAAGGTATTGCCATCATTTACAGGGACTAGTCAGTGATTGTATAACCGTGCGTCTCCCACCCCCCCATGTACAATCCCCGACCAAAACAATCCCTGGCCAAATTACCTACTGCTTTTGACAAACACCAAGGTTGTGTGGTAATGTATTTGCTGTCCGAATCCACATATCTGAGTTTTCAAGTATATATCACTTTAAAACGACACATTACAAGAGCAATATATTTCTCCACTCAAAAACTAAAACAAAGAAAAGGTATGGTATTTATGGTAGCATTTGTTCTTATCATAGCAAGCATATGACATTTTATTTGCAGCATACAATCATGCTACGGACCACGTTAGCTGTGCGCTCCCGATCACAAAACTTTCCACTCCACTGTGAATAAATCACAATCCGAATGCACGAGTTTAGGTTTTATCACTGAGGTGGCCTGCACATTTATTTTTATGGATTTCCATGTGAGAAACAGGCAGACAGCGCATTATGTCACAACCAGACGTTAGTGACTGGTTATGGCAGATCCAGAGTGGCTCTGGGAAGATCCAATACTTTTTAAACTTCAACCGAGTAGCCGCCTTTACAGAAGTAAATGCTTGTCAATGGAGAGTGGCCAAGGGAGTAAATCGAGCACCTGGAAAGCGTACCTTCCATAGGGGTAGCCATTGCTAACCAAGCCATAACCTTCTGTTAGCATTCCATTAACTTCCATTCATTTTGACGTCACTTTGACAGTGAATAACTTTGACATTACAATAACATTATTCAAATATTATACAAATAACATTGGTCTGGGTAGTCTGCTCTGTATTTTCTACTGCACAAAAGGTGTAATCAACAATGTAACAGGGTTTGTAGATGGGAAGGAAGGAGGCGGGAACCAGTGAACAGTCAACAACTTTTATTAAATAAACAAAACGAAAGTAAACCGCGGGCTGCCCCTCACGGATGACTGCCTGCACACACATAACAAAACGTAAACAAAACATAACATAAATCCAGGCCTGGTCCTCTCTCGTCTTCCACTGTCTTTGCTTCTCCCTTTATACTCTTGTCACTCCGCCATGGTGAGACGAGACCGGTGTGTCGCGCAGTTGCCGCACATTACCACTCGCCACCGGCCCGCTCTCACGGTCCCCCGCCTCGCTGCTTGCCACAAACAAGCATTATTCAAATTACTCTGTACGCAATTGGATAGTGCTTCAACCAATCAGACCACAAGAGGCGTGATCAACATGCAACAACCCATCGCTTCTCTATCTATCATCGTTAAACCTGCCAATAGACAGATGTTAAATGTTAGCTAGATGTTAAACGTTAGACGTTAAAGGCAGATGGATAGGCCAGTCTGTGATTGGTTCCCACAAAAGTGTAACAGAAGCAGCAGAAATAAATGTACAGCTCCCTGACAGATCAGGCTAGGGTTACCCAGTCTAACATACCGTGTTAGTTCTTGTTTTTAATGTTGATAATATATTACACAAGCAAGAATGCAATATTTGTCAAATATCCACACGATTGCAAATGTGACAATGATTTTATGATTTTGATTTTAACAGAGTTTATCAAACAAAAGAGTATTAAGTGATGTAAATTTTAAACACAATGGCTTGGTTTCATAGAGAAACCAGGCTTAGATTAAGCCAGGATTTGGCTTTTGTTCAATTAGGACAGTTAAGTAGCTTTTTAAATGTGTCTGCAAACATTGCTGGTGTGCATCTTAAGACAAAACAATGACATTGACGTATTTTATGTTATGTCAGTGCAAGTTGTTTTCAGTTAAAACAGCTCAAACATGCATTTTAGTCTGAGATTAGCTTAAGCCTTGTCTGCGAAACCGGTGGAATATAGTATTGCTCTATTTTGCAATGAAATAACACAACCTATTCTTACTCCCAAGGTGTCAAAATCTGAAGCTTGGTCAAATGCTTTCCGTGTCACAATGAAAACGCTAAAGATACCCCTAGTCATAGGCTATATCGACTCAGGGTACTCCATTGATTTCAGTTGTTCGCTAAAATTCGTCAGATCAAGCATTAAGCAGACATGATTTTATGAATATGTATAGGCTACTTTTATATTTTGGATCAACTAACCCCACTCCTGCCCAAACCTACCCACTTCTAAACAATATAAAACACATTAACAGGCAAATAAAGTACAATCACAGGTATTTATTGCAAAAACAGTATAAAATGACAAAGCATTCCAAGTCCTCTGAAGTCATACTTAATGTTTTATTCGCTGAAATGTTGATCCCCCCACTCAGTGAATGCACTCATTCATATTAGGGCTGTGCAATATATATCGAAATTATCGAAATATCGCAAATGTGCATACCGCAATATGCATATCGCAACGGCACACAATATCTGAATTATTTTAATAATTTACTTCAACATTGTGAAAAGTGTAAGTTTTAGGCTGATGCATAAAGCAGAGAATAGACTGGGCACGCGACTGTTACTTATGTGACTAGCTTGATGTTAAAAAGAGTTATTTAATGCAATAATTTGTGAAAAACAATAACAGTCCTGCGCTGTCTGACACACACACACACACACCGAAACGTTATTGATTTATGCCATAAATGTTACAACTAAAACACTGCTGCTCACTTTCCGAAGCTTTTTTTTTCCCAGAAAGAATATGAAACACAAAAGGTTTCATTCTCAGTTTTTAAATAATTGTCTTAATTTAAATAGATTTTACACACTAATTGCAATATCTTATCGTATCACACCTGTCTTTTGAGCATGACACAATCGGTCACAAGACAACAAATATGTCAACAAAGTACCTTGCGTGTCGGACAATTACGCCTAGCGGCACCTTTAGCATCTTCATTGTGACACAGAAGACACTTGACCATGTCTCAGATTTTGAAGCCTTGGGAGTGAGAATGGGTTGAATAATCGTTCAAGGGAAAGCCACAGCAGAACTGCAAAAGCGGCTTTGAAATAGTCGTAAGAGACAATAATTCAATGACCCATTCATAAATAACGCCACTTGCTTCTTTGGCCCTGTCCTAAATGGCACACTTCATATAACATGTACCCTCGATGCGCACTTTTGCCAAGCCCGCACTGATGCTTCTTCCCGACAGTTAACTTTCGGCATTATGCCATGAAAGTGTGGACTCGTAGGAAGACCGCATGGGATTAGGGTGCCATTTGGGGCAGGGCCCTTATTGAATAAATGGATGACTCACTCACTCAATAAGAAAGATGAATGTTTAAAAGTATCACTTTGTTTTTAATATTATTGCATATTTAAGTAAACAATGCACCGAAAAATCAATTTCAGTGAGCAAATATTGGACCAAATATTGCACATTATTGGAAAAGGTATGACTGGTCTAAGTGGAAGAAAGGGTTACACATGTTAAACAGGATATGCCACTCTAAAAAAGTTCGGAACCACTGATCTATAGCAAATATAAGTATACAGTACCAACACGGTACCATCCCATGGCTTAAATGGGGATTAGAGGTAGAGGAATAACATAATACAAAACATAAGTTATTTTCAACATGTTCAAAAACAATTTGTTTTCAAATCATGTTATTCCCCTACCACTAATCTCTATTTAAACCCTGTTTATAAATTATAAAATACAGCAGGCAATCATTTGTGTTAGACGAGCTGTCTATGTAGGGTAGGCAATTTTTGGAGTGGCTAGCAATAGCAAGCTATCTTTGAAAATAGATCCCACCCACCCTTCAGAGTGTCTCCAATGCCACATCTCCTTAAAAAACACATGAACACAGACAGCAGAGTTTGCGAAGCGCCAGAAGATGAGAGATGGTGTACCTCATAGCCTCAAAGAACATAACATTACAAGAATAAACACAAACAATAGCTCTGACCTGCACCATCTGACTGCTGCAGATTCATTTTACCATTTAGTAGTGTTGCCGTTGCTCTGATTGTAACATCACAGCTTTTCATCCCTTCCAAATTACAGTAGTTATACCGTGAGCACATCATAAGTTTGTTGTGTAAAAAGTGGCTGCTATTTTGCTGTGCTTGTTGATTCACGTCTGTCTAACTGCATAGCATGAAACGTGTTAATGATGTGTGATGTCTGCGCAAGCAGGGTCGTGGAGGTATAGAAATATGATGCTGTTGTTGACAGGCAGGTAGGACATTGTATGAACCATAAATGAGTAAAATATAGCTTCTCGGGGGGTTCTCCGGGGGAAAAATGGCGTTTTTGGGGTAAAATGTGTATTATTTTGGCAAGATTGCCTGCTAAAATTCGCAATCATGGGTCACTATATCACATAATAGTCGCTTAAACCCACGGACATAGAAAACAACCCGCGGGGAAAAAAGCAGACTTGGCAACACAGTGCAGTTCAGCTCTGTTGACATTTGACAATGTGTTGCTTCGTTGCTCTGATTGGTTGTAGGTCTATCCAATTGATGTCTTTCCTGGTTTGGTTGAAACACGCCTCATAATCACAGCTCAATGGAGCAGTATCAGACTCATATTCTGACTAGAATTGAGTATGACCACATCAGGCTAATATACCCTGCCTTTAAATCCCAGATTGTCTTTTTACTCATCAAACCCAAACAACTCTTCATTTAACAGGCCAGCATCCAGACTGCACTTTAAAGTTTCAGCTGACCCGGAAAGGTTAAGGATTTTAATTGCAATGAAATAGCAGCTTTAAACAAAAACCCAAAGCAAGAGGGCAGCAGCCTGACCCAAACTCTTTATCTGGTTTTTCCCCTCCTCTCTGACTTTATCTCCCTCACAGACTTTCATCAGACCCCCAAGATCTGCATTTGCATCCCTCTGTGCAAGAAAAGGTGATGGAGAGGAACTCACAGCTTAGATACATTTCCTCCTGTGACCCAGGAGCTGCATCAATGTTTAATACCTCTCTGGCTCAGTGCCACTTTACTCAGCATTGTTCAATGTTTTATTTAGAAGAGCGGCAGGTTAAAGTTTCACTGGGCTGTCGCCCCTTTAATCCCCCTGACGGAAATATCAGGGTGGCGATCCACCAGCTGCCCATGGAGGATCAGAGGCAGCGCCGCTCGGGTGGAAATGATGTCTCACTCCCAAAGCTTCTTACTTCCTGCTCCGAGGTCGTTTGCATGTGCCTGCCGCATACCCATTTCCCCAGAATCACAGGGCTACGGGCTTAGTGTCAGATGTGCCTGTTTGTAAATGCTCATTCAAAATGAACAAGAGCTGGCAAATCCAGTTATTTTCCTTTGTGTAGACGGTGCAGAGGCACATATCTGCAGGCGTCAATATTTTTATCAAACTTGAGCCAAATGACAGTTCACTTCATTTCATTTTAGCCTTGGCCTCTAAAGTTCTGAATTAATGAATGTGATTTTTGTCACTAGTGGCTTCAGAGAGAAAGAGAGACAGTCAAAGAAAAACAGAGAGGAAAGGATGATGCTTTAGTATAAGCAGTTAGTGGGTGCTGAGGGCAGTGTGCGTATCTGCCATGATGCACTCAGACAAGTGAATAAATCAGCCTACAATTAGGACCTCTGATTTCATTTATGCAACCTAGGAGCGCTCCTGAGGCTGATCCTGGCAGATGTCATTTCTAGGCAATTGATTTTGTGACTGTCCTGGGCTGCCAGCACCAGGCAGCCTCCATGCCAGATTAAAGATGGAATTTAAGCATGAGCCAAATGACCGTCCAGGCAATTTATACATGAGAGGGGAGATCTCGCTCACACGCGGGCTGACACATACGCCTTCTCATTCACCTTGCGTAGATCGATAAAAGCACAGAAAACACACACACACACCTAAAAAAACACATGCTTCAGCAGTTCTCAGCCTTTTCACTTTTTTTTTTTTTTTTTTTTAGTAATTTACTGTTTTTAATATTATTTATTTTGGTAACACTTTAAACACTAATGCATCATTAACAATGAGCAATTATTATTATTTTTACAGTATTTTTTTTTTTTTAATATTTGTTAACATTATACAACTTTACATTTTAGTTCATGTCAGCACAGGTTCATTATTAAAATCTAAAGTATATGTTAGTATTACTTAATGTATTAGTACAGTTTAATGTTTTGTCCAATGTTGAAAAAATGCTAAAGATTATTTTTCATTGTCAGTTTATGTTCAAATGTAGTTAACTAATTTTATCAAATGGATCCTTGTTGTAAAGTGCTATTTTTTATATTATTATTTTTTTTAAATAAATTTTAGACATTAAGCTGAATAAGAAATTACCGACATATATACAGTAGATATCAAAATTAGAGAACAACATACAATTTCCTAAATTACAAGGACACTGCTTAGTCCTTTTTCAAATTACTCTAACAGGAGCAGAAGGGCTTTTTTTTCATATTTCACAACTTAAATATCTTCTGAAGTACTGTATATGCAAATTAAATAAGACAATGGAAAAATAATGCTGGTCAAAATTAAAGAACAACAAATACCTTTAAACTTTGGGTGTTAATCTGGCACTTGGTGCTAATTTCCCTATTTAATTTGAAGCAAACTTTCCATTTTTCACTGACTTTGCAAGATGGCAGGCCACTCTAAGGTTACTGAAACCCTACGACACCGGGTTGTCCAGATGAAGGTCAAAGGGATGACCCTTTCAGCTATTACAAAAGAAGTTGGTCATTCCAAATCTGTAATTTCTAGAATATTGAAGCTTTACAAAGACACTAATTCATTCAAGTACCCAAAAAGGTACGCAAGACCAATGCACGAGAGGACAGGACAATGCAGAGACTTTCAATGGGGAATCAGTTAAACACTGCAGCTGGAATTACTCGCCAGTTCAAAGCTGAACACAGTAAGGATCTGTCTCGCCATTCAGTGTCTTGTCATTCAAGAGAATTCAGACTGAATGCTCACTCGGCAGTGACCAAGCCTCTCATCAGCAGAAAGAATCAAAAGGCTAGGCTAACCGTTGCTGAGGAGCATGTTGTGTGAACAGAGGAGAACTGGTCCAAAGTTCATTTTAGTGATGAATGCAAGTTTAATTTATTTGTGTCTGATGGGAAACATTATGTTCAGCATCAAACTGGGGAAAGATTGAACGCAAAGTGCCCGAAGAAGTCAGTGAAAGATGGAGGAGGAAGTGGCATGGTTTTGGGGATGTTTCTGCAGCAGGAGTTGGGCCTATTATACGTACAGCTACATGGCAGAACCTCAGAACCTGTTTATCAGAACCTCCTTCGGCAACATGTGGTTCCTTCACTGCGAGGATCTCCCAATCAGCCCGCAATTTTTATGCAAGACAATGCCCCCGATCACACTGCAAAACAGGTAAAGCAGTTCCTTGAAAGTGAGAACACTGAAATAATGAAATGGCCAGCCCAGAGTCTGATATAAACCCCATTGAAAATTGATGTAAAATCATTGGCAACAAAGTTATGGCTAAGAAACCCACTACAGTTACCGAACTGTGGAAGAGACTGGAAGAAGAGTGGACCAAGATCACACCAGGAGCAGTGTGAGTGATGTCCTGTGGCCGCAGATGTGCTGAGCTCATTCAAAGCAAGGGCCTCTATACCTCCTACTAATTTTTGAGTGCTGTAAGCATCACATTTTAGTTGTAATGTATTTTTTGTTTTTTTGTTTTTGTGCTGCATTGGTTATTGTTCTCTAATTTTGATCACAGTGTTTTTGACAAAATAAAGGTTTTTGTTGAAGTACCTTGGTATTTTGTAAAACATGCTAGCAGAACAATGATATAGCCACAGATAATCGTCCTTCAAACTTCAAGCATATACTTATACATATTTTTACATTGTATGTCTAAAATGCATTTAATAATGAACAGTTAAATGGCAGAGGTGGACAGTAGTGAAGTATTTTTAATGCAGGCGTAGCTATAATGGTATGAAGGGAACTCTGTTGATTTCAGTTGTTTGCCCAATGCGTCAGATCAAGACACATCATTTATTCATTTATTTTTATTTTTATTTTTTTTGCATTTGTAAAAGTATACATGATTTTATGAATATTTATAGGCTATTTTGTTTTGGTAGTAGTTGGGTTAGTTTGGATCAACTAACCCAACTACTACCTTACACCTACCCACTTTTCAACAATATAAAACACGTAAAAATCTAAATAAAAGTAGAGTCACAAGTATTTATTGCAAAAACTGATCAAAACCAGTATAAAAGTATTAACTCATGATGTATTCTGAAGTCATACGATATCTTCATGTAAAGAACAGAGTTGATCTTAATGTTTTAATCACTGAAATGAAAAAAATAAAGAAAAATACAAACAATCGACACATAAAAGCCTTTCTGAACAGAAAAGTGTTCAGTTCAGCTTTAAACTGGTCCAGGCTCTGCTCTCAGCTCACTGGGGCGGTGGTTCCAAAGCCGCGGTGCAGCCGAGCAGAAAGCTCGATCCCCCATGGTACTACGCCTGGTGGTGGGAACTTGAAGAAGCAGGTGGTCGGAAGATCTGCGGGTGCAGGTGAAGGATTTCAGAGTGATGAGTTCCTGTAGATATGGAGGTGCATGTCCGGTGATGCATTTATGTGTGATCAGGAGGATTTTGTAGTCGATCCGGGACGAAACAGGGAGCCAGTGCAATGAGTGTAGAATGGGAGTTATGTGATCATATTTATGGACTCTCATAAGGACTCTGGCAGCACTGTTCTGGATGTATTGAAGCATCTGGATATTTCTGCCAGAAATCCCACGGAAGAGTCTGTTGGAGTAGTCCAGCCTGGTGGTGACAAAGGCATGGACAAGTTTCTCTGCATCTGGAAAGGTTAAAAGGGGACGGAGTTTGGAGATGTTTTCAAAGGTGGTGGAAGGAAGTTTTACAAATGTGCTTAATTGAAGGTCAGCTGTGGGTCAAACCAAACCCCTAGGTTTCTAACTGAGGAGGAGAAAGTGATGACCTGGCTGTCAAAGATGAGCTGGGATAAATCTGCATGTCATCAGCATAACAATGAAAAGATAGTCTATGTCTTCGATTACAGGACCGAGGGGAAGCATGTAGAGGATGAATACGTTTGGGCCGAGAACCGACCCCTGCGGAACACCACATGTAACAGGGAGCAGCCTGGACACATTCTCCCAAAATAACACACTCAGTCCTGTCAGAAAGGTAAGACTGCAGTGCTGCTCCAGATAGTCCAACTGTATTGTGGAGGCAGTCCAGGAGGATGGTCCACTGTGTCGAATGCCGCTGAAAGGTCAAGGAGAATGGGCAGTGATGGTGATCCTAATTCAGCTGTCATTAGAAGGTAATTTGTCACCCTGAGATGAGCAGTTTCTGTGCTGTGGGCTGAGCGAAAGCCTGATTGAAATATCTAAATTAAGTTGTTGTTTTTTAGATAGTTGTGGAACTGAGAGGTGGCTTCCTTCTCTAGAACTTTTGACACGAATGTGAGGTTGGAGATCGGCCTTAGCAAGGACCTCCGGGTCTAGGGTTGGTTTCTTAAGTATAGTATGGATGACAGCAGCTTTAAGGGCAAGAGGGATGTGACCAGTTTTAAGAGAGAGATTAACAAACTGGGTGATGATTGGGCTGACAATAGGAATGAACGACTTGAGCACAATAGTCGGGATGGGATCCAAGGTACAAGTGGACTACTTCATTTTTTGGATGGTTTCCGCAACGTGGCTCTGCTGAACCTCAGTAAAGTGTTGAAGGGATGTCAATCTCCTAGGCGAGTGGTTGGAGGACAGTGGTGACATGGAGGAAGAGCCAGATATAGAAGAGTGAATGTTATTGACTTTAGATCTAAAACAGTCAATAAAGCTGTTGCATCGCTCCACTGTGGTTTCAATGGATGAAGATGACTTCGGCTTCAGGAGATAGTTTACTGTGGAAAAAAGCTGCTTAGAGTTTCCAGTATTTTTATTGATGAGGTTGGAATAAAATTGAGAGCGCACAACCTTCAAGGACTTAAAGGGTTAGTTCACCCAAAAATGAAAATTATTTGATTAATTACTCACCCTCATGTCTTTGGACACCCGTAACACCTCCGTTCATCTTCAGAACACAAATGAAGATATTTTTGTTGAAAGCTGAGGGCTGAGAAAGGCTTCAGAAAGGCCTCCATTGGCATTCAGTACATTTCCACTGACCCACTCACAAGACCCATAAAAGGCACTAAATAATTTGTTACAGAGTCCATCTCACTACAGTGGCTGTACAATAATTTTACCAAGCGACGAGAATAGTTTTCAATACATGACCCGGAAGAGGAGGAGCGCCGCTATCGCGGGAGTTCCAGGTGAGTTCATGTCAGAAACCTACACAGAAGACAATATCATGGCGGATAAAGTTTTTTTTTTTTTTGCGCAATTTTCTTTAAAAATAATGACCTGGAACTCTTGCGATAGCGTCTCCTCCTCTTCCGGGTCATGTATTGAACAGTGGAGCTGCGTCATATTCTCGCTCATGCGTCGAGTTCACGTCAATTATTTAATGGATAAAGTCGTTATTTAGATTTTTTTTGCGCACAAAAACTATTCTCGTCGCTTGGCAAAATTATTGTAAAACCACTGTAGTGAGATGCCCTTTTATGGGTCTTGTGAGTGGGTCAGTGGAAATGTACTGAATGCCAGTGGAGGCCTTTCTGAAGCCTTTCTCAGCCATCAGCTTTCAACAAAAATATCTTCATTTGTGTTTCGAAGATGAACAAAGGTGTAACGGGTGTCCAACCACATGAGGGTGAGTAATTAATGAAATCATTTTCATTTTTGGGTGAACCCTTTAAGATAAGCTGTATAACAATTCATAACAATATATAGCTGTTAAAATGTCATTCCTCGCCTGTAAGACCTCTGTTCATCTTCGGGAACACAGTCTAAGATATTTTATAGTTTAGTCCCAGAGCATATGCAAGTGTATGCACACTTTATTGTCCATTCGGATTTCCAATGTCACGTGATTTCAGCAGTTTGGCAGTTTGACACGCGATCCAAACTGCTGAAATCACGTGACACTGGCGATTTTAATCATTGATTGATTCACTGATTCATGAGCGTTTGAATCTTTATTTGAGGAACACGGAAGAGAAGACAATGCTGAATAAAGTTGTAGTTTTTGTTATTTTTGGACCAAAATGTATTTTCGATGCTTCAAGAGATTCTAATCAACCAACTGATGTCACATATGGACTACTTTGATGATGTTTTTATTCCCTTTCTGGACATGGACAGATATGCTCTGGGACTAAAATATAAAATATCTTAAACTGTGTTCTGAAGATGAACGGAGGTCTTAGGGGCATGGAACGACATTAGGGTGAGTCATTGATGACATCAATTTTATTTTTGGGTGAACTAACCCTTTAATGGGTCCCATTCCCCTGGTTGAGAACTGCTACCCTACTGGACACTTCAACATCAGCATAAAGCAAATTAGCTATAATTATTACCATATCTCTGACACACATGGAATAAATCCAAATATGCATAAGGAGCGACTAACTTGCATATCATACAGCTGCACAAGCACAGTTTTAGGCATCTGCTTTGAAAATAGTGAGGTAGTAAGAAAGGATTCTAAAAAAACTCCACATGCTGTTTTGCTATAAAAATGGTAAAGTGATGTTGCTTCTCAAGTCATTATTAATGAATACACTAGAAAATCTAACTACAGCGGAGACATGCTCACCCTGGGGTTTTAGCTGCTAGAGCAATGCCACTCTCACTAAACTACATGCAATTACATAGCCAATTTCTCACAGTCTGGAGGAAAACAAGGCTCGTGGCTATATAGCAGAAGATCCTCTTTGATGTAGAACATTTCTCAGGTCATGATAAATCAATATGCATACAATAAAACAAAGCATAACTGTAGCACACAAAATGTTTCACATCACAACGCTATACCCTTTTATATTTTAATTGTATCTCTTTTGTTAGCACAATAGCGAGAAAAGACTATTAAAAACATAAAATGTGTGATTTAGGAGGATTAATATTAAATGTTCAACATGTCCAATATGAGATCGAGAATCTTTGGAACAGATAATCATTATTACCTCATGATCTAAAACATATTCATAAGTCAAAGCTATGCATGGCAGGTCTTCCTCACCCTCTCACATGCAGAATTATTAAAGCATTCTCCAGAGCCAGCCCAATTTGTTATTCTCCTTCTGTCTACAGTATGTGTTCTCGCTCTCTTCCACAGTGTTTGTTTGTTAATCATTGCTTTATTTCATAATCACAGGGATTCTTATCATTAATTCCCATTTGCAAAAATGAACAAATCAAAGTCATAACAACAAAGGCAATTTTCAACGTGGGTCATGTTTTGTTTACAAATGCTAGTTTGATTAATTACATTTTGATTTGATCTCACTTTTATTTTTGGATCAAGTGTTGTTTTGTTATAATAACTCTTTATATTCACAAGTTTATTTATATTGGCCTTGACAAAATATTAGAACAAATGATCTGAAGTTATCTCACTTTTCAAGGGCTTCAACTACTGCTCTTTAAATATCAATCAAGAAATCTAAGAGACTAAATTAGTTGATGAAAATTTCAAAGAATAGGCCTACATATGTTTACATGAAAGTAAACAGAAAGCACAAATAAAATGATTATCCGTCCCCAGGGAATGTCTGGATTTCTTTTTCCATGTGAGCTCTTATCTTCTGACTGGTTTCTTAAAATCGGTATAATAGGTTTACCATTTGTTATTCATGCAAATCTTTGGCATGAAACTTCTGCTTGAACAAACCTAAATGTTCATGGGCAGGCCCAGCATGAACAGTCATTCTGAGGGGTAAAATCTCTTTCAATTTGTATCAAGGGGTGAGGTTAATGATTTATTTCAGTACAGTATGCGTAGTAACATCATTAAGCTTATTCGTGTGTTTTATTTTCAATGCATGAACATGTCTGGCATCTTCAGATTCATTTCTGTTCCTGGGGCCAACTGCTCTTTCTCATAGCCGTTTATAGGAGGCTTGAAGAGAGCAGAGGTGTGAATATCATCTGTGATACAAGCATTAAAAATGAAGTGTCTGGCTACAGAGACTTCTGTGGACTCAGAAGTGGATTTATTCATAGGGTATTATGGATTATGATTTTCTTAAGGAAAATAAAGCTCAAGTGGAAACTCAGATTTGCTGCATACTTATAAATTGCTTGATAGATAATTTCTTGTATTTCTATGTAGAAATACATATCATGTCATCTCATATCATTTCATATCATAATGATATCATATAATTGATATAATATAATAGTGGTGTAGTTGGTATATTTTAGTTAACACTGTTATGCCAATAGGTGGACAAGACATGAGTCCTTCAATCCTTGACCTCAACATATTCGTTCAAAGCACTGGTTTATTTAATGATGTAAGAGTCATTGAATCATTCCCTTGTTTGTTTAAAAGAATTTAAGGGATGCAACTGTGTGTTCCTCCGAGAAGTGCAACTTTGGCTCTGTTTTTTTTCGGAATTATTTTTGTTAGTGGAACAAAAACAGACAAAGCAACTGGCATTATTGTGCCTAAAACAACTTTAAAAAGGTAAACATTTTTGAAAAGTTGCTTATGCTCAGCAAAAATGCATTTATTTGATTAAAAATGTCAGCATCATTAATCATTAACATAAATGTTTCAGAAGTCATTCTAATATGCTGATTTGCTGCTTAAGAAACATGTCTTGGTGTCTTATGTAACAGACTCAGGTCTGTTATGTTCACACCACCTTAAATACTACTACTACCCACCACTAGAGGCACTAGGGTGCTTTAGAAGGTGGCATATACCCAGGTGGGTAGTAGAGTTAGGAAGATTTGTTGGACAGAGGAAGCATGGCTTACCTACTGTGTTGCCACAAACTGCTTTGAGTCCTGATTGGGAAACTTAGGTTTTATGCTCAGTCAAAAAGGACTCTTTGTTGCTTCTATCATTCCTACCACTTTCGTAGATTGCTGGGATTACCCGTTATTATCTGTACAAGTTCTCTGCCCTGTCGATCTCTTCGATCTTAAGCACAAAGGACGGTAAGGGATACTGGCACATCTCCCATCATCTACGAGACCGACTTTTGGGACGTGTGGACTTTTTACGTCAAGTTCATCCTGAACAATGTTGAGCCCATCTTAGGCGGGTTTGTTTCTCAACCAAAACTTGCAAAGACTGGTATTTACGTGATTACATTTACAGTTGTTCTTGCTGGTATGGTCATTGTGTATTTTGATTTCAGTAGGTGTTGAGGGTGTATTGTAAATGTAATTTGTGTGGTTTACTTATTTGGTTGTATGGATAATTAGATAAAGTGTCAAGAGCACATGTTTATTCTAATTGTTTTGAGTGATTTATACCTGGTTTAAGCTGTGTCGATAAAAAATAAGTTGGTGGTTCCTTCCCTAAAAATCAGACTTATAGCAGTCTTAAACTTAAAATAGTTAAGACAGTCATACTTATGCTGCATAATATTTTATGGATGTATTTGTTTTGGGATTCTTTGATAAATAGAAAGTTCAAAAGAACAGCATCTATCTGAAATAGAAATCTTTTGAAGTGTTAATAAATGACATTCATTGTCAATTTTGATCAATTTAATGTGTCCTTGCTGAATAAAAGTATGTATCTCTTTCTTTAAAAAAATAACTAAATAAAAAAAATAATAATAATAAACCAAACGCCAAAATAATAAACAAGCAAATAAATGTATAAAAATCAAAATGCTAAGTAATCTAAGCTAAATTCAACCCTCTGTCACAGGGACTTTGTGGACGTGAGGAGTTAAAATGAGCTTTTGGCCAGCAGTAGTAAAAATCGCTTTAGCTCATTTGTGTGTGCGTGCATGTTTGGCTGAATATGTGGATTGGCTTGTGTTCGTTTAACTGTGTGTGGGAATTAAAGTGTAAGTGAGAGAGAAATACATTATACATTGGTGCTTGGGATGGTTCAAAATTTGCTCTGCTCAAATTAAAGGGAGTTGTGCTCAGATATAGTGTGCCCTGAAAGGGTTTTAGTAAATATGCTGTTTGCTCACCATCAGTATTGTGTTTAATAACGCAGTTGCATATTAAGTAATCTTTTGATCTTTCTTTCATTAAGACACCCCATGTGTGTTTTCCTGTTTGTTTTTTTTCCCCTCCTCACATTTTCAATTTACTATTTGCTATACACTTGAGGAAAATGAAAGAGGACATGGAGAGGCTTTTTAATCTTAATTTTACGAATAATGCCAGGCTATTTAAACCGCTTTAATTGGTTGCGTTTCTGGTGAGGAGCACAACTTTGTTCACAAAACTTCTCATGCTCTAGGGCTGTGTTACGGGAGCTTGTTCGGAGATTTATATGAGCTGTATTTCAGCGGATGTCATGTCAGGTACTGTTGGCTCTGCCACAGGGAGTCGTAACTCATTGAGAGACTACCGGTACCCTGTTATCAGTCCTCTACATGACCTCACACCAAACACGACGATACTAGAGTGTATGAAAGCACACGTTCTGTCAACATGAGCAATGGAAGCAACAAAAGCAAATTACACAGCAATGGTCGGCCATACCAATTTTATGTCTGTGTGACTGAATTCAGTGACATGGTCTGAAATTACATGTTTCAGTTGCAACATTACGAAGGCAGCAGAAGGGGATGCAATCACCTTAATTCACATTAGCGAGAGACTTTGACATAAGATGGCAGGCCATGAAAAGTTTAGTCAGGTAGTTTTGAAGTAGATGGAGAAAAAAAAAAAACACTTATAGACACTGAACTAGACTGTTTTGTTTAAGGCATCACATGTAATTCTAAAGCATTTTGGTACCACCGTGCAGCATCTAGCACGAGTGCATGAATAAGGAAAAAAAACAACAGGAAAATCTGGAGAGAAAAAATGCAGAATACAGAAAGAACAAGTAGGTCAAATGAATATTATCCATAATAACCAATCCACCCATATTTTTGACAGACGTCTTGTTTTCTCAGACTAAAATGTAGCAATCTGAAATTATGCTAAACAAATTTCAAACTGACTAGTCATGAATATTCACAGTGTAGCGCTTTTATTATGCATGCCCGACGTTGTAACCTATGAATAGCAAAGCAGCACATTGCAAAATAACACACCACGTGCAACCCGGCAATAATAGGACAATATTTAGGTCATAAACAATTAACTTTGTTCTCCTTGGTTCAGATAGCACATTAGGATACACCTTCCATTCCTCAACAAAGGGCTAAAAAAAAATCACCTGCACATCCCATTCCCATTTATTCCGAATAACGTTCCTCTAATTATGTTTGCTCATTTATAGGGCTTAATTATAGAGGGAGCCCGTAATTACAGGGGCAGGGGAAAGGTGGGTGAGTTTGCTGAGAGGGTTCCGTGCTAGTTTAATGGCTATAGTATCATGTCCCAGTCTCAAAGCCAGGACATAGTGTGACTGAGAGTGGTAAAAACCTGCTGTGAGGGAGGTGGCGGCGCTGGAAAGGTATAGCATGGGAGCGATTTCTCTCCCTCAGTCCAACAGAGAGAAGAGGGCCGTTTGCTCGAGCGTGATAACCACAGAAATGAGATTCTTTGACTGGAATTGCTTTTAAATCGCCACATAGCCACCGTACGCTCTTCGGTGCATTCCGATTCTCCTTGTGAGTGGGGACTGCCAGCTACGGCCGGATAATACTCCTCTGCCGGCTCCTCTGAGATCATCCACCACAAAGACAGTCATTCAACATTGAATGTTTTTTTGGCGGCATCAACCAGGTCGAGTCGAATGCGATTCACTGGCACGCGAGTTTACCCATTGTTGCGTGCGCGTGTGTGCGATGATGAGCATGTGCCACAGTGCAGGCCTTTATGCACAGAATAAGGGTAATGTGTACACAAAGAGCGATACCACAGGGATGCTCTGCTGGCATGGACACACTGCAGTTCACCACGGAGAGAGGGATATTTGCTAGCAGTAGAGCTTGCCAGAAAATATAATAATGTGTACGCACAAAACTCCCAGGGAAGACCACTGAAAAGCTTCAAAATGCGGAAGAGAATGTGTTGAGCTTTTTGATGAACCTTTTTGTTGAATATCAATTCGTAGAGGCTGGTGTAATGCCAAATGAAGTACAACTGAAGGTCAATAAAATAAATGTGTACCCAAAAATACATAAAAGGGGCCAAAACAAGCTGATATTAGGGTGTGGTTTTGGGAATATTTGTCCATTAAAAAATGTAATTATATATTATTTACTCCACATACATTTTTTCATTTACACATGTGTTGGCGATAGGTTTAGAAAGAATATGCCTTTCCTGTGTAATTTTGACTTTTTCATTAACATCTTAACAAACAAAATTATTGTCAATTTTATGGTTTGTGTTTAAAAAAAAGAAAAGAATTTGTGTAAGAAAAGAATTTGTATAAGGGTCCGTGTATTTACTAAAATGAACTATCTAAAAGTCATGGACAGAAAGATTAAAACATTTTGTGTGAGATCTGCAGGTCCTTTATTCAAGGGTTATGAAAAGTTGGCAGCAACTAAATATTTGTAAGTACTTAGGAAGTGAACAATACACATTACAAAAACATTTGTTAAATTTCATTGGTGTTGTCACATTGTACAGTTGCTTGGAGAGAAAAAAATCACTACATTGAAAATGTACTATTTGAACTGGTTTGAAAGTGACTTCAGTGTGAATGGTGCTTTGCGTAATATTTTTGATAAATATTTTGATAAACAGAAAGCATGTATTAATTGCTTAGCTGGGTCTTCTGGCTACTAGTTACCTCATCTCCCGATCAAATTTGTTCGTTCTTTTTCACGTCACATTTACATAGTCTGGACTATTGCAGTCTGTACCAGAAACAGAAATGATTAGTTCACCTCGCGAGTCTCTGGGTCAGAGTCGTTCATTCATCCTGTGAAAGGCCCATAGGCAAAGGCTATGCAGTCTGTACAGGAAACCAAAATGATTAGTTCACCTCCTGAGCCTTCGGGTCTGAGTGGTGTTTTTTGTTTTTGTTTTTTGTCACGTGACTGCTTCATGGCTCAGTATCAAATACAACATCACGATAGTATTGATTGTATGTTATATTATATTTGGATATCTTTGCTTTATGCTTTATTTCCCCCCAAATACGTATACATTTTTAAAGCATTAACCATCTCTTTATTACCACATTCAATGTTATGGGGAAAAAGACATAATGACAAATTCACAAATTAAAAAAAAAAGAAAAAGCTAAAATTTGAGACCAGAAACACATCATGTAACTGTAAGAAACTTAAAACAACAACAACAAAAACACACTGGGATTAAAGAACTACTCAGACCCTAAGACTCGAAATGAACGAATAATTTCTGTTTCCTACAGACCATAAAGGATGTTGCGCATGCGCTCAAAACAAAATGATCAAATCACTCTCTGAGACAACTCATTGTTCCCAAGTCATATTAAAGATTCATGCTAAATCAGTGACTCACTATTGACAGTAGGCATTTTTTCCACTGCTAAAATTTCACTAATGTGACCGCAAGTTTACACTGAAAATAAAGATAAAAAATAAACACCTTTCTTTGAAGGAATCAATAAATACAATACAAGTATTGCATTCATGTGTGTTGTGTCATGCATTCGATGGTTAAAACCGACGTTTGAATTTTATCAATGGCACAGAATTGTAAATGCGAGTGCTTAGCTGCTACTACTACTACTGTACATTCAAATACCCATTCAAGGGTCCTTCTAGGACTCTTTTCTACCCTTTGATATGCTGCCTTCACTCCTCACGTACCCGCTCACCCATGTGAAAGGCGTCTGTAGAGATGTCCCCAAACTGCATCTTTGTTGACATGTTAACTTTAAGTCTGGGCGTCTTTGATCACAGGGATGGTATCTCAGAGGGGAGTGTGATTAAAAATGACATTTTCAATGCCCAAGGACCCAGGCAGCTGGGGGATTTTCCACACAGTGTGGAGTCGTAAGCTCATATACGAAATACACCAGCGATTCCAGCAAAGAGCCCTAACAGGGGAATAGGATATAGCACGGCAGAAAGCGCTCAACCTCCCTCCAGCCCTTTTTGCTAATAGTTGAGAGCTTCACACTGGATGACTTTCAAAGCGACTTGTTCCACCCTTTCACATTAATGCTAGTTGGAATGCAAATGTTCAGGTTCTATTCAGAGCCTCTAGTTTTATGGGTGCCACGTCGGATATGACAGGCCCGGGATATTGACAGCCGTGGTTAGCTCAAACCAGCCTAGAGTTTGGGATTAGACTTCATTGTGCCAGAAATAGGAAGGCCACTGTAGTAACTATAATCCATGGTGAATTACTTATCTCAGTGCACTTGCTTTTTTTACCCTTCATGGATTACAGAATAGGTCCACTTCAAACTATTTTCTCTTTAGAGGACATAATGCCAAGGAAAATTACAGACATCACGAACACGATTTTCTTATTTCTTTGATCAAAGGGCTTTTTTTATTAAGACTGTCCCTTTAGAAGTGTGTCATGGTGGATAGAATCACATATAACGTACCCGATTCATAATTGATACACAAAACATAACATTCTGATGAAACCAAGAAGAGGGAGCATTTGTAGGGGAAAGAAAGATTATACTTTTCTATCTTTCTGTGTTGAAGGTCAGGTCATGAAGAGGCTGCTGCTGACCTTCTGACTCTTGGCAGAAAGGAGAATAAATGGAGAAGATAGGTCAGTGTTTGAATAAATATGCTCTTATTGATTTTTTTTTTTTTTTTTTAATCCTAACAATAGTTTTCATTTTGAAAGATGTATGCCATTTTTAGTGTAGGGGAAGCTACTTGCCAAGATTTATCATAACTGGAAGGGATAGTTCACCCCACAGATTTTGAAAAATTTGAGGTTTTAATTAGATAATTTTAGCTTCATCATAAAAAAGCAACATTTTGAGCAAAAAGCTAAGAAATTTAAGAATGATGATCAAAGACAGAAGGAGTAGATCGAGTCCATCAACACCCCCAAAGCCTGCACATTCCTGTAGCTCGTCCTGGGTTGACATTTCATTCAGTAACATTAGGCAGTTTTGTATGCAAATGTATATGCTGTTTAATGTTGATAATGTTTAATCTGATTATGTTTGATATTGTTTGTTTCTAGTTCTTCTCCACCTGTAACAATTTATTATAATTACAGTGGACCTATAAAGTATATACGTGTAGGTATAAGGAAACAATATGTAAAGTTTGGGGAATAAAGGGGTTACTACCATGAAACAATTTACTTTTACTGTAAGTATATTAAAACTAAGGGGTACTTATTCTACTATGATAGATGACAATCTTACATTTGAGAGCAATTTTTCGAAAAACGCGGTTTTTCGCGTGCATATGAGACGCATTTTATGGCGTATTATACATACGAACTCATTTTGGCTTATCCATTCCACGAGATTTCACACTCGTACTATTTATACGCATGACCATGAGATCGTGTTGGAAATCTGTGGGCAGTAATTAACGTGGTGCTTGTTACTCTCTTGCTCCATGTAGTTACAGGGTAAGTCTGCAGAATAACATAGGGTTCATTGATAATTGGAAAAGCTTTTGGGGCAGACCTGACCTGTTAAAAGGAGATGGTATGCATCTCTCCTGGCGTGGTGCCACTCTTCTTCTAGTAATTTGTCACATAGTCTTAGATTTGAACCTTGACTAACTGGGACCCAGGTCAGGAAGCAGACGGACTGGCTTAACTGACCGTCTGCTAGTTGTCTCACATCACAGAAGTGACTCACTCACATAGATACACTTTCGCCTAGATATTATCACATAGAGACTGTATCTGTTTCCTGAATTAGTAAATGTAAAAAACTCTCAAATATATTGTAATTTTAAAAAAATATATTTATGTTCAACAAATAAATAACAGATATAATACAGATAAATAAATGTAAAAGCTTGGGTTCCTGATTTTTCGCTTATTGTCAATGATATGATTACAGATAGATGCTCTGCTGTGTTTGACAGAAACCTAGCTAAACCTGACAATTAGATAACTTTAAATGAGGCCTCCCCTCAAGATTATTATTATAAACATGAGCCACATCTAAAAGGAAAAAAGGGGAGGGGTTGCTGTAATTTATAGCAATATATTCAGTGTTCCTCAGAAATCTAGCTTCAAATATAATTTGAAAAAATATTTTGAAGTTTTAGTGCTTTACGTAATGTTATGTAGTGCAAATAAATTAATCTTGTTTGACATTTGTGCTGGCTACTGTATACAGGCCACAAAACTTTATTACACAGTTTTCTATCAGAGTTAGTATTGGCTGCATATAAAGTACTAATTGTTGGTTATTTTAATATACATGTATATAATGAAAAATAGGCAATGGGATTAGCATTTAGAGACATTCTAAACTCTACTGGAGTAAGGCAACATTGTCATAATCATACTTTAGACCTACTATTGTCACATGGAATAAACGTTGATCCCGTTAAAATTCTGCAGAGCGATGACATCTCAGATCATTATCTAGTATTGTGTGTAGGCTACTTAATTTAGCTAAGGCTGCAAAGTCATCGCCTCGTTACAAATATGGTAGGACTATCACCACTATCACTAAAAATTGCTTTGTAAATAATCTTCCTCATCATTTCCATCTCCTCAGCATCCCAGACAGCCTAGAGGAACTCGATGTTTCAACAGAAACTCTTGACTATAATTTTTGTAGCATTTTAAACACAGTTGGTCCTCTGCGCTTAAAGAGAATTAAAGAATATTGTCCAAAGCTGTGGTACAAACACACCCGGTTCCTTAAAACAGCAGTCAGACAAATGGAGTGCAGCTGGAAGAAAACTAAACATTTAAACTAAACTTTTTTTTTTTTTTTTTTTTTTTTTTTTTTTGTGGAAAGAGAGCAGGATTGCGTACAGAAAGGCCTTAAAAACTGCTATGTACCCTATAATTTTAATATATAATATCATACTTAACTCTTTATTCCCCAAAACTTTACATATTGTTACCTACACTTACATCCTTTACATATATATATATATATATATATATATATATATATATATATATATATATATATATATATATATATATATATATATATATATATTATAAATAAATTATGTATTATAAAAAAAAAAATTATTGGGTTTTGACATGCTTCAAAGCCTGCGACGATGGGAGACAGGACCATAAGCATGTAAATCTGTAGCTGGTTAAATATTGTCAATGTTGGTTAACAGTTTATTTATTATGTTAAATGTAACTGTTACAATATATTTTAAACATTTATATATTACGTCCAAGTCTTTTTTTTTTTTTAAGTAGGCCTTCTTATTTTTATTCAACTTATCATCTCAGATGCATTGTCTACTTTTTATGACATGCCAGCCGAAAGTGAAAGTGTATAGACCAATTTATTTTCATTTACACATTTTAAATTACATGACAAGAAAATATTTGTATAAACATATATAAATGTGTTTAATGTATAGCTAAAAATTATAACGTGCATTACAAAATATACAATGTAGGCTATAGAAAAACACCTTCTTTTTAATTTAGCCTATGTTTAAAGTTAATGAAAATGAACAATAGACAGTAGTTTCTTTGTTTAATTTACAAATAACTTGCATAAAAAATAATAATAATAAACTAATAATATAGCCTAGCCATTTAAATTGTTCTGTGTCGGCCACGCATTCAGCATTTGGAGAATCGATCTTTCGGTGACCGTCGTCAGTGAACATTCATTCATTCATTCATTCATTCATATAAAAAACTTTATTTTAGCATCTAAGTCAGCAGTTTTCGTTTATTTGCACTTTTTCTTATAATCCTGAGTGACAGATGTCACATTTGATTTAGCCTATTTTTATGTGATATTTGTTTTAGCTACGGTGTTGACAGTAGCTATATAGGCTGTAAGAAAAATACATGATTGCACGGACAATTCCTATCCAGTGTCTCTCTTTCTGGAAGGGACATTTAAAAGATAGATTCTGGAAACAAAATCTAAATTTAGCTGGATCAGTCGGGTCGGGAATAAAATAATTTATAGCGGGTGAGCACTGAGTGAATTTTGCACGAGCGGAATGGTGCGGTGCATAGCGGGAGCGGGACCAAAATACAGCCCCGGGCAGAAGGATATTTAAAGAAAGTGTATGAAAAAAAAGAAAGAAACAGCAAAAAGGGTGATAATGGACTGATTCCTCTTCTTGAGAGAATGGTTGAGAAATAAATAGCATTTAAAAATTAGGAAATTAAAGTTTATCTTGGTTGCTCACGGGACTGGGAACTGTGCGAATGCAAAAAACGTTTTATTTACTTCAAGCGCTTGCGCTGTTGTGTTCAATAGTATCCAGGCTACACTTGAGTTACCGAATGCTATACTGCCTTTAACTGGGAAATCTGATTGAGTGCCGCGGGAATGCAGAGCAGTCAAATCCTGTAGTCACCAGTGTGCTATGAATTCTGGGATAGGGAAGGCTGCGAAGTTGTGGGAAGGTTCCATCTGTTGTGCCCTTCCTTTGCCTGAGAACCGAAGGGCGCATTTTGAAGTCGCTCATGAATTGCGGCAGCCTTTGTCGCACCGCTGTGAGGCAATTGCACTTCAAATGTGGCCTTCAGAGGTGCAACTTTCACTTTGGGACAGCCTTCGTAGTGCCGCTGTGACGTAATCGCACTTCAAATGCGGCCTTCAGAGGGTGCAGCCTTCACATTGGGACAGCCTTCGTAGTGCCGCTATGACGTAATCGCACTTCAAATGCGGCCTTCGAAGTACGCGCACTTCACTTTGGGACACAGCTAGAGTTGGGAGGCAAGCGCGGCTTAAGTGCATCAAGTTCAAATGATTAACACCTGTGTCTTGTTCCAGTAATGGGCGTGGAGATGGCATAAAATCAGCTAAAGGAGCACATTCAGGGAGAGAGACCGGCTAGAGACTCAGAAGCTGTGGGGTAAACTACAGTGAGCTCTGGAGAGCACATGGACTGATTTATTAAAATTGTTGTCGTATTGAGAAACGCTACAGAGTGTCTTATTGTTTTGTTTGTTTTGTTTGGAAATAAACACTTACTGAGTCTCCTTAAAGCCGACCCTGTCTTCTTCCTTCCTTCTAAACTGACTTTTGTTACACTGGTGCTGAAACCCAGGAAGGAAGAAGCGGCCGGCGCCATGCAAACTCCACTGTCCTCAACGCCATTTGCGGATGTCATCTCGTCCCTCGTGGTCCTCCATCAGGAGCAGCATTAGGTGCTGTTCGAGGAACAGTGCTTCCAGCTGATCATCCAGGCCCAACAAGAGGACCATGAAAGGTTCTGAAGCTGGATGGACCAGGAGGTTTGGGCAGAGGCTACCGCGGTCCTGAGCCAGCCTACCAAAGGCACGATCCAAAGGCATTCTCAGACCTCTTTGAGAAAACTGCAGAAGCTGGTGGGTGGGCACGTGATCAATGACCACTCCGGCTGATTCCTCTGCTTTCAGGGAAGGCTCAGACCGCAACCCATATAGCAGCGGTTCTGCCAAAGCCCCGAACAGCATCGTCAATGGTTCCGTTCATTGGAGGTAGGGGAAAATGGCCGACCCTTCATTACAGCCCAAAAGCTCCGGGACTCCTACCGCAAATGGCTGATGGCTGAGGAAAGCGACTTTGAGAACATCATCGACCCGGTGACACTTGAGCAGTTCATGACTCTTCTGCCTAGGAAGACGGCGGAGTGGGTCCAGTGTCACCGTCCGACGTCCGGATCACCTAGTGGCGTGCCCAGGGATCAGCAGACCTCTACCATCAGTGTCTCTCTCACAACCTTGTTTCCCCCTCTGTCCAAAATCCTGTCCATCTCCCCAGGTCCCATCCTCCAGGCCTGCCAAGGATTCCCCCTCGAGGAAGGGGTGGGTCCAGCCCGGAGTTTACCAGGGGTTTGTTTGCAAGGTCCGCCCAGGGGGGCGTGGCCTAGCCTCCATGGGACCAGTGGCACTTCCTCTTCCCTGCTCTCTCCACGCGGGTAGGTCTGGGCCGGCCTGTTGGCGTTGCGGGGACCCAGAGCATTTCATTGACAGGTGTCCGATAAAGGAGGTAGGGACAATGATCCAGGTCCCTGATGTCCCACAGGCTGCCCCCTGTCAGGCTGCCCCTGGTCAGGCTGGCTGGTACCAAATACCTGTGAGTATTAAGGGGGGTACCTATCAGGCATTGGTGGATTCAGGTTGTAAGCAAACCTCAATTCACCAAAGCCTGATTCAAACTGAGTCATTGGATACAAGCCACGTGGTTCAGGTATACCTTAATCTTCTTTAAAAATGGAGTCAGTGATGCTGATGACGGTGATTGGGTTGGAAGATAATCTTGGGTCAGAAGTGGCTTCTAACAGTCAAATCTGTCACTCTGGCCCCAGTAGGATATCATCTTTCACCATCTCAGATCACTGATGTGGCCAAGTTGCAGGCAGAATTTGCTGATGTGTTCTCACCCCTTCCCGGTCATATAAATCTCATTCAGCACCATATTGAGACCAGGCGAAGTGATTCGTAGCCCACCGTATCGACTGCCGGAACATGAAAAGAAAGTGGTCCAGCAGGATTTGGAAGCGATGCTTGATATGGGAGTAACAGAGGAATCCCACAGTGACTGGGGGCAAGCCCAATAGTTTTAGTTCCTAAAACCGACGGCTCTGTGCGTTTCTGTGTGGATTATCACAAAATAAATACTGTGTCGAAATTCGACGTGTATCCAATGCCAAGGGTTGATGAACTGCTTGATCGGCTAGGCACTGCTCGATTTTATTCGACACTGGATTTAACAAAAGGGTATTGGCAGATCCCATTATTACCTATATCCAGAGAAAATACAGCTTTCACACCACCTTTGGATTACACCAATTTGTGACCCTTCCTTTCGGGTTGTTCAGGGCACTGCCACATTTCAGCATCTCATGGACCGAATTTTATGGCCCAATGCCGCATATGCCGCTGCCTATCTGGACGGCATAGTCATTTATAGTAATCACTGACAGCGACATATGGAGCATGTAAGGGCTGTTCTGAGAGCGCTGAGGGGGGCTGGGTCATGGGCAGGTGAGTCCCCAAATTGATAAGATGGCAGCAGTTGCAACCTGCCCGAGACCAAAGACTAGTACAAACGGTTCCTGGGACTGGCGGGGTATTATAGGAGGTTTGTGCCTAATTATTTGGAGCTTGCCAGCCTGCTGACTGATAGTACAAAAAAGGAAGTGCCGGATTTGACTCAGTGGACAGAACAGTGTCAGCAGGCCTTCACTCTATGTGGTTGGCCGCGCTTGCATTCTCCTAATTTTCCTCTCCCCTTTGTGTTACAGACTAATGCTTTGTACAGGGGGCTGGGAGCGGTCCTGGCCCTGAAGGTGGAGGGTGAGGAACAGCTGGTGCTGTACATTAGTCGAAAGCTCTCTAAGAGGAAATATAAACCTTGGGAGAAACCAGGCTCAGTCAAGGTGCCAAGTATTTTGCTTGTACTGTTCATCAGAATGCTTAGTTTTGGGAGGTACCTGTTAAAACAATCAGTCCACTTTCAGTCATTTTCCACTGGATTCATTGCAATGGCTATTCAAATGTCTCTTGGAGGCGTGCCGTGTGTGGAGCTTAAGAGTCACGTGCACACACACAAACATACAAGCACACACACAACAAGTCATCACATCATCACTCTCTGTTCGTTCCGGTTAAATCACAAAATAAAATGCACACAAATGTGTCCCTGCTCTTAATACATAATCACTGATGAACACCTTTTAATGAGATGGAACAAAACCAAATGTTTTGGATCAATCAATGGTGGATTCGAACCCAGAACCAAATATCAGACACACTCCCTAGACAAATGTTTTACCACTGGACCACAAATCTATGTAAAGAATTTTGGGACTGACAATATTGTATAATGTTATAGTTATGAGAAAACGAGTAACATTAAGGTCCTTCAACATCCTTCAACATTAAACTATTGAAGGAATTGAAATTAATCAAACATATTTTATTTTTAAATTGAACAAATCTCCTGAGCAGGTTAGTTTACTTAAAGGTCCAGTTCTTCGCGTGTTTTCGAAGCTTTGATTATGTTTACAGTGTGCAATATAACATGAGTTCATGTTTCGCGTGTAAAAAAACACAGTATTTTTCACACAATTTACTTACCTGGACAGCGCTGTTTTATCTGTCCTAAAAACGGCCTGATGATTTCCTTGTTCTAGGAAGTCCCTCCTTCAGAAACACGTAACGAGTTCTGATTGGGCCAGCACTTCCCATGTTGTGATTGGACAGCAGCTTAGCACACTTTGCCCGGAAAGGTCCCGCCTCTTACCATAACGGGGAGATACAAGCGCTGAATGCGCGCTCTTCTCCACATGAGAGAGCAACAAGACCACGCCCCCTATTTTGCGTGTTCTTGTGGGCGGAGAGGGTTAGTCAACAAACGGTTCTAGTGACGTCATTCAAGCAAGGAAGTGCAGGGGTGTAGTCCAAACCGGCCGTTCGCTGTAAGCTTTAAAAGGGAACTTTGAGCTTTATAATTTTACAGGTATTATTTATGCTCCATTTCTTATTAATCAAAGATATTGAAAAAAAATTATTGCATAACCACCAAATAGGAGGCATGTGCACTAGGTATGTTTTGTAACTCGCCATTAAACAAAAGAAGAAGAGGAATGGTTTCGAAGGTGAATCATCGATTCGTCGCTCTGTTTATGTCTTGTGTGTTAACCCGGGAATATACTCTGAGTTGTCTGAACTTACTCCAGGACTCGTTTTTGGAAACAGCATACCTTGAGTAAGCAAGGTTTAAGTTAATCAACCGAGAGTTGAGGGTATATGTGATGGTAAGTTAATCTTGCTTTCTGGAATACCCCCCAGAAGAGCTATTTGGAATTCCTAAAGACAATAAGATTCTGAAAGCCACACCTTTAGAATAGTGGGGAAAGTTTGGTCTGATTGGTCAGTTTGAATGTCTCTTGTTTGGGTTTCAGTGACATGGTCAAGGAATAGATAAAATAAGATTGTAACTGTTCTGCTTCTCTCTCTTATCTCGGGGGCCTTCTCTTTGGGTCTTCTCTTTGCTCTCTTCTCTCTCTCTCTCTCTCTCTCTCTCTCTCTCTCTCTCTCTCTCTCTCTCTCTCTCTCTCTCTCTCTCTCTCTCTCTCAGGTAACATTCTATACATGCTGGTACGAGTAATGATATACGTTTTTATCATCTCATACATCTATTGTGTAACTATTTTAAGTGTATAACCAAATGTTTGACACAGATAGGTCTACATACGTCCAAATCATTTCTTGAAACTTTTGCCATGTTTAGCATGAATCCCAAAAATCAGAATGCATGAAATCACATTAGAGTTTTTTAAAATTACAATTGTCACTAATGTTTATATATTTTATATAGTAAAACCTTCAAAGTTCATGTTGCAAATCCATATATTGAACAGCTGATGACAAATGATTTAAATAAATCTCAAATGAAATATTGGAAAGTGAAAAGTGAAAGATAATGTTCATTATTTTTCTCTGCTGAAGCTCGCAATCATATATAGTAATTTATAAGCATTATGTTCCAACAATCATTCTAAAATGATATTCTCTAATCATTACTAATTGCTTTTCACGGTTAAAATATTCAGTGTTTAATTTATAATAATGTTTTCACCTTTTCTAAACCTAAACTATCAAGCGCACTGTACTCCTCTAAATTTCAGTAGTAACTTACTCTATTATGATAGCTCTTTACACATAACCCACTTTCAGACTTGTGTTCCCTCTTTCTCACAGGTTAGACAGGGAATGGAGTCTTTTCCCCCTCTCTGTGGATTAAGTAGGTTGATTCCATGTGAACTTCTCTCCAAGTCAGTTCCCAGAGGTAGAAGAACCTCCCTAACCAGCTGCTCTTCTTTTGCTGTTCTAATTCCCTTACAACTTCTCTATCTTTCACCATCTTTCTCCTACAGTTGTTGTTGTCTTTTTGTTTTTTGTATTTTGTTTTGTATAGTTTGTTTTTAACTTTGAGACACTGGCTCATCTTCTTTTACCAACTTAATTGATTTACTACTTCAGTAGTCACTTGTCATTCAAACTGGGCCTGTGAGTTAGCGGTTTAGATTCATACACATACTTAATAGCATCCAAGTGAACAATCTCATTTCTGCTCTCATTAAGACCCCTGTCAACACACATCAATATCTCTGCAGATAATTAATACGAGGCTAGAGTCATATGACATGGTTATGTATAGTGTGTCACCACAACAAACTAACAGATAACTTCTTGTGGGTTAAGTCATAAAACAAATATTGAGATCTTGTAGTCTCATTATTTTTTATTTCATTTTTCCCACTTGGAGTAATGGACTCATCCTAATGAAGCATTAATTATGTATAATTGCATGTGATTTATTACAAACAAACACAGTGTCTTTTGTCAGGTTAGACAAGCTGCAGCTACAATTACAATTACATTACATTAACTCTATTTTGAGTCTATTTTGCATTATGTCAAAGAAATCAACATATGACATGCCCTATTACATGCTCTTATGACTTGAGACTTTTTTTGAGACAAACCTTCTTGCAGTCTCTGTTGTTGTTTTTAAAGGAATAGTTCAGCCAAAAAATGTAATTCTCTGTTTATAACTCACCCTCGAGGTGTTCCAAACCAGTATGACTTTCATTATTTTGAATGTTGGTAACCCAACAGTGACCACGGATTTCTTTTTTATTTTATGGACAAAAGAAAGGGGGAAAAAAAACACTGAGACTTCTCAAAATATCGTATTCTATATTCCACAGAAGACAGAAAGTCCAGATAGTTTGGAAGGACATGAGGGTGAGTAAATGAAGACAATATTGTCTTCAGTTTTAATTTTGTGGGTGATCTACCCCTTTAACATTCATTACCACAGACCCTGTTACACTATTACCTGTGTCAATCAAACAATCACACTAATTCATGTGAACACATGCACAGAGAAAGAGAGATGGCACGTGATATGGCTAAAAAAGAGGTGTGAGAAACACGTAAAAGAAACACTGGTCATTAATCTCTGTCTGTCCGCACTGGGGCCCTTTATGCATTTGTCAATTAAGAACACCTGTTATTCAGTCAAAAGACCAATTAGCCTGTTCATCAGTCAAGTTAAAAATAGGTTAAGAGAACCTATTTTGCCCCGCTTTAACCTTTATGGCAAGGTAATTCGATTCACAGATGTTTAAGGGGATATGTTATCTTAATCAGAATGAGACACCTCCTGCATACTGCTGTTTTTGTCTAGTTAAAGCTGTAAAAACAAAAAAACAAGTGGTGAGAAAATTACAGTGTACATTTCCATAAGGCTTGCCTAATGATTGCCACAATCAACATATACATACATACATATATACACACACACACACACACATATATATATATTTACACATTGACACATTTACATGTTTGACACATTTAAAGCCACTTAAGCGTAGGGTCTACGTTTTGCTTGTGTTTTTTAACACACTTAAAGGCATAGTTCACCCAAAAGAAGAAAAATAACCTTTAATTTACTCACCCTCAAGCCATCATAGGCAGGGCCGGCCCTGACCAATTTGCTGCCCTAGGCAAGATTTTACTTGGTGCCCCTTGTATCAAGGTTTTATATGTTGGTTGTGTTTTTATAATTTAAAAAAAAAATAAAATAAACACACACACACACACACACACACACACACACACACACACACACACACACACACACACACACACACACACGTCTGGTTCACTATCTTTGTGGGGACTCTCCATAGACGTAATGGTTTTCATACCGTACAAACCGTATTTTCTATCCCCCTACACTGCCTCTAAACCTAAACCTACCCATCACAGGAAACATTCTGCATTTTTACTTTCTCAAAAAAACTCATCCTGTATGATTTATAAGCATTTTGAAAGTGGGGAAAAGTAAATATATATATATATATATATATATATATATATATATATATATATATATATATATATATATATATATATATATATTTATATATACACACAAAAATGCGTGTATATGTATATCCTCCACTAAACTATGCATGCTCATGTTTTCACCATGAATTTAACTTTTTAAGAAATTTTTATATTTAGTGTGCATTTTATTTTATTTTTTAGCTATTTTAGATAAACCTGTATATTAATATCATTACTAATTTCAGAAAATAAATTTTACAAACGCCATATGTCCCCTTACAATTGCACAACTGCTCAGGTGGTGGAACTGATGAGGATGATTATTTACAAAGCAATCTTTAGTGGTAGTGGTGATAGTCCTACCATATTTGTAAGTTAACATCTACTTGTATTAAGTATACACAATACTAGATAATGATCTTAGATAACCGGGGTTTGCTAAAGAGAATCAATAAGTTTTTGTAAGAAAATACACTTTCTTCACTTATACACTTATTCTCGTAAATTGAATACAGAAAGCGGTCCACCAAGCTGCATAATTGACTTTATAAAGTTTAAAATATGGATATTTTTTCTGAAAAAAACTCAGTTTCATTCAATCTCATGTCAATCTTGAGTACCTATAGAGTAGTATTGCATCCTTCATATCTCCGAAAAGTCTTTAGTTTTATTATATTTATAAAATAAATATGGGCTGTACCGAGTCTTTCTGGGAAAAAACGAGTGCCTGGAGGCGTATCGTGTGGGTGGAGCTAAAGAATGACGAGCGCAAAGCGGTGACGTCCTCAAGTGTGGAGAAACTCATGGCTATCGAGCTCAGCTAATACAGATAATGATCCAGAATCATTCGGAGGCTGAAATAAATTGAACAGGAGAAACGGCAACAGCAGGACGTCCGTCTCTGTGGTATGTACTGTATTTAGTGGCCTGTCAACATTTGTGTGTGTTTACTCGCAGTTTATGAGGACATGATTCGGTTTATGGACTATTGTATGCGACTAAACCTTAGCAGTAGCAAGCAAAACGGTTTTGCACGTCAGACTAGTGTAACGTTATCCATAGAACAACAATAAAGTCTGTAAACGCATTTGAATGACTAAGCACGCGATCGTGTCGTTTACTGATGTTTACTCACGTGACGATAGCCAAGAGCACAGACATTTGAAGCAGTTTTACTCACCGCCTGCTTCCAAAGCAGGACCGAACCTTTATCGCTGGGACCGCTCCGTCAAAAACACACTTCTTTGGTATGATTTGGTGAAGTCCTAACAGCAGTGAACGGTGGAGATCCACTTTTAGACGCGACTGAAGCGATGTTGTGAAGCTTCCCGTCATTTCTGCGTTCAAATCGGTTCAAATGCAGCGCTGCCTTCCAGGAATGCTGTGCTGAAGCGTTGAAGTTGCTTGATGTCACCCATAGGAATAAAGTGGAGTGCGGCGCCTGGATCGCCTGGATCGCCTGGATCTGCATCTGAGCGAGTGTTTACGGGCGTGCATTTCCTCTCTCGCTCTAGTCATGCACGTGCGCACCCTACCGGGAGAAGAGCCCGTACGGCCCATACAAGGACCTTCCGCTCTATTACCGTCAATCCGAGCCATAGTCGGAAAAAACTCTCAGAAACTTGTGAGAAACCAGAAGGAGTTTTTTTTTAACACAGAAATACTCCATCAAACGTCCAACATTAGTTTTTGAAACTTTGTCTATGTTTAGGATGGGAATCCAAGTCTTTAACAGTGTAAAAAGCTCAGTATGCATGAAACAGCATTTCACCCCCCCCCCCCCCCCCCCCAGTAAAATTACTGTGGGGGTGTTACGTCATATTCAGTGTGTGTGTGTGTGTGGGGGGGGGGGGGGGGCGTGCGTGCGTGTGACTTATGAGGACACAAATTTGTATAATGACACGGGTATTACGAAGTAAACATGAAATATTAGGACAATATTGTGTGTGTGTGTGTGTGTGTGTGTGTGTGTGTGTGTGTGTGTGTGTGTGTGTGTGTGTGTGTGTGTGTGTGTGTGTGTGTGTGTGTGAGAGAGAGGGGGGGTAACAGTTTTTGTCTAAGTATACATGACACAATGTGTAATCAAATATTTTATTGGATAAAATAAACATCACTTCTGTTTTTCAGAACAAACACACAATATACAGGCCAAGTGTAACTCGATTAACATGTACACACAGTAACATGTCTCTCTCAAATTATTGATTGACTGAAATCAAACTTTTAAAGTGCATTTACATGCACTGAATGTCACAGGATACTGGCACTTTGCATTTCTTTCCTTGAAAATATAAGAAACTGTGAGTTTGCTATATTGGACACAAAAAAAAAGGAGTAAATATGTGCTGCATTAACATGGACGGAGATGAGGCTATTTTACAGTTGGCAAGAAAATGTGTAATGGCTTCTGTGTGATATGTGTTTAGCATGCTCTCGCAGGCTTAATGCCTTCAGTGTGCTTGATCCTTGGCAGACAGACATGAATATAATAAGGCAAACAGCATGGGCATGTGTAGGTGAGATGTTTCATTCTTTCTTTTTCTGTTCCAATTGCCTGCTGGTTAATGAAGTGCTGAGAGCGAGTGCATTGAAGACTCAGTATGGGGGCTTTCTTCTCCTGTTTGGCAATACTATCGGCGCTGCATTATCCAAGTCCAGCATGCAAGAGTCTTACAGCGTTTACCTCTTCTAATCCTCATTATTTTTCCTGCATGACCATCAACTCTACCTTTATTTTTCTTTCCACCACTTTGTTCTCTGCAATTGTAAGATTGTTTTTTTATATTTTAATCTTTGGCTATTGGCAAAGTTATAACTTATCTTAAATTAATCTAACAAACAGTGTGTTGTGTGATCTCTGCTTAAATGATCTCATTAGCTGACTTTCATTTCACTTGTGAAGGTTTGAGAGAGAGGAAAGGGGGAGGCAGAGAAGGAAGCGTCAATCTGAGGGGTGAGGAGATGAGAGTCTGCATGCGTCAAGGCCAAGATCAGCAGACTGTTAAAGAGATGGCATACATTTCATACTAAATACTACATTGACAGTTATCTCACTTTCTTTCACAGAATGTGAACATTCTGCCATCTTGTCAGAGCTTCCCACTCCAGAGATATTTAGCAATTTCTGTCTTTGAAGGTTTAGCACCTTCTATTTTAGGTCTTTGAGAAAAACAAGGATACAATCAATTATTTTCCAAGGAATTCTAGCAGGTCCAACAAAGGGATTTGGGAGAGGGTTACCTCTCATACTTCTCAACCCATCTGCATGCTGTACTAAAACAAGCTGCAGAAATGGGCCTGCCTCTGATGGGAAGATACAACCTGTCAAGACTATGATTATAGCAATTTCACTGTCAACAGTATCAACAAGAGTAAAACACAGATGGTGCACTCACCTTGAAACACTGCATAGCATATAGCCTACATACACTTCCCAAGTTTACTCAGGTTTTGGTCCCCATTTTTCATGAGCTGAACTCAAAGATCTAAGACCTTTTCTATGTAAACAAAAGTCCTATTTCTCTCAAATACTGTTGTGTAAATATGTGTTAGTGAGCACTTCTCCTTTGCCAAGATAATCCATCCACCTCACAGGTGTTATATTTTATTATAAATTCATATAATATATCTTAAAATGTACTTTATGTCTGCGATGGAAGATGAATTAACTCCAGTCACAAGATCTGAAATCATTCTAATATGCTGAGTTGTGGCTTAAGACACATTTCTTATTTCCACACATTTTTGTAATAGTTTTGCTGATTCTTTGCTGAATAATAATAAATAAAAAAATCTTAAATAAAAAGCTGAATATTTATTTTTATTTTTTTGCTAAATTGATCAATTTAATGCATTCTAGCCAATAAATAATTTAAGAAACAAATACTACTTCAAATATAAAATTATAATATTAAAATGATTTAATTTAAAAATAATTTCACAGATCATTTAGCCATTTTGTCAACACGTGCTTAAATAGGAGAAATTTACAGAGTAAGAATAGAAGATAGCATCTCTTGCAGTATAATGGTATCCTAAAGTCAAGTCAGAATGATTGTATTTACTAATTGAGTGCACATGAATGGCCCGATCAAGTCATAATTGCGAGAGTGAAACTTGTTTACTAGTGAGTTGGAAAATGTCAATTAAAGATTTATGGCTGGAGCAATTTGTTACTGATCATAATAAGTTTTAATTGTAAATGTTGGTAGTACAATTTATTTTGTATGCATTTTGTGTACTGTTGATGGAAAAACAGTGATAACAGTTCGCCACAAATCACGACTCATTTAGCTGGCTTATAAGGAGACAGACCACATTATATTTCACATGATTTTGTGGCAGCACAAGAATGATAATACACAGATAACATTACTTACACAGTGCATACACGTGCATCTATTGAAGCCTGTTTCCGCCACTAAACTGTTAACCCTAATGTTGTCTTTACTTAAACAAATCAAGTCATCTTGACTTAATATTACTAGTTTAGTCCAAAAACTCAAAAAAATATGTTAGTATAACTTATTAACCTACAAAATACATAAACTTAAGATTTCAAGTTGAATGAACTCAAAATCATAATTAAATAAAATAGCTCGCTCTGGTCTTGCTTTGATGTGATTGGCCATTCAAGGAGTTCTGTCTGGCAACAAGAACTAATTCACTGATTGGAGGACATTTACAAAAGGCGGTCCTTTTCTGTTGCTGATTCAAATTAAGATGGAGACTTTTTCATTGTGTACAATCTTAAAATCGCTAAGTAAAAATTTGTAAGTTACTAAACATAATGATTATATGTGAACTAACTTATAACTAACCAGACTGACTTTATTTCTGTTTTAATGGAAATAATTGTTTCGTTGGAAGTCACCATGATGGAGATAAGTGTTTGCTTTAGTTGGGCTCTTGACCCTTGACTGTATAATATTATAATATAATGTTTCTCTGGCTGTTTTGTGTTTGTGAGACACATTTGTGAAGGAACAAAAAGTAAAAAAAAAAAAAAAAAAAAATATGCAGAAATCTGACTTTATAACTTGCAATTGTGAGAAAAAGTCAGAATTACTCTTTTTATTTGTATTTAGTGGCGGAAGCAGGCTTCCATGTGCATCTTTGTGTTGCATTATTACTAAAAATAAATAAATACATTCCTGTAATTATAGGGAAAAGAAAACCTTTAGAGAAATATGAAATTGTACAACAACCAAAAAGAAATATCATGCTATATGTAACTACTAAACTTGCCAAGAGAACTTGAATGAACCTGTGCTTACCTCTCTACAGCTTCTTATGTAACGGTGAGGGTCAAAAAGACCTCAAGCTTTGTTCACTGGCTTCCTTTCACACTATCAGCGGCCCGCTCTCCACTTAACCTTCTGAGTTTTTACACGGTTTTATACCTAAATGTTCACCCTTTTCAACCTTTGTAATCGATTTCACAGAGCAGCATTATGTTCTTTCCGACTGTGTCTTTCATAATAAAGAGCCATTCTGAAAGAGCCAGAAGTGTTCTGAAAGAGCTCCAAATATATTAATAAAAGAGTGTGAGCTACATAGAAATAAAGATGTGACAAAGAGCTTGTCCATACTTCAGATTGAATGACAAGTTTTTGAACGTTCCTCCATCAGTGTGTCCCAGTTATTGTTAGACAGTGATTTATATGTTCACGACAGGGAATAATGGGGATGTTCCAGGAGGATACCCTGAGGTGTCAGCCATCAACCTCCTCCAGAGCCTTTGCTTGTACCCACTTTGTAAAGCCTTTGTGGTTTCCAGTGTAAATAATAGAGTGACTGGTCCTCAAAGTAGCAAACAACTTATCCCTTATTTATTGTCTCTCATCAGAGAGCATCTATGTAACCTACAAAAGTAACACCACATCGCATTGCCCTTTGTTTCACAAACTTGGAAAGCAACCAAATATAAACATGATCTGACAACATATTTTCTCAGAGTTTGAGCGCTTTCTGTCTCTTCTTTGACATGAGTGAGGGTGAGATGGTGTTTTGTTTACTGAAATGCCTTTTGATTAAAGTCTCAGCTTGATGTTTGTAACGAGGGATGGAGCCATGAGTCACAGTGAAATAGCTTTTTTCGTGTTGAGAATGACACATTATGAAAGGATTTGAATAATGGAGGCGTGTGTGTGTACAGAAATCTCACACAAGAAGGTGATTTGGCTCACTGATGTACTCTCAGAGATGCACAAATGAGTGCCGACCTACACGGCCATCTTTTAAAAAATATGGAAGTGCTATTAGCTGCACGCACTCGTATCCCCACTATAAACACGCTTGTAATACACTTAGAGCCTTTTCAAATATTAATAGAGAGGAAGGCCGTTCGCACAGCCACAAACTGTGGATCTGGCCACTTTAAAAATGTATCATTTATCCATCTCGCCACATGGCTATTTTTTACACGACCACTAGACAGTAATTGCAGACGCATCGCGATGAAACCTCTAAGCTTAATTGGCCACTTTTCTTTGAAAACATACATTCTTTTTAAGAGCAACTTGAAGTTCATCAACAACAACCACCAAACATCAACTGGCAGCAGAACATCTCAGGGCAGAGAGAGAAATCAGCGAATCTGACTGTCTGGATCACGTAAGAGCCCCCAGTTAACATCCCTTCACAGTTAATTTTTAAGGACTCCTTTAAAAAGATCATCTGCTCTTGGTTGCGAGGACTGATATGGCTCGGTCTCCATTTTCTGCCTGACTGAGGTTCACTCTGATGTTCCGCCTCAGGGCTCAGGCGCAGCAGGTACCCCTGCAGGAGCCTCACAGACCCTCTATACTGCCACTGCGGTTATTGAAAGCTGCTTGGACTATCCATGGATCTGTGAAAAAAGCAGCACACAGCGAGAGTGATATGAAAAGAAGAACAAGAACATAAACAGTAGCGTCACCTGGGGAAAGAACGATTGAAAGCGGTCAGGGATAACCACAGGTTTTGGGGGACCCCAAAGTTTGACACAAAAGGAAACTGGACCAGCATCTGAATCAAGTAAAAAAAGGCAAGCTGGTAAAACGTGAATTGCATGCTGTGTATGCTAGAGACAAAATACAAACAAATATTAAACATATAAATAGAAGTACTATTCTGTAAAAATCTTCTGTTGCATCAAGTTCAAAAATGCTTTCATTCATATTTGGAAAATGATATGTGTCAAACAGTGGCGGCTACTGGTCTGTCAGAGAGGGGAAGCTCATTGTCCGCCTACATCATAAAATCTATTTATTTAAAAGTAAATTCTGCCCTACGTTCCTTTTCAAGAAAATGGTCTGTGACCCTGTCGTACCAACTAGGAGTCTTTTGAAGTGACTTGACCAGTGTCCTCTCAATGGCCAGCAGAGCTATAATATTAAACTCTGTAACACTGAAACAAGGAATGTGGTGTATAATTGTGTGAAATGTATGATAAAAATCAAGCAATTTCGCCAAGCAAATATCAAAGAAATAGGTTGCAGCAGTTTTTATTTCGACTGAACTTGTGAAATCCGCGATGGGACTGAGCACGAATAGGCTAGCTTCAGTGATTCCTTATAGTACAGAATTGCTGTCAGTCAAAAGGAGATGCAGTCTTTTGACAGATCCTCCAATCATCACGCAGAAGCTCAGAGTCCGGGCCAGCCCACTCCCCATTCACCCCCAGAGACGCTGAGCGTCCGTGGGCGGGACATAATCGCAGCATTTATCCAATGACTGTCTGGTTTCGAAGCGCTGAAAAAAAAAAAAACGTTTAAAGCAGCTTCATTGAAGTCAATGGACGCTGGGCTTCAATAGGGAGATGCACTGTGACGCTGCGGCAATGTATGAGAAGGAAATCAAGTCAGCCGACCTGCTATATGTAACTGATTCTGAACAAACTCGTCTTTGAGATGAACGTTTTCTAATGCATTTTTAGTCAATAAAATATTAATACAATAGTACATATTTGACCATTAATTTTGTGACATTATAAGGGAAGCCGAGCTTCCCTTGCAGTCTTAAAGAAATCGCCACTGGTGTCAAAATCCAGCTGATGGTCTCTGACCCCAAGAAAGTTGTATTAATGGTAAAAGGAATGCATGTGAATAAAAGTAAAAAATAATGAAATTGCAGGCAGGAGCTTGACATATTGTAGACAAGAGTCTACAATATCCCAATATCCCTACAATGCCCTCCCCACAATCATTATGTTTTCAGTTCATTTCAAGTTTGGTTTTGACATGACATAAATGTCTGAGTTGTTTTCTTCCTTTTGGTCCCACTTGATATTACCCTTTAAATGCATACCTCGGTTCGTTAGCGACCCAGTACGTCATCCACTACCCTCCTCATTCGTTTTTTAAAGGGTTAGTTCACCCAAAAATGAAATTGATGTCATTGATGACTCGGCCTAATGTCGGTCCACACCCGTAAGACCTCCGTTCATCTTTGGAACACAGTTTAAGATATTTTATATTTAGTCCGAGAGCATATGGAAGTGCATGCACACTATACTGTCCATGTCCAGAAAGGGAATAAAATCATCATCAAAGTAGTCCATATGTGACATCAGTTGATGGTTAGAATCTCTTGAAGCATCGAAAATACATTTTGGTCCCACAAATAACAAAAACTACGACTTTATTCAGCATTGTCTTCTCTTCCTGGTTTGTTGTCAATCCTCAAATAAAGATTCAATCGGTTGTGAATCAGCGGATTCATTCATGATTTCATGACGACATGAAAGTCGTTTTTGTGATTTTTGGACAAAAAATGTATTTTCGATGCCTCAAGAGATTCTAATTAACCAACTGATGTCACATATGGACTACTTTGATTATGTTTTTATTACTTTTATGGACATGGACAGTATAGTGTGCATACGCTTGCATATGCTCTGGGTCGGACTGAAATATAAATTATCTTAAACTGTGTTCCGAAGATGAAGAAGATGGAGGTCTTATGGGTGTGGAACGAATTCATTAATGACATATATTTCATTTTTGGGTGAACTAACCTTTTAAAGTTAGACATCAACCTTCTTAGTATTCCTCAATAAATAAATTTTAAATTATATAACAATAAAAAAAAAAACTATAATTGAATGCCTGTTTAGCCACTAGATTTTTTTTTCACAATTGTATAGGGTTGCTAACTATATATATTTTCTTTTTCTGCACAATAATAAATGAATCTATAATGATGAAATAAGAGCAATTCACCTGTACAAAAATGCAAAATACATCAGACAGAAAACGAAACATTAATAATTATAATCTGTAACGCTTGAAATGGCTCAGCGATTTACTATGGATCAAGTACTAAACACTAGTCACTATCACTTGATGATAGATCTGGTGAAGATCACTGTTAGTGATCAAAATATTGATTTAAAGATGTTGAAAATGAGTTGAGTGGGTGAGAAAATGAGAATATGTGTGAGATCGCAAATATGGGGCAGGTGATGAATGTCCTGGGAAATGAGCTCTGACGAGGACAGTATGATGGTATAAAACATCTGCTCAAACTGAACCCTTTCAAGCTCCAAAAGGTAACGAAATATGCTTTATTTTATTCCTCTGTAATTGTTACTCTAATATCAGGAGTTTTATATATTATCACGGCAGGCAGAGATCTATCGATGTTAGATATGATCCGGGTCACTAAAGAATCGAATGTGTAAGAATGTTTGGCGAAACAGTCATGCATTTAAGGGTTAAGTGTCCTTAACTACTATTTACTAACAATGAAATTAATCAATTGATAATATATATATATATATATATATATATATATATATATATATATATATATATATATATATATATATATATATATATATATATATATATATATATATATATATATATATATAGGCAATATTTTAGGCAATATTTTCTCATCCAAAAAATTATTATTATTTATTTTTTGGGGGGGAGAAACTGCCTACGTCCCTGCCACAGTGGTGATAATGGTGACTACAACAACTTTTTGCGCAAGCATTGTTAGTTTAACTCTTGCTGGGATCATACCAGCATCCAAATGACAACATATGCAGATCCACCAGCACACAGTATCCCATGTAGAGACCAGCAAATCAGCAACCAGCATCCCAAGCTGGTACCAAAACATATCTTATACCGGAAACAAGCAATGCTTGATTTTTTCAGCAGGGCATGACCCAGAAGCAGGGGAGCGTTAATGCACAGGCTTAATTATTATTATAAATGGGATTTTACAGCAGTGAAAACAGCTTTTTATAACCAAACTCACACCTGTAATTTTCAGGATTCACAACTGCATTTTCAGCAAACCCTACTGTGCGAACATTACTGGACAAGCAGTTTTCTGCGACGCCATACAGTGCAAGATCCACTCTTTGCTGAACTTTAAAAAAGGGGGGATATAAGCTGTTTGTAATATGATCTAGTTTATATCCCGTTACTGTCTTCCACTAGAGCTGCTGAGTTGTGTGGTCTCCGCGGGACTCAAATGTTCCACTCGCACAGTCATTATAGATGATGATTAATTTGATGGATCAACTTGCACCTCGACGTTTGTTATTTAAAATGTGATAAAAATGTACTGTTGTATTTATGTCACTATGGTAACTGTTGATAGGTATTTGAGACAATGTTGTAAGCTGCTATGTAAACAGAATACACACATTAAAAAAAATGTCTAATGAGAGTAGCATTCTCCAAGATTTGGATTTTACTAACGTAAACCAAAGACTACATTGTAAAAAATGATTTAGAAAAAAAGTTACCTGGTTGCCTTCAAATTTTTAGGTCATTGAAATTAAAATTTTGAGTTAATTTATTAAAATATTATTTAAAGATTTTGTAAACATATTGTGTAATTGTGTGTGTTTTATTTCTGATGACGCAGTGAAACATGCCAAATAGTGCTAATTTCATAATTTATCAAATTTTTATGTGGTTCAGATACAATCATATTTTGAGTTTCTATTTATTAAACAAATTTCCTTCATTGTATCAACTCAAATTTTTAATTTCAATAAACTCAAAAAAAAATAATTAAACCAACAAAAACCAAAAAAAAATTAATAATAAAAAATTGTATAGCCTGGTTAAAACCAGAGCATTCTCAGTAGTTTTTGAGTTATGGTCTGGCAAAGCTTCAAATCATTACCAAAGGGGCATCACCAATGGACGATGACGTATGCAGAGCGTTTTAGAAACATCTGAGACAGCAATTCTGTTTGTGTTTTCGAGGAAGATGTTGCAATGGCTTCTGACGACATTTGCCGTAGTTGTAAAAGTAATATGATAATAGCTGGTGTCCACCACCACTCCATCAACATTTTTGCTAAATTTAGATCGCATTTAGATCTATTGAAACATCTGGAATTAACGGTCGAACAGAAAACATCAAGTTCTGATCGCATTTGCCCCATTGTATTGTGATTAGAACGTGATTTGCAATATATTTAAAATAAAATTATATTGAGGAGTCTTTGGAAAATTGTGTCTCACAAACTTTATTCAAATTCAGTCATTTCAGATGTGTTAGAACATTTTCAGACTTGAGCATAGTTACACTAGTTATTTATTTAGAATTATTACATGATTACCAGATCTACTGTGAGGAAATAAGCACAGAAAGGCCAGATAAAGAGCTGCTGTGTGGTGTTAGCACATGATCACACTTTCCATCCTCCTCATCAAAGTAGCCGGTGTAATCCACATCTGGTAGCCGAGTGTTGTTTTTGCTTGGGTTTTAATGAAAAGGAAAACTTTAAATTGCTTAAAACAGACGAGTGATGTTCCATGGCGGCATCCATCTTTGTAATGTACAAAACTGTCTGTACAAAAACCCTGTAGTTGAGGTGTAAAGCCCGCCCCAACATTTCTGATTGGTGACCGATTTCGTCGGATCATAAATAGGCTTGAATGGGTTCTTTGCCAGACTACTTGCAGAGCAAATCTAAATTTGCCGGAAGTTGTCTGGGTTTTCCCAGGCTACAAACACTCAAGAAAAGTTAACAAAGTTACATACTTTAAATTTATTCATACATGAACACAAATTGAAATGTCTTTGTATTGACTTATGACCTAGTAAAACATTTATTTGTGGTGGGGTGGGGGGGGGTGGGGGGCGTACTGTGATGCTGTATCCCAGGGCCCTCTGATTATCTAAAGGTGCCCCTGCCAGAAGGGACAGGTCTGCGGAGAGATCCCATTTTCCAACTAAAGTCCTATTGCAATCCAGATCCCCCCTGTCACTGCACAACTCAGGACCTTTGATGGGTTTATAAATTAAGCCCTTTTTCCATTATCTCAGCCACACCTTCTACTTTTCATTCACCGTCACATAGCTCAATGTGCTTTTACAAACGGCTAATGACTTCCTCTTCTCATCTCAGCCACTGCACAACTGCTCGGGTCTGACCGGTCTGGATTGCAATAACAGTATTAATATTTAAATCGCCCGTTATTGTGGACAGCGCTGGTGCTTGAGCAGAACAAAAGGAAACAGCTGTAAGACACAATGTAGCCGAAAGACACTACACTAACTGCAAGTTAGCCTCATTTTCTAGACACTCTAAACTCCATTATGCTAACAATGGGCTCTATGCTAATGCGCTGTCCGTGTCATTTTATTGATGGCTAAAGAGTTAAGCAACGAGGGAGCCATTTTATCGGCGCCTCCGGCTGCTGCCTCGGTGAGCATGTGACGAGGTTCAGAGATTGACATATCGGTGGGGGGAGACCGGGTTGTGGGGGGCTGGAGCGAGGAATGACAAAGGACTGAATTTGATTGGCAATTATATCTGAGCACTGGCACAATGAAGCAGTGGACGCTCCATCTCTCCATTCTCTTTTAATCACATTGTGCACTCTCCTGACAATGAATTAATGTAGCGCTTTTCTCTCGCCACTCCTCTTTTATCTCCACTTTTCTCCCTTTCCCTTTTTTCCACAGGTGGCTTTAATAAAGGCTGCTAATAAAATTTAAAGCCTGGATCCCGAATTTCAAATAAGGGGCTGCTGGTGGAATGAAAGACGAGGACCGTATGCAGAAAGTTGGCAGAGATCAGCTCTGCCATTGAGAGAGGAGAGAGCAAGGATGTGATAAGCGTATGCTATCAGATGTCAGCAGGGGTCCTGAGGTAGACTTCTGAGCACACTGTTTATTAGCTGCCCTGCCCATCCTTTGTGCTTGAGACTGATCGTGATCAAAAGAACCAGATGAATCCATGAATCACAGACATAAGCACGGAAAGGAAAACAATTTCATGTTAGAGTCTGAACATCTGAGAGCCTCAGCAGTCATTCTAAACAGAGAGCTGATAAGATTTCATCAAACAGAAATATGATGTTTACCGGAGTACACACTAACATATTTTGCAACATAGTTGAAAGATTCAGCGACTTTACTTTTAGGAACTCGTTGGACATGTAACAAAATCAAGGAGTTTTAGCCTAATCAACCAGCTTTTGATCATATTTATCAAGTTTGTGTCATCTGATATAACAAATATTACTTTGTTTGATATAACAAACAGTAACTTGTTGGTCATTAGGGAAGAAACATATTTGGTACCATTTCTTTCTTGTATCTTTTAAAAAACAGAATAAACAATGTAGCATTTCTGAACAAGAGTATCCATAATAGCTACCTTAATAATCACAAACACAAATGTTACAAAATGCAAAGAACTTCATTGCAAAATTAAGTGTTGTGTTAAAGAGGGGAAAAGTGATCGTGATCAGGATCTACAAAACCTGGTGATAAATAAAAATATGATAACAGCACAAATTAAAATTGTATAAATAAAACTTTATAATAAAACTATATAATTAAGTTACTATGCTTAGAGTTGACAGCAAAAGCAGGTGTAAAATGTTTGCTATTAAAGTGTCAAACTGGCAAGTGGCAAGGAAGGCAAATGCACTTAATGTAAAGCAAACTCATCACAGATGGAAATTTCATGAAACAGGGTGTAATTACTGTTACAGGGGACATCTGCATGAAATGCAACAAAAAAAAGGACAAAAAGAAACCTTCAGAACTGATCAGATCAGCAGTTGTAACCCTTAAACTCATACCCATGCCGTCATCCACTACCCTCCTCCTCATTCTTTTTTTTTTTAAGTTAGACATCAACCCACTTAGTATTCCTCAATCAATTCATTATATACAACACCACCACCATACATACATACACCATATATATATAATAATAATAATAATAATAATAATAATAATAATAATAGATTTTATTTATAATGCACTTTTCATTCCGAAGAATCTCAAAGTGCAACAAGGGGGGGGGGGGGGGGGGGGATAACAACAAAAAATGAATAACAAGCAAAAATATAGAATACTACAAACAATCAACCAACACAGAAAACAGAACAGAAACAGAGCTGATGGTGAACAGAAACAGAGCTGATGGTGAACAGAAAACAGCTGATGGTGGAAGTCTCTGTTAGCTCCGCAGCACACTGTGGTCCACTCCATGTTTCAGATTTCTCCCAGCGGCAGTGTCCCGATGACATCGCCGAGGCACGACAGCTGAAGACCAGATGATGGGTCTTCTTCATGATGATTCAAACGATGGGGATCGCTGCAGCACCATGCAGGAGGCAGAACATTCCTCCGGGCACTTCTGTGGACACACCGGGGCCGGCGCAGATGTCGCTCCACGGTCGCAATGCAGGACGGATGCAGTCGCAATGCAGGACGGAACAGTGGCACAGCCGAGAAGCAGAACATCCCAACATCATGCCGGACGCCGACGACGAGAGCCCGGATGACGCTAGCCCGGTGCAAACTTCAGCCACCATGCAGCTTAAGCCCAAGAGAGACCACCAGTGAGCACCCGCGGCGAGAAACATCAAATGTCCTCCAAACCAGAAACCAACCGCAGCAATTCAAACGTAAACATTAGAGAAGCGGTTGAAAACGGCGAAACGACGAACAACGACCTCTCAGTGGCTGCCAGCAATCAGCAACAGTCCCAATTGTAGCTCTGACTGTTAGACTAGTCACAAACATAAGGAAATAAAATAAAATGTAATCTAATAGTACATTAACATGATTTGTTGTGGGTGGAGAAGCGGCGAACAGACAACGCCAGCGTCCTCTCCCCCACGTTGCCATATATATATATATGACAAGAAAAAAATAAATGCATGCAATAGAATGCATGATCTAATAAAAGCCATCATGGCCATCTTTTTCTTTTTCTTTTTTTTCGCACAACAATAATTGAATATTTGATGACTGAATGAGTCGCCTTAATGCCTCCAGGTGCCAATGTCTGATACACACTGAAGTGACGTTTCACCCATAGGCCACTGTCACAAATGGCACACTTCATGGGCACTTTTGGTCTTGTGGACTTACAATGGTTTACGTGTCCGCTAAGTCTACAAGATCGAGGGTATCCCATTGGTCATTTAAGCTTAAAGAAGGATGCTCGTGAGCGCCCCCTTAGCGGCTGCTATGCGCCCTCGATACACACAAGCCCGCAAGTTTGAGAGCTACACAGAGGATTTTACCTGGCAGTCAAAGCGGTATTTCATTGTGAAAGTGCAGATTTAGAGGAAGACCGTGAGGGTTTAGGGTGCCATTTCGGACAGGGTCAATGTTACCACTGACAGAAAACAAAATAATATGAAGTATCACCATCTAAACTTGAAATGGCTCTGAAATTTTACTGCAGATCAAGTACTAAACGCAATCAAATATTAGTGTCACTGTCACTTGATGATGGGTCTGGTGAAGAAGCTGTCAGCTGTCAGAAAAATATTGATTTTAAAAATGTGGAAAATTATAGTTTAGAGAATATGTTTGAGATTTTGAATCTGAGCCAGATGCAAAATGTACTGGGAAATGAGCTCTGACAAGGACTGTGAAACATCTGCTCAAACCGAACCCTTCCCATCTCCAAAAATATACTTTCTTTTATTCTTCTGTAATTGATACTCTAATATCAGGAGAATTTTATACTATCGCAACAGGATAACATTTCAATCTATATCGATATACTATAGTATATAGTACAATAGTACACTATAGTACACTATATCTAACACACAATCCATCCGTGTTATAGATCCGGATTGCTAAAGAACCGAATATGTAAGAAAGATTGGTGAAACATTCATGGATTTAAGGGTTAAAAAAAGTTCAGACTCTTCGGCAGCTTAGTTATCTGTGAACGCCCATTCTCCTCTTTGAAATGACTGATTTTAATCTCTAATTAAAATGTTCTAAATCTAAATTTAAAAGATTTTCTTTTTTGAGCTTTCAGTTTGACTTTCAGCTCTCTGCTTCAAAAACAAGACATAATTCACAAAGACCTAACCATTGCTAAAATACTTATAGAACTATGTAGTACTAATATATAAACTATTATACCACCAATATGATTATATAGCTACCACAAAACAAAACAAAAAATGAACTATTTTACTTTTTCTGTCTTGGGACTCTTATTTTGAAACGTGGTTCCTGTGTTTTACTTCCTTAGTTTGCCTTAGGTGTGTTTGACTTCATGATGCGGCCGTGGGCAGACCGATCACTGTACGAAATTAAAGCACAGCGAAAGCGATTCAAAAGCATATGGAGCCTTTTGCTCTCTAATCGCTCTTGCGGTGCTTTGATGTCACACACCAATCATTCTGCACAGCACCACTTCAAGTCAAAAACCTCTTGTTTCCTTAAAAGGGGGGGGGGGGTGAAATGCTGTTTCATGCATACTGAGCTTTTTACACTGTTAAAGACTTGGATTCCCATCCTAAACATAGACAAAGTTTCAAAAACTAAGTTGGACGGTTGATGGAGTATTTCTGTATCAAAAATACTCCTTCCGGTTTCTCACAAGTTTCTGAGAGTTTTTTTGGAGTATGGGTCGGCTTGACGTCAAAAGAGCGGAAGGTTCTTGTATGGGCTGTACGGGCTCTTCTCCCGGAAAGGTGCGCGCGCATGACTAGATGCACGCCGCCCATACACACTGCTCTTAGGTGCAGCAGATCCACTAGTCCGTGCAACACGTCTGTCGCGCTGCGCTTCACTTTGTTCATATGGGTGACATCAAGCGACTTCAGCGCTTCAGCACAGCATTCCGGGAAGGCAGCGCTGCATTTGAACCGATTTGAACGCAGAAATGATGGGAAGTGTCACAACATACGCTTCGGTCGCAAAAGTGGATCTCCACGGTCTCTGCTGTCAGGACTTCACAAAATCAACAGTTACCAAAGAAGTGTGTTTTTGACGGAGCGGTACCAACGATAAAGGTTCACGGTCCTGCTTTGGAAACAGGCGGTGAGTAAAACTGCTTCAAATGTCTATGCTGTTGGCTATCGTCACGTAAGTAAACATCAGTAAACAACACGATCGTGTATAACGTTAGTTAATTTATCAATGGAGCATGTGATCTATGGTGTGTGTTTAAATACATTTGTTTAGCTGATCAATATAGGTGTCAGTTTGTTTATTGGAAAACCACCCAAACATAAACCTAGCGTTCTCACAAAGCGTGCTTCGTCATTCAAATGCGCTAACGGTTACTCCATTGTTGTTCTATGTATAACATTACTCTAGTCTGACAAGCAAAACCGTTTTGCTTGTTACTGCTAACGTTTAGTCGCATACAATAGTCCATAAACCGAATCATGTCCTCATAAACTGTAAACACACACAAATGTTGACAGGCCACTAAATACAGTACACCACAGAGACGGACGTCCTGCTGTTGTTGTTTCTCCTGTTCAATTTTTTTTTTCAGCCTCTGGATCTGATTCTGGATCATATATGTATTAGTTGAATCTGATAGCCATGGTTTCTGAATCTTTTCTTTTTCATGGAATCTGATCTCCACGCTTGAGGATGTCAGCTTTCAGAAGCTCTCGTTGCAGTAGCTGCGCGCTCGTCATTCTTTAGCTCCGCCCACTCGATACGCCTCCAGGTGCTCTGTTTTTTCTCAGAAAGACTCGGTACAGCCCATATTTCTTTTATAAATATAATAAAACTAAAGACTTTTCGGAGATATGAAGGATGCAATACTACTCTATAGGTACTCAAGATTGACATGAGATTGACTGAAACTGAGAGCCCCTTGTGTATGTGTAACTAGAAACAGTCTCGTGGTCCGGATGGAAACCTGTCGAAAATCAACGTCACTTGATAGGGGGGCAGGAAAATCATGGGGGAGCGCTTAACATTGTGATGTCTGTCAGCTGCATCGGACTATGACATCGCAGATGGACAATGGCGCATCGTCTATCGGCCCAACCCTATTCAATAGTTGCCCTCATGAATCTCCATAACTACTAATCTTTTACCTGTTCTTTGTTTCAGCCCTTGTTATCTTGTGTATTTAAACCCCAGTGTTTCACATGTTATTTGTCTGGTGTTGATGGATGATATATGTGCGTGTGCATGTTTATTCAAGTTCCAGTTCTGGTTTTGCCCCTGCCTGTAATATTTTGTATCTGCCTGGGTTTGCTCTTGTTGCGTCTGTTTAAATAAATGTGTCTGCTGCACTTGGATTTCTGAAACAGCCACGTTAACAACTAAATTGTCAGCCACTCTATTTCCACATATTGTAAGAATGTCTGCTGAAGGTAGTGGTCAGATCTCCTCTGGGCATGACAGGGCTTAATACATTCCAGCATAGAAAAAACTCCACGAGAACATTTCTGCATGTTTAGTCTATGCTGTTGAACTGGTCAGAATACTATTTAAATAAATGAATTTTAATTAGCACTTGTACTAGTTACCCAACAGAAACATTTTATGTCAAACAGCCTTAAATTAGTGCAGATAAACTAGATGGTGTGAAGCTGTTCAAGCATAATTACGTTTAATCATGAGATTTAGTTGCTTTGGCATTTCTTCTATATTGTAATTTGTAATTTTAATTGTAACGTTTAACCAATGTACAACATCTATTTGTTTTTGGATTGATGGATAATCAACCCTGTATGCCACAGTATCTTGCACAAATGTCTTTCCTTTATATTAACACTGAAAAATGTTTTTGTTTTCATCTTAAGTTTGAAAGTCATGGATACGATACTAAACAAAGTCAAAAGGAGAAATAGGCCTATGCTTATAATGCTGGGATGCATGCCTAGCATTTGTATGATCTATTTGTGTAATTAAAGAGAAAATGAGATCCAATCATAATACTCATGAAAAAGAATGCACACTCATTTCAACACCAGGCAAATGTACGTGTTATTCAGATTCCACATGTGCATGGAATATGAATGTTAATCAAAGGTATAAAATAATTTAAAAACACTATTTATTAAAACTTTATCACACAATTCTTTGGCAATCCAAGAGAATTCAAAAATTATTAGCTGTATAATATACATTAAATGTTAACACTCTACAAAAATGCTGGGTTAAAAACAACCAGAGTTGGGTTGAAAATGGACCTATTAAAACAACCCAACTTGTTTTTTAACCCAGCACTTTTTAGAATGTATAGATTTTTTTTTTTTTTTAAGAAGGAAAAAAAATGGTTATTTTAAAATGTAATAACATTCCACAATAATACCTAAAGGATTATTAAGAACATTTGTTCAATTTCTCATTAATGCAATTATCTAATCAACCAGTCACATGGCAGTTGCTTCAATGCATTTAGAGGTGTGGTCCTGGTCAAGACAATCTCCTGAACTCCAAACTGAATGTCAGAATGGGAAAGAAAGGTGATTTAAGCAATTTTAAGCGTGCCATGGTTGTTGGTGCCAGACGGGCCGGTCTGAGTATTTCACAAGCTGCTCAGTTACTGGGATTTTCACACACAACCATTTCTAGGGTTTAAAAAGAATGGTGTGAAAAGGGAAAAACATCCAGTATAGCCCTGTGGGCGATAATGCCTTGTTGATGCTAGAAGTCAGAGGAGAAGGCCGACTGATTCAAGCTGATCTGATCTGGTTTTTCTCTGACTGAAATAACCACTCGTTACAACCGAGGTATGCAGCAAAGCATTTGTGAAGCCACAACATGCACAACATTGAGGCGGATGAGCTACAACAGCAGAAGACCCCACCGCGTACCACTCATCTCCACTACAAATAGGGAAAAGAGGCTACTGGAAAAATGTTGCCTGGTCTGATGAGTCTCGATTGCTGTTGAGACATTCAGATGGTATAGAGTCAGAATTTGGCGTAAACAGAATGAGAACATGGATCCGTCATGCCTTGTTACCACTGTGCAGGTTGGTGGTGGGGGTGTAATGGTGTGGGGAATGTTTTCTTGGCACACTTTAGGCCCCTTAGTAGCAATTGGGCATGTTTTAAAAGCCACGGCCTACATGAGCATTGTTTCTGACCATGTCCATCCCTTTATGACCACCATGTACGCATCCTCTGATGGCTACCTCCAGCATGATAATGCACCATGTCAAAAACATTTAATCATTTCAAATTGGTTTCTTGAACATGACAATAAGTTCACTGTACTAAAATGGCCCCAACATTCACCAGATCTCAACCCAATAGAGCATCTTTGAGATGTGGTGGAACGGGAGCTTTGTGCCCTGGATGTGCATCCCACAAATCTGCAACAACTGCAAGATGCTATCCTATCAATAGGGGCCAACATTTCTAAAGAATGTTTTCAGCACCTTGTTGAATCAATGCCGCATAGAATTAAGGAATAAGGCAGTTCTGAAGGCTAAGGGGGTCAAACACAGTAGTAGGTTTTCCTAATAATCATTTAGGTGAGTATATATATATTCCATTTGTCATGTTTATTTTCACGTAACCTGTAAAACACAACTATTGTAATGTTGTAGTTGGAATGTGCAGACCCTTGTCCTCTGCACATTGTTAATGCTCCGAGAGAAAAGATGCCAGCCCTCTTGCCCTGTCTACCACCACCCTGTCCCCCTCTATCTTTTATAAGCTAGGGTCACCACAATCCACCTCTAGTGAATCTGTGCATGTGCATTTCAGAGCGTAGGGCCTTGTTCATGTCTGCTTTAAAAAAAAGAGATTGCCACTCAGGGGACCCTTTCGCAGCAAGAAGTGGCTGTGAGACAATAATTGCGGGCAGACGGGTAGGTGAGAGGGAATATGACAATCTGAAATGGCAAATTGATTTTTGCTCTGCATGGAGCTCAGACTCCCACAAACAGAGAGAAAAAAAAATGAATTAGCAGAATTGGGATGGAATTTAATGTTCAGTTGCACAGGATGGCATCACATCAGGCCCTATTCAGGGAAAGCTGAAATGTTTCACACGTACGCTTTTCTTTAGGCCTTTCGATTTCAGCGTCAAATCACTCTGAATGTTTTGCTAACAGCATCATAAGTTTAGTAAACCCGTGCTTAGTGAAGGCCGAAAAATCTATTGTGTGTACTGAATAGAGCAGAATGTATTTGCATTCATAAAAGAATGTGGAGAAACGTTACGTCATCAGGCAGGAGGAACCACACTGTGAAAATCATTTAGTCCTGTTTAGCCTTTTTTTTTTTTTTTTTTTTTGCTATCTGGCAGAGGTTGCTTCTTGATTAGCAAAATGTAATGAGCCTGTTCTAAAATCCAAACATAGCCACATTTCCAATACCTCACCCACACATCCATGAAAGAAGCTTTAGGGCTATTGTGTTTTTTTTTTTTTTTCATATTTCGTATTTTGAGCTGATTCTTGATTCCTGAATAGCAAATTTTCTAGACTCAATGGGACAAGAGCTTTGTCACATGGTCTCGGTGTGTAATGGGACTATTTCGAGCATGAGGCCTTGAATAAAAGCAAAATCTCACATTTGATGTTGGGGAGGCTTTCAAAAGAAGAGTTAATGAGTCATCACTCTATGACATAATTGCTCCTTTTGATTTAAATAAGGAGCTGCACATAATATCAGCTTAATGTACAGTGCCTTGAACTGGGCCTTCTTATAAATTCGTTCCTTTAGTACTATTATAATAAAGGTAATTATAAGATTAGATGTTCATTATTGAAGGCCTTTAATTGCGTTTTGCTTCGCTTAGATGAAGTGCTCTTTTTTATGTATATTTGCAACAGGTTTCATCATAAAATGAATGAATATGCTAGCCGAGAGCGGCCCAGGCGGATCCACAAGAGTATTGGGACTTATTAGGGGATGTTTCTTAACTCATCTGATGATCTGTCCTTGCATATGCTCTTTGTAGCGCGTCTCAATGGGCTGATGGTTCCTGACACGTCTTAAGCACATAATGAAGACTACTGTGGAAGTTTGTCACAAATGTTAGTTTTCAACAGGCCTGTGGTCTATGAATATTTGCGATAACATCAAGAAACATTTGGTCAACCACAATACCTTTCATTCCTCTTGTTTTGATTAATTCCATAAACAAGCTCATCAAACGGCGCGGCAGACTCAGCAACGTACAAGAGTGTGATGGGGCTGACACCTGCTAATGAGCACATTAATATTTATGGCGTGATTATAAACTCACAATTAACATTCTAAACAGAACATTTTATCCTCGCTTTCATGCTTGACTTACAACACCACAGTCATTTCTTTTGATTTTATTAAGTCTTTTATTTATTGTGATGCTCCACAGGCCCCAGAAATGTCGGAGCTGCTAACAGAATAGTAGAGATACAATGTGTTGCTCTTTTATGGAGACTAAAGCCTTAAAAATGCTTCTGTGAAAAGGGTTAGCGGGCTTATGATCTGCCCTTTTCATATTATTTAGCAATTTTAACTTGTTTTTAATAACAATACCAGTAGCACTTTATTTTACAGTTCTGTTCTTCATGTACATACTATTTACTTATTATAGTTATTACAATAACTGAGTAATAACTAGGTACTAACCTGGGGGTAATGTTAAACCTAACATTAACCTGTGTGGTCACCTTATATTAATCAGTATTTTCTTTAGGAAAGTACACTGTAAGTACACAAACTGTAAAATAAACAATTAATATTAAGTTATTTAACTTATATGCCCTTGTTTTCTAGTGTATTCTCTACTGTGTTTGACAACAGCATGTACACATGCGGTCATGATCATGGTCAAGCATGTACATGGTTCTGACTGAGCCTAGAAAAAACAATGAAGTGTTCATACTGAAAATACAACATTCACCACAGGGAAAGAATCACCCAAAGGAGCGTTGTTAAAGAGCCTGCCCACTGGCAACAAGAAAAAATCGGGTCACTCCCATTTAACTTGTCAAGCTGACCTCAAGCTGTTATTCTTTAAAATTTTCCCAGTCAAAAATCCGAGAGAGAAAGGTTGATCTCAGTACATAACAACCCATGGCGAGCTGTGATGGTACAAATTATCCTCACTACAGGCTTTACTGATGACTGTCTGGTGCCTCATGGTTTCAGATTTAGTTCATCAAAATAATTATCATGTAATAAGGATCAAATATAAAGTGCAAAACAAAAGAGAGGCAATAATTTGCAAGATTTTGGTTGCATATAAGAAATACCAGCCACCAAGATTGTAGTAGGTTCAGAAGTAATTGTGCAAACCATCTGTTTCTAGAGAGATTATAAATGTGGCTTTTAAACATAAACAATATGCAAGACATGTTTTTAAATTTAAAAAGTGAAGTAGCTTTTTAAATCATTATCTTAGTAGGCTACTGTAATTAGGGAAATATTATGGATTGTTAATGATTATATTTAAGCAAGTACAACTGTACAATCCACATTTAAATCAAATGCCAATGTATGTTTAATGAAACAAGTAAACAAAAGAAAAAAGAAATGAAAAACTAATATCTGTATCGGCACATAACTTAAAACCCAAAGAATTGCCCAAATGAAGATATGTATATATATATATACAATGTCACCTGTACATATTATTGTTTCTTAAATATTGTGTATTTCACATTTTCTTTATTTAAATAAATTACATTTTTTAAACTTGTGTACTACTTCCATAAAAAGCAGTGCTGTAAAAAAAAAAAAAAAAAACGCACTCTTAAAGTACTAATATGTACCATTTAGGGGTGAGTAATTACACAGATGTACCTTTTTCCCTTTTTTACTTTAGATATACCGCCCCACTGACAGCACTGTAACTTTTTTCTGAGAGTGTACTGTAACTTTTCTGCTTTAAAATGAAAGCATTAAACTTTATATTAAAACTTTATTTTCTTGTCTAGCAAACTTTTCCATGAAGCATTTGGTACTTTGAGTTTTATCACGTTGGACGGGACAAGGGTTTTCTTTATTGTATTGCAAACATGCAATTCATAAGCCATGTCATATTTCATGTTCACGAACTGCAGTCAATAAAAAAGGATTATGGAATACACAAAAACACAGTAGGCCTATGTGATATATCATATTGTTGAATCTCTTATGATTCCTATTTTCAGTTTAAGGCGTGTGATGTTTTAATGTCAGTGAAGGCAAATAGCTCTTCTGAATCCTTACAGTATATGATACTTGCTCTAGCTGAATAGCCACACCACTTCAATTTACAACATGTCACAGCACACAATATATAAAGAAGAGCTACAGTGCCCAAACCATTTCATTTTCACATTAAACTAAGTCCATCGATCAAAAATCTCCTGCCTCATTATGCTCCTCTCATAGCAGGAATTCTCGGACCTGAAGGCGATCACACTGAAAACAGAGAGCATAAGCACTGCGCTTAATTCTTTAGCAATTTAGCACTTCTGAATGCATGTAAGCTAATGAGTCATAGAACTCATGTGAAATTGCTCATAAATCTCTTTGAAGAAAAGGCTTTAATATCAAAGTTTTTGATCAAACACTGGAGTAGATTCAAAACCTGCAATCATATAAGCTCTAATCATGGTATGTGTAATTATTATGCCTCTTTTTCTTCTTTAGCACCATTTCATGGTGCACCAATCGATCAAATAACAATCCTTATTGGCAGGTATTTGTCTTAACCCTGTGATCAATGACAAAAAAAAAGGGTTGATCATGTTTAATGGCAGAATGCACAAAATCATACTGTAGAGCTTCTCCAATGAATGAAAACTTATACTCAGCCTCCAATGCACAACATAACGTAAAGGATGAATTACTGAATTTTACTAAGTATTCACTGATTTATATCAGATTACGATTTGTTTTAAATATAAACTTTTTTGCCAAAAGTATTGGGACACACTTCCAAATCACTGAATTCAGGTGTTCCAATCACTTCCATGGACAAAGGTGTACACAATCAAGCACCTAGGCATGCAGACTGCTTCTACAAACATTTGTGAAAGAATGGGTCGATCGCAGGAGCTCAGTCAATTCAAGAGTGGTACCGTGATAGACCACATGTGCAAGAAGTCCATTTGTGAAATTTCCAGACTACTAAATATTGCATGGTCAACCATTAGTGGGATTATAAAAAAGTGTGCATGGTGGGAGCAGTGGCGCTGTACACAACTAAACAAAATAACATCATTTTCCTGGAGTTTCTGACAAAATGAAGAACACAGTCGCTGCATAAGCTTCCTTAAGATCCTAATATTAGGAATGTGTGGTTGAACTTTATTTTTAACGAAGTTCCAGCTCACGTGGGGAAAGACATGTTCACTTCATTTCACTGCAGGATCGTTTGTAAACAAATCTCCGGTCGATGCTGGATTTAGATCCAACAGGAATGGTGCAACACACTTATGTGAGTAAAATATGTTTTTATATGTAATAGAATTGCATTGTTATCGATTGTTTTGCTTATGTGTCTAACAGAAACATACCTTTAGCATGCTGGACTCAGACACATATGGGCCAGGGCTCGCAAAGCCTCCAGGCCGATGAATCTCAAAATATTCCTTTCTTGATCTGTGCTGTTGTCTCTCTCAACTTGACATTTGAAGGGCGGGGCACACGTGCACCTGTGTGTGTGTGTGTGGGCGGTTCGCGCTTATAGCAACCAATCGTGCGGGCTATGTGTAATCTAAGATAGTCCAATCTGTGATCGAGAATCATTCTGGTTGCCGCTTTCAAAACAATCTCTCCTCTCCCTCATGTGAACTGACAGGGAAGCTTAAGCTCATTAAATATGCAAATCTTACACCATCAAAATCCAGCGTTTTACCCTTATTTACTTACCCCTAACTTTACCCTCAAACTTACCCACACCACCACACCTGTCCCTAACTTTACCCTTAAACTTACCCACACCACCACACCTGTCCCTAACTTTACCCTTAAACTTACCCACACCACCACACCTGACCCTAACTTTACCCTTAAACTTACCCACACCACCACACCTGACCCTAACTTTACCCTTAAACTTACCCACACCACCACACCTGTCTCTAACTTTACTCTTAAACTCACCCATACCACCACACCTGTCTCTAACTTTACCCTTAAACTTACCCATACCACCACACCTGTCCCTAACTTTACCCTTAAACTTACCCATACCACCACACCTGTCCCTAACTTTACCCTTAAACTTACCCATACCACCACACCTGTCTCTAACTTTACACTTAAACTCACCCATACCACCACACCTGTCCCTAACTTTACCCTTAAACTTACCCATACCACCACACCTGTCTCTAACTTTACCCTTAAACTTACCCATACCTCCACACCTGTCCCTAACTTTACCCTTAAACTTACCCATACCACCACACCTGTCCCTAACTTTACCCTTAAACTTACCCATACCACCACACCTGTCCCTAACTTTATCCTTAAACTTACCCACACCACCACACCTGTCTCTAACTTTACACTTAAACTCACCCATACCACCACACCTGTCCCTAACTTTACCCTTAAACTTACCCATACCACCACACCTGACCCTAACTTTACCCTTAAACTTACCCACACCACCACACCTGTCCCTAACTTTATCCTTAAACTTACCCACACCACCACACCTGTCTCTAACTTTACACTTAAACTCACCCATACCACCACACCTGTCCCTAACTTTACCCTTAAACTTACCCATACCACCACACCTGTCCCTAACTTTACCCTTAAACTTACCCACACCACCACACCTGTCCCTAACTTTACCCTTAAACTTACCCATACCACTACACCTGTCTCTAACTTTACCCTTAAACTTACCCATACCACCACACCTGTCCCTAACTTTACCCTTAAACTTACCCATACCACCACACCTGTCCCTAACTTTACCCTTAAACTTACCCATACCACCACACCTGTCCCTAACTTTATCCTTAAACTTACCCACACCACCACACCTGTCTCTAACTTTACACTTAAACTCACCCATACCACCACACCTGTCCCTAACTTTACCCTTAAACTTACCCATACCACCACACCTGACCCTAACTTTACCCTTAAACTTACCCACACCACCACACCTGTCCCTAACTTTATCCTTAAACTTACCCACACCACCACACCTGTCTCTAACTTTACACTTAAACTCACCCATACCACCACACCTGTCCCTAACTTTACCCTTAAACTTACCCATACCACCACACCTGTCCCTAACTTTACCCTTAAACTTACCCATACCACCACACCTGTCCCTAACTTTATCCTTAAACTTACCCACACCACCACACCTGTCTCTAACTTTACACTTAAACTCACCCATACCTCCACACCTGTCCCTAACTTTACCCTTAAACTTATCCACACCACCACACCTGTCCCTAACTTTACCCTTAAACTTACCCACACCACCACACCTGTCCCTAACTTTACCCTTAAACTTATCCACACCACCACACCTGTCCCTAACTTTACCCTTAAACTTACCCATACCACCACACCTGTCCCTAACTTTATCCTTAAACTTACCCACACCACCACACCTGTCCCTAACTTTACCCTTAAACTTATCCACACCACCACACCTGTCCCTAACTTTACCCTTAAACTTACCCATACCACCACACCTGTCCCTAACTTTATCCTTAAACTTACCCACACCACCACACCTGTCTCTAACTTTACACTTAAACTCACCCATACCTCCACACCTGTCCCTAACTTTACCCTTAAACTTATCCACACCACCACACCTGTCCCTAACTTTACCCTTAAACTTACCCACACCACCACACCTGTCCCTAACTTTACCCTTAAACTTATCCACACCACCACACCTGTCCCTAACTTTACCCTTAAACTTACCCATACATCCACACCTGTCCCTAACTTTACCCTTAAACTTACCCACACCACCACGCCTGTCTCTAACTTTACCCCTGCCACCACACCTGTCCCTAACTTTACTCTTAAACTTACCCACACCACCACACCTGTCTCTAACTTTACTCTTAAACTTACCCACAGCACCACACCTGTCTCTAACTTTACCCTTAAACTTACCCACACAACCACACCTGTCCCTAACTTTACCCTTAAACTTACCCACACCACCACACCTGTCCCTAACTTTACCCTTAAACTTACCCACACAACCACACCTGTCCCTAACTTTACCCTTAAACTTACCCATACCACCACACCTGTCCCTAACTTTATCCTTAAACTTACCCACACCACCACACCTGTCCCTAACTTTACCCTTAAACTTACCCATACCACCATACCTGTCCCTAACTTTACCCTTAAACTTACCCATACCACCACACCTGTCCCAAACTTTACCCGTATCTCAGCTCAATATCAGCAAAAGTGTTTTGCAATACAATATGAGCACAATAAGTACAATGCACTTATTTTTTGATGTAAATTATATCATAGTTAAGGCCAACTAATAAAAAGTAAGGCCACACAGGCAAACAGGAACAGAAAACAATATGTTACAATAAAGTTTTTTAATATAAAGTATCTTTAGGGTTTCTAGTGCATAGCTAAAGTTGGAAGAGAGGTGAATCAATCAGTTCTGTTTTCAGGACTGCATGCATTGCACATCAGGCTGTCCTGGTCCATATCAGACACTTTAACCCGAAAACAGGAGAGGTTTACTAATATTTCCAGGGAACAGACGTGATTAATGTGAAGTGACAAAAGAAAGAGCGACACAGATTTAGAAGTGAGGTTAACCAACAGGCTGCAATAGCCTGAAAACCGGCTAAGCAATGAATGAATAATTTATTTCTTAAAGTTTGGCCTTGGCTGCATTAGCTTATAATTTATTTTCTATTTCAAATGTGATCAACGTTTGCATAAGTACTAGATGTTTTGGGCAATTTAACATGTGACATTTTAATTATATTCTGCTAAAATGAACAAAATTACTTTCTTTATTTTTGCTGAACGATATTTATGTTTATCACATAAGATCTGAGTCCGTAAAATGATCCGAACTTCTCACTATACTATGCTTCGCTCATCATACATCACTTACTCCCTTGCTCTGATTGGCTGTATGTCTTTCCTGGTTCGGTTGAAACAACCCAAAAATCACAGCCCAATGGAGCAGTATCAGACTCATATTCTGACTAGGATCTGAGTATGCCAACGTCAGGCTATGCATTGGCTATAAATGCCATCAATTATTTAAGTAATTACAGGCTTGCTAAGGAAACATAATACCTTTTTACACATGTGCTTAAAGGCCTTAAAGCACTTGAACCCAGTTAATTGCTGCTTGCAGCTATATTTAGGGCCCGGACACTGATGGTATGAGGACCTGATTGGAATTGCTGGTAACACTTTAGTATGGGGAACACATATTCACTATTAACTGCGACTTTTGCCTCAATAAACTCCTAATTTACTGCTTATTAATAGTTAGTAAGTTAGTTTTTGTCGTATTTAAGTTTAGGTATTGGTTAGGATTAAGGGATGTAGAATAATTAAGGTCATGCAGAATAAGGCATTAATATATGCTTTATAAGTACTAATAAACAGCCAATATCCTAGTAATATGCATGATAATGAGCAACTAGTTAATAGTTAACAACTGAATCTTAAAATAAATTGTTACCAAATTGCTCAGTCTATTATTTTTCTTCATCGAAATTAATCGCATTTTTAAGGGCCTAAACATGCTTAAAAACTCTGATTAACTCCTCGTGGAAATTTAACCAGAACAACCTCATATTTGGTCAGTCTAATCTTAAGGCCTTGATGATGTTAAATTGCAAATATCTCGAGTTTTCCCTGAAGGGTGTGTCCAATGAAGGGCAGCCTAACAAAGTCTGATGTTTCGTCATGACACAGGAAGCTGTTGTAAGTCAAGCATACAATGTCCAACCTGCCCCAAACTTCACATGTTTGAAGAGTCCTGGGCTGAAGACATCTACATACCAATATTCAGTTAGTCATAGCACCACTTGTTGGCAAAAGGAAATGGCATGCTAGCAACACGTAGCTGAGTACTAAAGCATGCTATTATCGCCATGAAACAGGTTGTTGTAACTCAAGCATACAATGTCCAATCTGCCTCAAACTTAACCATTGAAAAGTGCCCTGGCCTGAAGGCATCTACTACCAAAATGTAGGTATAGTCATAGCGCCACCAAATGTTAGCAGGAAGTGCCCAATACAAATGACATAGTCTGACATAGACTGACACAGTCCTTATATTTTTATATACTTATTGCATATTGGCCATCAAGTCTGTGAAAGACTGGACTAGGAAGGACACAGGCTCACTAGGATGCAGCCTTCTTTTTGAGAAGCACCCAATATGCATCTTTATTGATTAAATACACAGTGTACCTCATAAAACACAGTATTATTTGAAATTATGAGATTGGTCCCCATTAAAAAATCGATAGTAATGTATTTGGCAATATACTTCTCACTTTGGTTTTGCTTTACAAGATAAAATTCATAATTTGCAACTTCAGGGAATCTGCGGCGCCTTGTAGAAATACAAATTGCCTGGTATAAGAGCAGTCCATCATGATTACCAAAGTCAGTGAATTATCATATTCATCATGTTAGGATTCAGCAGTCCTGATGGAAATCTAAGGAAGCCCAAATTTTCAACAATCTTTTATAAACAGGGTGTTTCATCCTGACACACAGCACTTTTTATTAAATGTGAATGGAGTGCTAATCAAAAATAGCTATTTTCCGGGGTGCCAGATGAGCCCAGAAGTGTCGCCACCGAGTGTTTGAATGTAAATAGTAATTTCATCTATACAGTGGCTGCGAGTTGTATTTTTACTTTTATCTGAAAACTGTTATTGATTCACTAAACCCCCAAAACAATTGTTTCTGTTTGTTGTCGGGAGAACAACTTGCAATCTTAAAAAACTGACGAGCCTCTTTCTGCCTTCTTAAAACTCAGATATATCTGTTATCATATGTATGTGATGTGACCCTCACCCTCTGAGCAAACTGCAAGATTAATTAAGACTCTTCCCCTCCTCGCACTGTCTGCCCTCCCCTACTTATCCTTTTATAATTTCACCTTTACCATGGAGAATACCATCCAGGACTCATTACTATGAAAATTATATCAGTATGCACTGCAGGCAAGACCTAAAGTATTTTTCTTTCTTTCTTTTTTTTCCCCCTTGCTCCCTTCAAACAGCATGTTTTTTTTATAATTAAGAAGAATCCCTGCAGCTGTTGTTGACCTGCTCTGTCACATGGAGAAAGAGCTTTGGAGAAAAATCAAAGAAAACCGTTTTCATCAAAGATATTACCCACAGCCTCAGTCCAAACCAGGTTACACACCTGATAGAAAATGCACATGGGGTTATATTCGTCTTCATGGTTTTTATTCAACAAATCAAATGCAAAATCAGAAACTAGCTGTAGCCATCACAAGTATGGTAGATACATTACATTATATGTCTAAGATAGCTCAATATGTGCTTGCTTATTCAGAAGACAATCAAACGAATGTGTTATGCCAAAGAACAGGTTCCTCCCCCCTCATTATCCTCAAATCCTGTATCGACACAGTGGTCTTGTAAACTTCCACTTAATTTCATACTAGCACCCTGCAGGGTCCACTATCAGCGATAAAGACCACCATGCATAAACACAGCAAGAAGCAAAGCTTGTTACAGCTACCAGCAAACATCATATTAATCAATGAACATTGCTAAGATTTCCACACAGTGTTGGTAAGCAACACTAACAAACATCAAGAGGACACGAGGGAAATCTGGCAGGTCAGGTGTCAACAGCAACCAGTGGAGTAGAAGTCAATGCATGAAACTAAATGCATTAAAACAAGCAACTCTTCAAATTCTACTGCTTCACTTGTGTGGTTAACCTGAGATATATATATATTGAACATTTTGTCCTCAAAGTTGATGTATTAGAAGCAGGAAAAATGGGCATATGTAGCAAGCAAGGATTTGAGGGAGTTTGACAAAGGGCAAGTTGTGTTGGCTAGAGGATTGGGTCAGAGTATATCCAAACCTGCAGCTATTGTGGGGTGTTCCCCCAATACCACTGGCAGTGGTCAGTGTCTAGCAAAAGTACCCCAAGGAAGGAACAGTGGTGAACTGGCGACAGGGTCATGGGTGACCAAGGCTCATTGATGCACGTGGAGAGCGAAGGCTGGCCCGTGTGGTCTGATCAAACAGACAAGCTACTGGAGCTCAAACTGCTCAAGAAGTTAATGCTAGTTCTGATAGAAAGGTGTCAGAATATACAGTGCATCTCAGTTTGTTGCGTATGGAGCGGCATAGTCGCTGACCAGTCAGGATGCCCATGCTGACCCCTGACCCCGCCAAAAGCACCAACAGTGGCACGTGAGCATCAGAACTGGACCACGGAGCAATGGAAGAAGGTGGCCTGGTCTGAGGAATCACGTGTTCTTTTACATCGCGTGGATAGCCCGGTGCGTGTGCGTCACTTACCTGCACCAGGATGCACTATGGGAAGAAGGCAAGCCACCGGAGGCAGTGTGATGCTTTGGGCAATGTTCTGCTGGGAAACCTTGGGTCCTCCATCCATGTGGATGTTACTTTGACACACTCCACCTACCTAAGCATTGCTGAGACCATGTTCAGCCATAGAGACCATGTTGATCCATAGAGACACAACAGTGCAACTTAAAGGACTCAAAGGATCTGCTGCTAACATCTTGGTGCCAGATACCACAGCATACCTTTACGGGTCTATTGGAGTCCATGGCTTGAGAGGTCAGGGCTGTTTTGCCAGTAAAATGGGGACCAACATAATATAGCGGCTGCTGTGACACTTGCTAAAGCAGTGACGCCAGCAGTCCACACTGCTAAAGAGTAGAGCATTTCCAAATAAAACCGGAAACCAAGGGTAACGCAGATTTGATGAAACTGACAGGCGACTCCCTCAGATGTCCCGGTTAAAATATCAACTTTCTCACGATATACAAATAGTTAGAAACATTTGCGATATTGTAAGAACTCAACTGAACAAAATATATAACACTGGCCTATAGTGGTTTTTGGATATTTTACTGCAAAAATACTACATGGTGCACCTTTAATCAAAGATCCCTGAAAAATGTGCCACGGTTTCCACAAAAATATGAAGCAGCATAACTATTTTCGACACTGATAATAGTAAGAAATGTTTATAGTACCAAATGTTTTTTTTAAACAGAAACAGTGTTGCGTTGAACAACCTGTTCTGATGACGCAAGAGTTGCATCTATTGCAGCTGAGAAGGGCATTCTTTGTGTTCTTTCGGAAACATTTTCGGAGCCTGATGAAAGCAGTGTAAATACATGTGTATTACTGCAAAACACGCTCAATGTTACAGTCACTGCCCTTTTCATCCAGAATAAAAGAGAACATCCCAATCGAGTGAAGGGATTTGTGGAAACTGATTCCTAATTATTGAGGTCCAACATTTGCCTCACATTTCAGGATGACAAGACAAACACTTCAGGATTAGGAAAATCCACCTCTTACCTGTGAGACTGTGTTATGATCTGTATGACCTTATTCTGAGTAGGCTTATCCCTATTACTGATCACTGTTGTTCTATGATGTAATATTTACCATTATATAATCAGAGGACTATAGATATGTTTATGAAAGTGTCATTCTACAGCAAAATATATAAATATGTATAGTATTTTTATGGACCCATTATGCGAGCTGTATGCTTTATACCACATGGTTTATATACATGTTGCTGCTGATTGGGCTGACATTTTTGACAAACCAACCAAACGAGAGAAAACACATCTCAAACCCATTGCACACCGTTTCCAGGAATCATGACGTTCAACAGGAAACTGTAGCAAGACGTTTCAAACCGGTTTGAGCTTTGAACGTGCCCCTGATTATTAGAATAATTTATGAGGGATCATGTGACATTGAAGACTGGAGTAATGGCTGCACAAATGTGTAGCTTTGCACCACAGAAATTAAATTATATTCTAAAATATATTAAAATAGAAAACAGCTTTTGAATTGTAATATCAATCTCACATCTCACAATATATATATATATATATATATATATATATATATATATATATATATATATATATATATATATATATATATATATATATATATATATATATATATATATATATATATATATATATATATATATATATATATTTTTTTTTTTTTTTTTATTTTTTTTTTTTACTGTATTTTTGATTAATTAAATGCAGGCTTGCTGAGAAATAGAGACATAAAAAATAAAAATAAAACACATCTCCTAACTTTTAAACACAAACTTGGCTGTTATTAATAATGTTTATGATGATGATGCATTTTATTAAGTTGCTCAAACAATAATGAAGCAACTTTGGCATTGGCAGTAACCAAAATCCAGATTAAAGAGAAAAGAGAGAAATGAAGATGACGAATTACTTACTCAAATAAAACTAAAAGGAAAAAAAAATGCAGATTAGTGAACAAAATGAATAACTACAACAAATAGCAGACTGTCATGAAATTAAGTGTGAATACTGGCACACCCTCGTATAAAAACCCACACAGAACAAAACCCACAGGCTTGAGAGAGTAACACGTTTAGCCTTGAAGCTCCTAATGGAACACACAGCAGCCAGAGTGAACATCTGGCCCTCATCAGGAGCCATCGACAGGGAGCCACACGCTCAGCCTGCAGATGGTGGAGAGGTTCACACACAATGAGAGCTACCTCACATCCACTCCATCTTTCTCCTCCTTTCTGTTTCGCTCTCACACATATAGGCAATGCAACGCACTAACAAAGACCCATTATAACCTATGAGCATCTGCATTTACTGACTCCAAAAATGAAGAGCCTGACACAGTCATACATCAATAAAAGCTCATACACACCAGATGACAGTTGGAATGGAAATACGCCTCAGCTGAAAAAAAGAGCTCTCGGCTTCCAGGAATATTAATGCGGTTTTCGCTATTAATGCACGAAACAAATGAGGAGAGAAATGCGCACATCTGGGTGCAGCACACATATGAGGGCGTTAAAGCAGTTCATAAGATTTAAATGGTGTGGTTTAGAAAGAGTTATTGATGGGAAATGTACGCAATGCTTAAGCAGCGTGGGATATTCAACCATTTAGACTGTTCTCTCATGCACCATAAAAAGAAAAAACACCCACGCTGCAATCAAAGTGTGAACCAGTATGATGCTTTTTTGTTTTATTTCACCAAAATGAAAATATAAACCTGGAAAGTCAAAGACTCTGAGCGGACTGAAATGAAGCATCTCTTAAAAATGTTGTATCGCTTTCTTCTCATTCACGCAGTCATCATACGAAGGGCTATTTAACCTACAGAATGAGCCGCAGCTTTCGGGCTGCCAGTATCTCTTACTGTCACATGTCAGAGACTCCTGCTTCAGTAAGTATTGGAAGGGCCTAAAGCAATTGGTTTGGGCACGTAATCTTCAAGGCATCCGCGGGATCCGGCGGGGAAATGAGAGCCGGGGAGGCCGTGGACGGCCCGTGCCTCCAGCCAGCCGCTTTCAGTATTCCAGAGCAGAGCCAGAGCAATTAACAGTCCTATTGCCTTGCCTCCGCACTGCTCTGTGTTTGCCGTGTGCTATTAGGCACCGGGTAGCACCTGTCAATGGACGGCCGTTCTCCCAGGCCCCCAGCATGCCGGCCGTGATTGATGACAGGTCACCCGCAGACAGTCCCTTTGAATTTTCAATTCTTCCATGGGGAAATTGCTCATTTCTTAGAAGTACATTTTCATTTTTGCAGCAAGACAGCCTCCTAAGTTTATATATTACTCTGGGCCGGCTGTGGAATTGTGATGTATTGCGGCATGCATTGGACACGAAAAATGTTCATTTGCGCTGACTTTATTACGAGCTATTTTTTCCACCGTCATCGACGTGCCAAGTTACCACGGAATACAGATTTAAGCGAGCGTGACGTTCTTATTCAGATAAGCGTGGCAAACACCCTCACTCCTCGTAGCTACAGAGTTGAGATTGTCACTTTGACATTGTACGGTGCTTTTTTCAGCCATTGGGGCCTTTTTATAATACAAAAACTTGTATCCTATTGGACGCGCCATTGACTTCAAAGGAGGTTATTTGTCATCGTACAGATTTACACTGTCACTCAAAAACATTTATATCACTTTAAGCTCCTCGGGTGTTCTCGGTCGAGGATGGCAGAGGAGTGGTGATGCTGTGTTCTGGCAGGGGCACAGCAGTCTGCAAGCTCAGAAGCACCGTGATTACGGCTGCGGTAAACACCTAATAAAATTCCTGTATTTGAACCGCACTCGTACAAAAGAGCATCTGCTTCTGAGAGGTGGTTAAGGCTGACTGTATTAAGACTTCACAGATTCTGCGAGCTTGGGCCCGACCCAAGGGGCTAAAACCTGCACAGCGAGTGTTCGGGTGTGTAAATATTTGGAATGCTTATAAAGTGTTTCCTTTTTGGACAGATGATTAGCTGGAACATCTGGAGGAGAATCAAGCCCACATCTTTTAATAGGAGCTCCAGATGCCAAAAAGAGTGAGTTCTGCAAGCGGTGTCAGAAAACAGAAAGACAGGAGAAATGGGAAGAGGGCTTTAATAACAGCAATTACGCTTTTAATTAACCCCTGTGGTCCGCTGGCTTTCTCAAACATAAATCGAAAAGTCAGGGTTTGGACTCTGCCCCACAGCAGGCATTTTTTTACGACGCTAAAACATTAGAAGAATAGAAATGAGGAAATGGTGGCGCGAAAAAACTGTAAAACTTAAATTGAAATGCCCTAAAAGAGTCATGCAGACAACTGCAAGCAGCTGCTGACTGGGTTGTTTTACAAAATGCCACTGACAGGCAGTAATAAGAAAGCAGCACAGTCTGCATGTGTGCCTTAAATCCCACAACTCCTCCTTTTTCGGCCTTAATTAGACAGACTTAATGTGAAGTGAAGTGTGACTGATACTGTGATATTTGTGTCCCTGATGGAGGCAAATGTGATGCTAACACCTCTGCCAGCAGTGGCCCATCAGCGGGCATCTGGAGAATGCACAGGGGAGCCGAAACCTCACAGCTTCCACCACCTAATGAAGCCATGCTTGGTTACCGGACTCCAAACAAACAACCAAACCAACAAAGCAAATCATATAGTCTGCATGTAATTTAGCTGTGTTAACACATTTCAGACCATGGCTTCCGCCAGAAAATTGTATGTTTCTTTGGTGGGCCTGCAGTGCCCCAGAGGAAGTCAGGCCAGCACATGACACATAAATATAATATAGAGCTAATTACTCCATAAAAAAGGTCCACTGTTTGGTTGCAAAGGAAGACAGAACTTCACTCTCTTTAGCCTCCTTTCAATCAAACTTAGGTAGTAGATAAAGCTATATGCGTCATAGAGCTTTTCAGGCTTGCGAAAATAGTTGACCCTGGTTCAGTATAGACACTGGGTAAACGGAATCCGAAGCGGAGTATAATAAATAAATAAAAAATACAATGCACATGCATAAGTTACTTACATATATTTTTGTTTTTAGTTTTTTTTAGTGTTTTATTTATTTATTTATTTTTGCTACATCTTACAAAAAAAGTCCCTCAAATAAAAAAATATGATTAAAAAAAATTGTTTTGTGACATTAAAAATTGGGCAGATAACAAACGAATCATGAATTATAGTTTAGCATAAAACTTGACATTTTTGATTTAACAAGAAACAGTTTTAAGATTTCTACGGGCTAGAGTTAAACATATATATATAGACTCTCTCTCTCTCTCTCTCTCTCTCTCTCTCTCTCTCTCTTTCACACACACACACACACACACACACACACACACACACACACACACACACTCTCAAGTGTCATTGCAGAGGCTGAGAGAGCAGCATTCCCCCACCCCCTGTGCGCCCTTGCAAGTCATTCTGTCAGGACGCTTTACTGTTCTCTGGCCTGAGAAGGCCACCCAGCTTTGTCACCTGAAGAAATAAAAGTCAGACCTGATTTACCTGATGAGGGGCTTTTGTCTGGTCTCTCCTTGACCGCAAACTCTACCTTGTCTTCCATGCCAACCCCCAATTTTTTCCCATTTAAAAGCAGTGCATTTGGCAACAGCTCAACCCTAGCAGCATTTAATCTAATTAGATGCCACTGCTCATTTTAAAGAAATATTTTTTCCCTCTCCACCTTCGCTAAAGTCAAGATGCAAATTTTCCAGGTTGTCCACTTTCCTGTGCCATGGAGACAATGGGATATCGTTGCTAGTTCCCAACCTGATAATTAACAGCACTTCAGAGCCAGATCAAACGAAAATGCGTATAAATAGTACGAGCCAAATAGTACACCAAAATGAGTTTTGGCCTGCATATGGTACGCGTTTTTTTGCGTGCATATGATACGTCCTTTATGGCTTATTATATGAACCGCCCGCGCCACCACCCTAAACCTACCCAAGAGCGTGTCATATGCACACCATAAAGTGCGTATCATATGCACACGAAAAACTGCGTAGCATGCACGGCAAAACTCATTTTGGCGAATCCATTCCCCGAGATTTCACACTCGTACTATTGATCTTAATATTCTTAATATTCCATCACTTTCACATTCGTACTATTGATCTATGAGATCGTGTTGCCACATCACAGATTAAAACCCAGACATAAGAATAAAAGGTCACCTCACTATTTTTAGAATTACAACATTCATGTGCCCATCACGTGTCAGTAGTCTCGCCGCAGGAGTTCAGTCCAATAAGTGGTATTTGATCAATGCATCATGCATACGAGTCACTCAATATCATACGGCATTACAACATACTAGTGAAAGCTAATTGACTGTAGCACTACAAACGTGAATAAATGTAATTTCACAGGCAATCAACTAATGTTCTTCTGTTTGCGCTGTGATTAAGAGTGACTAATAGACTACAGCAAGCATAAATGACCGTCAAAGCGCATTTTTGTCCATTGGACATTTATCTGTACCCCTAACCACTCTATCGTACTCTAATCACTTGGGTGCCACCACCTTATACAGCATATCGTAATAGTGTTTTATCAATTTGCTTTCGACCTGGACACCTGGAAATTGCTCTAAACGGCTCATGCAGTGAGCTGAAAGAAATATTTCAATAGAAAAATCATTCTGAGCTGCCACTGGTTGCTCATCTTGACTTTTATAAGTTAATCCCCTCTGCTAGCATTATCGATTCGCTCAGCAGTAAGGCTAATTTGGTCTCGCATACTAACGCTGAGTTTATTCCCAAGATATATTTGCTCACCGCAGGAGGCCAGCGTTCATTGCAGCAAAAAGCCAATAATGGCCATTCACAACTTTGAACATCAAAACTCTACTATTAGAGTGTTTTATTAATTTAAAATGTATTTATTTGGAGAGCGGTTTGTCAATTGTTCCTTATAGATTGACTTAGCGCCCAATGACAATACTGTGTTCATAAGCTCAGCATGAGAGTAAGTTAAAACAAAATCTTTCTTGTATAATGATTAAAGTGCTATTCAAACATAAGTCAATCTAACTGCAGACTATCCTAATTTCTCTTTTGTCTGTGAATCTGAATTAAAATGTCCTTTCATATCACATCTTCGTTTTCTTTTTCTGCCCTGCTGATGGATTCATATGTGGAAAACGTGGTCTTTTTGAGGAAAGTGTCTGGCCTCCAAGTGGTGTGGAAAGCTTTTGAACCAGCATCCTTCAGTCTCTTTGCCTCCACACATCAGAGAGGCATATCTTGAAAGTACCCACACATCACTAAAAGGAAGCCTGAATATGCTGTGAGGTCAGTTTGGGAAACAGGTGTGTTTGAGTCCTTATGTGAGTGAATGCATCATTGTGTGTTCTTCCTCGAGGTAACGCAAAAACAATGTGAAGTGACAGCCATGACACACAGGCCATTAATAATAAATGGGAGTCCCAGTGCTCACAGTGCTATCAACTGTCATCCAGACAACATCAACAACAACAACTCAAGAGTAACTCCCACAGCCACAAACCTTAATATTCCATCACTTTAACTTTCATCAGTTTCTACCAAAACTGCACTCCTTCACTGTCCACATTCTCAAACTAGAGATAAAAAAACAATTGTTGTAAAGTAATTATTGTCATCTTTAGTGACTCTCATGTCATTCCAAACCTGCATGACATCATTATGTTATAGTATAAATAATACAAAAGGTCACTTTTTTAAGTACCAGGCACTCTTGTGCTTATTTCCCATACAAAGGTGGTGGACGGATAAAAATGGTACAAAAAGCCCTTCAAACATCTGTAGCTGTAGCTCAAACAGTAGAGCATAGATGTGCAATGTGCAATGTGCATCTGCAATGTATAGGGTACCTAGATAAAGCATCCACCATATGTACACATACATTAAAAAGCATTATTCAGTTAACTTTCCACTTTCTCTTTCAAAGAAGACAGAAATTCATGCAGGTTTGGAACAAATATACAAACACTGAACCCACCCCCCTCAATAGCTATGTTTTATTCAAGACAAAGCATGCACTCTAAAAAATGCTGGGTTAAAAACAACTCAAGTTGGGTTGAAAATGGACAAACCACTGAATGGACCTATTTAAACAACCCAATTTCTGGGTTTGTCTATTTTCAACCCAACTTGGGTTGTTTTAACCCAGCAATTTTTAGAGTGTGGCTATGACCGTTCACTCAATCGTTCACACTCTAGAACAAGAGGCCAGGCATGATTATGCACCAGGATGAATCCAGGGCCTAATTCACCAGCATACGGTCTGACGATGGCTCTGAGGATTTTATCCCGGTACCTAACAGCAGTAAGGGAATGACCCTACACTCTAAAAAATGCTGGGTTAAAAACAACCCAAGTTGGGTTGAAAATGCACCGACCCAACAATTGGGTTGTTTTAACCCAATGGTTGAGTTGTTCTTACCCAGCAATTGGGTTGTCTTAAGCAACATTTAACCCAACCACTGGGTTAAAACAACTCAACCACTGGGTTAAAACAACTCAACCATTGCGTTAAAACAACTCAATTGTTGGGTCGGTGCATTTTCAACCCAACTTGGGTTGTTTTTAACCCAGCATTTTTTAGAGTGTACAAGGATATGTCTCCCCAGACTATTACTGACCCACCTCCATACCGGTCATGCTGGATGATGCTACACATAGCTTAACGTTCCCCACGGTATCTCCAGACTCTTTCACGTGTGTCACATGTGCTCAATGTGAACCTCCTCTCATCTGTAAAAAGAACAGCCACTTACCAATTCTGGTGTTCTCTGGCAAATGCCAATCAAGCTGCACGGTGCTGAACTGTGAGCACAGGTCCCACTTGAAGACGTTAGGCCCTCATGCCACCCTAATGAAGTATGTTTCTGACAGTTTGGTCAGAAACATGCACACCATTAGCCTGCTGGAGGTCATTTTGTAGGGCTCTGGCTCCTCCTGTACCTCCTCGCACAAAGTAGCAGATACCAATCCTACTGCTATTTCCTTTCTACATCCCTGTTCAGTTCACCCCATGTAACAGTTTCTTGGTATCTCCTCCATGCTCTTAAAACTATGCTGGGAGACACAACAAACCTCATTGCGATGGCATGTATGGACGTGCCATCTTGGAATAGCAAGACTGCCTTTGCAACACCGTTGAGTTGCAGGTACTGCCACATGCTTAAGACAGTGACAAGACCCCAACAAAAAACACAAAGACAAATTATATGGGAAGAATAAGGAGAGAACAACTGTCTATGGCCACCACCTGTAAAATCATTCCCTTTTGTGGGGTTTGTCTGCTGTTGCCTCTCCAGTGAACCTGTTGTCACTTTCATTTGCACCAAAGTAGTTGAAACTGACTCACAATCACTTATTCTGCCTAATTGGGCAGATTTATATCCGTGAAGTTTAAGTTACTCTGTGTTATACTGTGATGATCAAGGGTTCCTTTAATTCTTGAGAAGTGTATTTGAGCTCCACATTGAGGCATGTTATACTAGAACATTTTCTTTTCATTGACTGGCACTGTCATATTTTTATTTTTATTTTTGGGGGGGAAGGATAGCATTGAATGAATTTACTTCAGAATTCACTGTAGAAGCCAAATTGCAGAAGATATTAAGGTTTGTTTTTATTATTCGATAGATTATATTTACAGTTTGAAAATTGATTGTTTGTTTTTTCTAATAAAATGTTGAGGTTTATGCATAAAAAAGACATCTATCAATGATATAAGAAAAACGTATTATATTCTCTGAAAATAAGTCTTAATAATGTAATAATTTATCTGACACGATTTTGCTTTTTTTAGAGCTTTTATTTTTATATAGAGACATGAATTCTGTTGCCATGACCTGTGCTATTCTAGAATCTTCTCATTGTGCTTGCCAGGCGGAGAGTGAGAGTGATGTTATATATTCTCACCAGTAAATGAGATTGTCCCATAGAGTGCCTTAGGGTCTCTGATAGTGCAGTCAGGGTGAAAAGTGGTGTGGCAGCATAAATTAGCACCTGAGCCCAGAGAATTTTGCAAACAGCGGGCAGGAGAGGATTCAGATGGCACCTGTCCACTCTGTCTAGCTTTCTATTATCACACAGACAAGGCATCAATTAAACATGGCGGACACAGACAGTGATACTGTCAGCTTGTTATGCAAGTGTGTATACACGTCTAGCGGCCTCTCGGTTGTTGCTGTTTAAAAAGTTGCAGGAAGGTCTCCGTGGCTTTGTGGCAGGTTTCCACGGCAACAGAGTGGTTCACGATATCAACTTTTTCCAACTCAAACCGACTCCCATATGTTACTGTCCCTCCCTGGGAGACCAGTGAAGCTCGTTTAAACGTATTCATCTCTCACAAATCACATAGCCGATATTGATGTGTGTACAGAAGTACAGGACTAATATAATAAAAAAAAGGGGTGGTGTGATTTACCTGACCGAAGGGGTCGTAAAGCACTGATTCATCTCATATCATTATCCAAAGTGTTACACTGGGGTGCCTTCATACTTGCACAGACATATTAGAGAGAAGAACATGAGTAATAGAAAGAAGAATGAAGGTTTTTTTTTTCTTTCTTTCTTTTTTGCTAACTGAGCATGCTGTGTTTCCTCCTGTTGTTATTGAGTAGTTCATATTGGTAAGTGCTGTCGGACCTAATAGAGTTGGAGTTGCTATTGGTCCCATAGGGAAAGTAGAGGCCATAATCGGAAAGTGAAGAGAGAACTGCTGCAACTAAGCCTGTGGATTGCTGAGTGAAGGAATTCATGAGTAATTAGAGGCTGCATTTAGTGAATCCATGCCCTCTTCTCGGCTGTTATCTGAACGAGTCCCTATTCTGCATTTAAGGGATCTGAAAAACAATCTGACACTTCACATTTAAAAAAAAAAAAAAAAAACCGACGGAAATTATGATGGCAAAAACGTAGACAGACTTGCTGCGGTGGCACATCTGAAACATTCGTAATTTTGCTTTGGGGTTACAATGAAGTTTTATTACCTTAATTGTGGATTTCAGTGGCATCTCTTCCCAGAATTGTAGCTGGGATGTGTGTCAGGGGAATAAAACGGCTTTGTTTTGACAGGAGGAAATCATATTGATGTGATAAAACACACTCCGCAATCTGCATCTATCATGCCCGGCAATGCTAAGGACATGAAATACAGCGTCAATGGCCCCTCCTATTTACATGAAATGATTGAATGTGTTGTCCTTTAAGGAGAATGTCAAGCCGTAGGACAGCCCCTATTGAATTTCCCCGACTCTGCCCTGCCAACTACACTTGGTGATGTCTAAATGTTGGCTTGATGGATTGGAGTCAGAGAGTTTGTGATGGAAAGCATTCAGGAGTGTCTGGGTAAACACTTGTAGGGCTGCGTTTTCACATGAAAGACGGAGGTGATCGTGGCGGGGCTTGTCAGCTTTTTGCCTTTGCCCTCGAGTGAGGTGACAGAAGAGCAGGCTGGAGCATGAATACAAAAAACCCTGGGATTAGAATAAGGCGTGCACCTTGTGTTTTATTTATATTAATATTGTTAAAGTAATAGCACAAAACATAATGGTTTTGACGGGGTGGAAAAAAGAGCCGAAAGAAATATATTTGTATTGTTTTTCGAAGGATGATTTAGCACTCTTGGAAGTGTAAGGGGAGTATTTTCTGTTCACTCATCTTTCTTGTCTAGCAGGCACAAGGCTTTGTGATTAATGAAAATTTGCTGTGATCACTGCTATGGACCGAGCAATGGTGGATGTGTATAGAACGAGTTGATTTGTCTATTTCTTGTGGCTTGAGGCTTCAGCAGGAACCCTGCTGTCTATATTAGCAGTTCAACGACTGCAGAAAAAGGCCCTCAAAATAAAGTATGACCCTCAGGACACATGTTTACGAATTGTTACACAAGAAGTGTTTATTGTTCTCTGTCAGGGATGTTGTTTTACTGTCTAGGGACTGGCTTGCTGAATTGACAGTGAAGCAGTGCCTTGTTCCTCTCCAATTACCAGGCTCAACAACATATTTTTTTTCTGCACTCCCTCCTGTTTTAGTTTGACATTTGCAAGATGGCTTCCCAGCATAAAACAAACAAGTGTCTCTTTGATTCTCAAAGGTATTAAAGGATGGCCAAAACATTAGCCTGATGTTCATAATTCAACATCTCTGTACATGTCATACAACAAAAGGCAGTTTATTTATTTTGATGAGAAATATATAACCTTGCTGTTTCTTTTTTATGTGAGAAATATGATGAATTATGTATCAATATATATTAAATATTCGAATAAAAGTTGTCATGTTTCATGTCAGTGGCCTGTTGCATTAAGACCATTTCAGCTGCTACCCAGTTTGAGATTAGTTTGAGCAAACTTTGTTTTTTCAGTGGAACTCTGTGGAATGGTTTTTAGCGGGTTTTATTTGCATGGTAACTTATGCTACTCAGCTAACCAGAGCAGGCTCCAGAGCAGGTTTTATTCTGGGTTGGAGATTGCAGACCAAAACTGGACCAATCAGCTGTGAGTAAAGTGAAAATTAAAACAGTTTAGACTGAAAGAATGTTAGAGACAAAATTGTCCATCTTTTTCTTCTAATTATTGATTATATTGATATTATATGAATTTTAATTATTATAATTTATATAATGTACTCATATCATTACTATACACATTTTCAATTCATAGTAAACTTTGATTTTCAATTAATTTAAATATAAATGCAAGCTTTAATATACACTATATTGTCAAAAGTTTTGAGACGCCTGCCTCTACATGCAAATGAACTTGACATTCCATTCTGGCATCCCATTTTATAATCCGTAGGGTTTCATATGGAGTTGGCCCACCCTTTGCAGCTACACTATATTGCCAAAAGTACTGGGACACCCCTTCAAACCATTGAATTTAGGTGTTCCAATCACTTCCATGGCCATATATGAATAAAATCCAGCCCTTATGTTTGCAGACCGCTTCTACAAACATTCTCAGGAGCTCAGTGAATTCAAGCGTGGTGTCGTGATCGGTTGCCACCTGTGAAAGAAGACCATTCATGAAATTTCCTCACTACTAAATATTCTACGGTCAACTGTTAATGGTTTTATAACAAAGTGAAAGCAATTGGGAACAATAGCAATTCAGCCACAAAGTGGTAGGCCACGTAAAAATCACAGAGTGGGGTCAGCACATGCTGAGGTGCGCAGAAGTCCCCAACTTTCTGCAGAGTCAGTAGCTAAAGACCTCCAAACTTGTGTGGCCTTCAGATTATCTCAAGAATAATGCATAAAGAGCTTAATGGAATGGGTTTCCATGGCCGAGCAGCTGAATCCAAGCTTTGCATCACCAAGTGCAGTGCAAAATGTTGGATGCAGTGATGTAAAGCACTCTTAGTTACAGTGAAAGGAAAACTTAATGCTTCAGCATACCAAGACATTTTGGACAAATTAATTTTCAAATTCAACTATATGGGAACAGTTTGAGGATGCCCCTTCTTTTTTCCAACATGACTATGCACCAGTGCACAAAGAACAGTTCATAATGACAAGGATGAATGAGTTTGGTGTGGAGGAACTTGACTGGCCCGCACAGAGTCTCAACCTCAACCTGGCAGAGCACCTTCGTGATGAATTAGAGTGGAGACTGTGAGCCAGGCCTTCTTGTGCAACATCACTGCCCCTTAAAAATGCTTTTTAGAAGAATAGTCAAATGTTCCCATAAACGCACTCATAAACCTTGTGGAAAGCCTTCACAGAAGTACTATAATGACAGTTGCATAATGAAGGTACATGATGAATGAAGAGTAAACTTGCGGTTTGTGCTGTAATAATAACAACTACAAAACAACTGATCTTTATAACTGCAACAAATAATTTTTCATAAATAGTTACTCCAAACCTGGCGAGGATAAAGAAATGATGTCTCATTAGTGTAATGATATTGTATAATGATGGTACATAATCCATAATGGAGTGTAACTTCATGATGTGTAATGAATCTTACCGATTCAATTAATGTATGTTATAGCTGTAATACTGCACTCATTCAGAATTCTTAATTATTTAGAAACACTTGCATTTGCAGTCCCCATTTACCCATTTATCTCTACATATTTAGCTGCAGGGAAAGCATTACAGAGCATACAGAAACAAAAGTCATGTCACTGAGATGTTTGTAAGCCATGAAGGAATTATACTTCTAGCCACCTCATTGTGGCAGATAACTCTCTGACAAAGAGAAGGCTAAATAAACACAATAAGCCCCCTGAAGGCTGTGCCGCTCCCTTTAAAAGGGATTATTGTATCTACCATCATCTATAGATCGTCTTTATGTGAAAAGAGAGAGAGCTACAATCATAAACCATTCATTACCATCTCTGCTATTTTTATTCCACAACAACACAGCTCTGTCCTTTAAGCATCTCTGAATACCATGTCTGTCTCCTCCATAGGGGTGGACCTGTAAGAGGGAAGGCACCACTGAAATAAATGGCCTTGCTTACTGCCCCTGTGGGGATTTTTAAAGATCAGGATCAAGTGTGCTCTACAATTAGACCACATCAATATGAACGCTGATAGATGGTGATTGGCCTTGAAAGAAACACTGTGGGGGCCACAGCACAAAAACGAAACCTTTTCCAGACAGACAGTCTAATGCGTTTAACAGCCTGCTCTTTCACATTGAAACTTATATGCAGAATCAGAATCAAAGTTTTCTGTAATTCACATTATCCCCCAGTTTCGCAGCCAAGGCTTAAGCTAGTCCCAGACCAAAAATCATGTTTTAGCTGTTTTAACTGAAAGCAGCTTGCACTGGCATATCTTAAAATATGTCAGTGCCATGGTTTTGTGTCAAGATGCACACCAGTAATGTCTGTGTTTTTTTTTTTTTTTAAGGCACCTTTAAAAATCCGGTAACACTTTAGTATGGGGAACACATATTCACTATTTACTGCAACTTTTGCCTCAATAAACTCCTAATTTACTGCTTATTAATAGTTAGTAATGTCGTTTTTGTCGTATTTAAGTTTGGGTAGGATTAAGGGATGTAGAATAAGGTCAGCAGAATAAGGCATTAATATATGCTTTATAAGTACTAATAAACAGCCAATATCCTAGTAATATGCATGCTAATAAGCTACTAGTTAATAGTTAATAACTGAACATTAAAATGAAGTGTTACCAAAAATCCTAATTGAAATAAAAAGGCCTAATCCTGGCTTAATCTAAGCCCAGTCTGTGAAACTGGACCCAAGTGTTAAACTAATCAAGAGAAACCTGAGATGAATGTAAACTTTCATATGGCATTCCATTCAAATTCATGCAATGTAAGTTATGCAGTAAAGCCTTGTTTAATATTTAGAGTTAATATGTCAAGATCAAAATTTCTTGCAAAAAAACTGGAAACATCTCATAAAAGACCTCAATCAACAAATTGGCCTGACGACCCCACTGCAGGATTGTCAGCTACAATATCTTTCCTAATTTGTTTGTCAAGCATTATTTATGCAGGAGCAGTTTGAAATATTTTCACAGATGGTCTATTGAAGCCCAGTGCCCAATTTACAGACTCTCCCATTTCTTCTTCATGACCAATCGGTTCCTCACAATTGACGACTATGAATCCAAAGAATGCAGCCTCGGTGCTGTTGGCATTCCACATGTGCTTTCATCCCCCAAGAACATCCCTTAGCCAAGTCCAACACATCTCAACATCCCAGGCCTAGTGTGTTGTTTTGTTGGTAGGGCCGTTTGAAGGCGGCGCTAATGAGACGGTCTCTTGTGTATCAGCATGTAAACACTGACGGTGTGTGAACTATGGCACTGCTGATTCCCATTTGGTTCAATTACAGCTGAAACCGAGAGCATCAGTGGCACCAGTCTTTATGCGTGTGCGCCTGTTAGCAATGGCCACATGCTCTCCAGACAAAAATGGGAATAATCAAAGTCTGTAATTATTTGGCCAGTGAGGGGTGACGGTATGTTTTCTCTTGGCTGACGCAAGTAGATTGCTTTCATACATGGCTAAAGATGGCAAAAGAAGGCAAACTGATATAACCTCAGTCCACCCTGAAGTAAGTTCTGGCTTGTATCAGATACACAAAATTTTACAGCAAACAAAATATAAAATAATAACAGGATCTACTCTTTTGGGGTAGTAAAGAAATTGGCTATTTAGCGGCATTCCCAAAATGAAAAATTGTGGCCAATAAGGTGATAAATGTCCAATGTTGAATTCTGTATGGTTTAAATAAATTAGCAATACAAACATTAAAAAGTGAATTTAGGTGCAATATCGAAATGTATAAAAAAATGGGTATGTAAATGTGTGATAGAGTGCGGTTATATATATATATATATATATATATATATATATATATATATATATATATATATATATATATATATATATATATATATATATATATATATATATATATATATATATATATATATATATATATATATATATGATTCCTGTTTTATTCATACTTTTAAGTGAGTGTTAGATGATGGAACAGTTAATTTAAAATAAATAAGAATATTGATGATTAAGTATTGGATGATACAATATATTAAATTGTAATTATTATTATTAATTATCATAAATAATATGAATATGACATATCAAAGATAACTATTGTCAATAAAATTTATATCAGCCAATAACCGAAATGGTACAAATGCATCATGCATACCTATTTATATTAAACCCGTTATATTATAGGAATTTCTTGGTTTTCTTTCACTGTCTATGTTCATCCTGTAGTGACTAAGATTAGTTACTCTATTCTGTCCCTCTGCATAGTGTCCTTTTTTACTTTCCTTTAGCCCCAGCACAGCTGGGATCATGGGCTCTGGGCCGGGCCGTCTGCTGTCGCTACTCTGATGGTGATGTCTTGGTCTTGGATGAACTGGTGGAGTCTGACCGGGAGCCAGGGCAGAGGAGTGGGAGGAGAGAGCAGGTCATTCAGGTTCTGGTTGGTTTGCTTGTGGCATATTCTCAGAGGGGGGCAGGACTAATGATGGAGATGATCGCGTATTCGTTAATCACTGCCACTGGGAGAGGGGAGCGCCCGAGGAGGCTGGATGGAGATCACAAAGTCAACTTGGCAGATCTCAAACAGTTTAAGACCCTATGGAGCAACTCATCAACATAGATATATGCAGGCTATAGTGAAGGTGGCCTAGAGTTAGATTAGAAATAGCAGATTTTTCAGTAGTAAAGGTGGAATTTTACAGTCACATGAATAGTAATAGACCTGCTCTGTCATCACAACCTTTCACTGCAACCCCATCACCACAAACTGACGTTTTTCTTCACCTTTGAGTGATTCTGTTTAGCATAGTGAGGTTATGAAAGTGGCTGAGTGCCGCCATGATTCTGAGGGATGTGACTATATAAGACATTTATGTACGGTATAAGAATTTATGAAGGTTAAATGTGCTATCCAAGGATTCGTTACGTCTTATCTTCCGCAAGAACCTTGAACAGATGGGCCATTTTCCTTGTGTAATGAACACTTATTAACAAGGGGTCAAAGTGTTTAACATCTTCATTTAGTCTGTCTTTTACCTCTATGCTGAATTAATGTCGAAACGACTTTATGCGTGTCAGAGCTCTCTCCGTTTTTAGTCTCGGTTTCCTCTTGACGGTCGGATATCACACTAGGCGAGGCAGCTGGAAATGAAGCTTTGCTCTCTTTGACCTTTTAAGAGTCATTAGAACAAGGTAATATCACATACTTTTCTATGGAAATTACAAATCGGTTAAAATCTGCCCAAGTACAGTAAAACTCACTCCCGTCTTCATTCACAACCGCAAATGACTAAATCAGAAAAAATCCCTTTTTATCACCTCATAGCCTGTAGGTCACCAATAATCCTTTGAAAGTGTCTTCTTTTGAAGTTAAAATGTGCAGATAACTAGTTCAATATGGCAGAGCCACTGTCCTTGTTTTGGTTTTCTGCAGTCGGTTTGTTTATCTGTGAATATTTACACTTGTCAAATGAATTTGCGGTCTCTTCATCACTTGTACTCTCTAAACACTGCAGTCATGCCATTGCATCCATCTATATAGTCAATTTTTAATGAGTTCAGTCAAAATGACTTAGCAGTGATTTTTGTTGTTTGTTTTTTTCGGGGTTTTTTTTTTCTCGGTTTGTTGCTGACTTGTCTGTTCTCAAAATGTATAGCTGCTTGTCTACTAGCGCTTACCTGAAAAAAGTCCCCTGGCGCAGTGTTCTTCGTCAAACTATTGCCGGCCAGAAGAAAAAATAGGTCATCTGTTTTGATCACTGCAAAATGAGTAGAATTCTAGTTTTATATATTTATTTTATCTCTGTTAGCCTGGAGCTCATTACTGCATGCCGAAACTATTAGTTGACCCAGAGCACTCAATGACCACTAAATTGTATTTTGCAGGTTACCACAGAAACAGCTCTCTCCTTTCCCACCCAGCTTAAATTGCTGCAATGCTTATTAACAAATGCAAACCATAATTTCTGTCTCCCGTGTGCCACACCATTCTTCATGCTTGTGTGCATGTCTCAGATGTACTTTTTTAATCGAAGGGGATGGGAGGACGGGGTGGGGGACAGTCTGGCGCAGGCATGTCATACATTTATAGCAGTACAGTGGGAGCGTATGGCTGTCATGTCTGCTGTTACTAAGCTGCAGCAATGCCTCTCCGACGCCACTGTACCCTGTAAACACATGCAACGCTCCTCCAGGGACCTCCCTGTTTAACATGATCAAAGGGGGAACGGTACAAAATGCAATTTGATGCGACAGACTCCTCGCTTTTGCACGCGTTAAATTTATAGTGTGTGATATCACCCCATACAGAGACAGATTCAAGAAGAACGTGGTGTTTTCTTTTGTTTTGTCTTGTTAAAACTCCACCTTTGCACTTTAAAAAAAGGTTCAATAGTTAATATTTATCACACAGTAATTATACAGTTTTGTTAATGTTAGTTAATAAAAATACAACTGTTCATTGTTAGTTAAATTTTACTTAGATCCATAAAATAATATTAATATACAACTTTTGATTGTAAATACTAGTGTTGAAATGAACACAGTAAAGGTAAGAAACACTTTCATAATTTTCACTGTTAGATAATGTTAACTAATGCAGACAACTATTTACCTGTTAACCTAAAAGGCAACATCAACACACTGAAGCGTTGTTTACATTAGTTCAAAGGTTAACACTTTACAATACGGGTGCATTAATATGCATTAACTCATGATTAACTAATGCACAGATAATCATGAGTTAATGTATTATTAATGGTGAACTAACACATGTATTAATGATTACTGCATCAGCAACTAATGAAGATTCTACATGATTAATAAATTAAGTAATCATTAAATAGTTATTAGTTAAATATGACATAATAAATCCTTAATAACATATTATATTAACTAATAATTTAAAATAATGTGTTAATTACCACAACGGGTCAAATCAATGCATTCCAGTTGTCTGCTTTAATTAATCATTAGCTAATGATTTATAAAGGTGTCATTATATTATGACTTTATTTGTTGGGGCATATGACTATTAACTAATTGATTAATTCATTTGTAATTGTGGTTATGGGTTTTGAAGTCATTTTGAATTAGTTAAAGGTCCCATTCTTCGCGTGTTTTCGAAGCTTTGATTATGTTTACAGTGTGCAATAGAACATGAGTTCATGTTTCGCGTGTAAAAAAACAGTAGTTTTCACACAATTTATTTATCTGTACACAGCACTGTTTTCTCTGTCCTAAAAACGGCCTGATGATTTCCTTCTTCTATGAAGCCCCTTCTTCAGAAACACGTAACGAGTTCTGATTGGGCCAGCGCTTCCCTGTTGTGATTGGACAGCAGCTTAGCGCACTTTACCTGGAAAGGTCCCGCCTCTTACCATAACGGGGAGATGCAAGCACTGAATGCGCGCTCTTCTCCACGTGGGAGCCCCCTATTTTGCGTGTTCTTGTGGGCTGAGGGTTAGTCAACAAACGGTTCTAGTGACATCATCACATCCTTGCACTTCCTGGTGTAGTCCAAACCGGCCGTTCGCTGTTCCCAGGCTTTGAAAGAGAACTTCTGTTAAATTAAATATCTCACTTGGCATTGAACTTTGAGCTTTATAATTTTACAGGTATTATTTATGCTCTAACAGCAACATTACACACTAACTAAAGTTTGAAAGATGGAATCACGAAGATCTGGACCTTTAATAGTCATGTACCCCAACAAGTAAAGTCATAACATAATGACACCTTTATAAATCATTAGCTAATGATTCATTAAAGCAGACAACTGGAAGTTTAAATGCATGGCTTTAACCCCTTGTGGTAATTAACACATTCATTTACATTATTAGTTAATATAATATGTTATTAAGGAATTAATACATTATGTCATATTTAACTAATAACAATTGAATGATTACTTAATTTATTAATCATGTAGAATCTTCATTAGTTGCTGATGCAGTAATCATTAATAAATAGGTTAGTTCACCATTAATAATACATGAACTCATGATTATCTGCGCATTAATTAAGCATGAATTAATGCATATTAGTGCACCCGTATTGTAAATTGTTACCATTCAAAGTTACAGTTTTTTGGAGAGAGAAAAAAAATTAATGAACTTGACAAACTACTTTGACCTTGAGCTTATTTTTTACTCTTAAAACCCTTATAGTGACTGTAATTTCTTAATTTATGTAAGGAGTTATGCAAATGAAAAACAATACCTTTTACAATGGAACCTTATTGTAACGTGTCACAGTTTTTTTTTTTTTTTCTTCAACCCAGATGATGAGACGACAGCCATAGTGCCATAGAACGCCCACTTCACTTCAGACAGCCGCTTTAAACAGACATTTAAAACTTGAATACGCACTGCACCAGATTCCCTCCGTTTGAGCAGATGCCGAGTGACAGCACAGACGATTTAGTGTGTTAAACTGCACAACAAACTGAGCCCCCCGGTGTGCATCTGTAGGTCATTTCAATAATAACACAGGGAAACAGTAAGCGCTTCCCTTAAGGAAGACTTTAAAGTTTTCAAATTAGTTCAGCACTTTTGCGAAAGAAAAAAAATAATGAGAGACAATGATCTCTGACCTTTACCCATGCTCCTATTCTCTACTGTGATTTGACAGAAATAGAGAAGGTGACTAGATGAAAAACTGTTGGCTGATTGCATCTAGCAAGTGACAGCCAAAAATAAGGCTGCGGTATGATAGACAGCAGAGGTTAGCACCTCTATTTCTCCAAAAGTGTGGCAAAAGCACACTATCCAACATTGAAAAGTATTGATTGCGGTTTTGCATGTCCATCACATAAGCTATTTGTTCGTTTCCAGTACAGCCTCTTCAGGTATGAGATTACTGGCATATTTGTAGCCAAAACTGATTTTAAAAGAGCAGAAAGGTTTGCAAAAGACAGTCTGCTAAAGCGCAATTTTCCCCCCAAAAAACTATGCATTCCGTGGCTATTTCTATAATTGGCCCCATTTTAAAATGCAGAGGATTATGAAACCATCCAAAACGGCAATTTGACCTATAAGCAACAAAAAACCAATTGCATTTGTAGTTGCTCCCAGCTGCACGGCTTAAATGTGTTAATTTGCAGACCTGCGCTGTGTGTTTGAGCTGAGAGATGGCCCACAGCACAACTGTATCCCAGATGATCTCACTGAAAAGAGTCAGGGTTTATAGGGCTACGAGCACTTGATCGTGGACCAGAGCTTTGGAGCCTTGGAGGTATCCAGAAAAAAACATCAGTGGATTTTAGGTCAGTCCCTCTGCTGCCCCACATGGAGAGGAGGCCAAAAGCCTCTCTTGCCCTTTAATGTTTAATCAATAAAACCCACCCAGCTCGTGACTACAGGCTAAAATATTTTGGTCGGAAAAAAAAACCTGCATGCATCTGAAAAACGTGACAGGGAAAGGTCGATAGATATTCCTCTCTCTGCAGGTGTGATTGATTGTAACTGAACGGTGCTGGTGATACAGAACTAAAAGAGCTCAGCCATTCATTAAAACACATCAGGAGCCAACATCTGGAATGAAAGAAGGTGATTACGCAGGAGGATCTTGCTTCATCTGACCTCATCTATGGCCTATTTTTATTATTATTATTATTTTGCACTCCTTTGTCTCCCTGGCTTTGCTGCTTGATTTTTTTTTACACGCTCCCTTTTATGTATCTCATTCTATTCTCTCCTCTCTGTTGCTTTCAGACATGTTTGCGTCTGGATGCTAACTTGTTTTCCTGCATAAGTAGTTCTTGGTATAGACCATTTTGTTCTCGTACGTCATTATTAGCAGTTGAGAAACGGAGCTCAGAATAGAGGATTAATTATGGGGGTTTTGTAGTACTTTACTGAGCACAGCTATAGCTCATTTAAAGACTTAGCGAGCTGGGGACTTTCCAAAAGTCTCCCATTTAATCTTTTTCCATGAGAATGCTTTTTCTCCTTCAAATTTAACATATACGTACAGTCGCACTGCCTAATTATAACTATACAGTCACCCACACAAACATACACACAAGAGAAAGCAATGATCAAAGGGAGCGCGTTGCTCTAAAAGGCCTGCGTTAGACTCATTTCACTAAAGGCTCTTAAAACCTACTTAGCGTGGGGGGGTGAAAAAATACACAAAGCATTAGCCCTCAGAATGCCAAGCATATGTTATTGTTGTCTTGATTGTTTCTGCGTGAATATGGAGCGCTTTAAATCTGTTCAAAACCAAACCTCAGTGATACATTCTGGCACAACGTATATAAGGAATATCCCATTAGTAACACTGACCCACATTGGACCCAATGTATCCGGTTCTGCAACAGCGCAATGCTAAAATTAACATGGCACACCAGTCAAAAAGAAGATACAATTACATTCTATGCATAAATCTATAGCCAGGTTCGACTCACCTGTCATGTTAGATTTTCATAAAAAATTACATCATAATCTATTATCACTCTTCTTTTTAATTTTTGTATTTTATTGATAGTAAGAATATGAATAGCTTTTGATCACATTTTCATGTTTAATCTTGAACCTACAGGACTAGCATAGGCTATTTTATGCATTGATTTTTTTGAAAAATTTAAAAGTGTTAAAGTGCCCCATTATGGATTTTTGAAAATGATATTTTATGTAGTGTGTAACACAGCTGATGAAAGTGAATGAAAACATCCTGCAAAGTTTTAAATCTGAAAGTGCACCATATATAAAGTTATGGTCTCTCAAAAGTCAGTCGACTCTGAGTCAATTAAAAGGATAGTTTTTAAAAAACGAATCCCAAGACGCTTAATGGGTTAATAAACTTCAAGATGAAAAAATAGCATATTGCCCACATTTTCAGCCTCGCTTGGCATTTTGATACAGTTCCCACACGTGCACCTAAAAAAAAATCGGCAATTCAATTGTCTTTGACGCATACACTGAACTAACAAATGGGAAGGAAATTCAAGATTAATCAGATTGCAACACGATTCTGCGTGTTCAATCGGTTTGAAATGCCATAAAATACAATAACATTTACTACTGAGAAAGTTTCTGTTTCATTCGTGCTTGCAACTGACTTTCTGGTTAATCAGCAACTCTGGACGTTTCCTTGTAGGACTCTTCCTCGAATTGAAAAAATGTATCCTATGTCTGATTATACAACGTATACATTTTTCAACACTTGACAAGCCGTAATCAAGTAATGGTTATAGGCGTTCCATTTCCGACATGTGCTGCAAGCGATATACCACCTATCACAACTACTGCAAATTAGCATCATGCAAAGGAGGGGTTTGGAAAAATGGATTGTTGAGCGAATAAATTCATATTTATAAGACAATTAAAGTATTTTTTGACATTGCATCCATGTAAACCAGTTGTTGCGGACTCCCACCAAAAGTTTAAGTGAACTGAAATCAATTGATTCTTTGAATCTGCCTGAACTCAAGTCTTCCTCTTGGTCTGCATTGACTAATCAAATGCATAAAGGTAGTAGGTACTGAGGCAATTGTCATTAGATTTAGCATCTATGCCTCAGGCAGATGATGGCTGCGTCCGGAAGCTTAAAAATGCTGCCTTCGGAGGATGCATTCCAAAGTAAGAAAACATCAAGGCACATCTTAATCCAATATTCACTTCCTGTCTCCTGCGATACCTTCATCTAAATGATTTTTGAAGGCAGCATAGATGTATCCTTTTCTTTGATATCCCACAATCCTGGGCTTTCCATTCTGTGACAGTTAAAGGAACACTCAACTTTTTTTGAAAATAGGCTCATTTTCCAAGTCCCTTAGAGGTAAACAGTTGAGTTTTACTGTTTTTGAATCTATTCAGCCGATCACTGTATCTGGCGGTAGCACTTTAAGCATAGCTTAGCATACATTATTGAATCAGATTAGACCATTAGCATCACACTCAAAAATGACCAAAGACTTTCACTAATTTTCATATTTAAAACTTGACTCTTCTGTAGTCGTGTAATAAGACCAACGGAAAATTAAAAACACAAAAACAATTATCTATCTTTATTTATCTTTGAAAAAAATAAAGTCTTTGGTCATTTTTGAGAGTGATGCTAATGGTCTAATCTGATTCAATGATGTATGCTAAGCTCTGCTAAAAAAAACTTGGAAAATGAGCCTATTTTCAAAAAAAGTGGAGTGTTCCTTTAATAATAAAGATGGTATCTGAAAGTTGTGGCTGGTGGTCAGTTTGTGTGTAAATGTATGTTTTTGGCCAATGTTATCTACTAGCAAGAAATTGTTGTCAACAATAAATGAAATATTTGCTCAGAAAGCTCACTATATTATGATGTTTAACATCACACCATCACACTGCCACAGTAGTCCGTTTTGTGAGGTACTTTTGTGCGCAAATGCTGCTTGCAAACGCAGGCAAAAGTCATTGCCTGATAAGGCAGTGAGGCAAGAAATCAGCTGCCTAAGTTTTTAAACACAGCCAACTTATCTTGGCAGTTTTAATTTTGTTCTGGAATCTGAACCCGTACTCTGCTGCGCAGTGGACTGGGGTGGGAATTACAGTTACAAGTACTAGATCACTCTCAGTGTAATCTGTCAAAATGACCACGGCCTTCAGATTTTTCCATCACTGAAAAAAAAATTGTTAATGACGGAAAATATTTGATTACTGAAACCATCAAGTGAGTCGCACAAGTTTAAAAAAAAAAGTGTTTTCAATAAAAACGTGTGTGAACGTCATGATTGACAGCTGAGATTGACAGCTTCTCTGAGCGAAGTAGTCACTGTAGCACCAACTGATTTTTTTATGGAATTTTCAGGTGGAGATTGGAGCTTCAACTTTAATTTCCTCATTTGCATAACTGTTTATTCCACACCATCATAATAAGTTGTTCTGCAGTAAACTGTACTAAGCGATTCTGTGGGAGTGTTGGCAGGACTTTGATCGCGGCTCCACTTCATGCTCAGTAAATGCCCAGACTCGGGCTCGGGCTCGGCCTCTGAGTTCACTACTGTGCAGATTCGGGCTCCAAGATATCAGTGCCATATTTGGACATTGGCAGCTTCATTTAATTGTAAAGAGTAAAGGTGTGTTGTTCTTTTTTTACAGTCTATGGTAGATATCATCACTATAGGAGGTAACCGCACAATGCAACTTTCTCAGTCTGCACACGAAAATGTCAATTTAGGAGCATCCCCAAATAATTTCGCTGGGGTAGGCTCTAACATTTACCAAGCAGCAGTACAGAAAGCCATAATAATCTAGTTTTATAGAGATATGAGCCTTGTCTCTTCATCATGACTTTCATTAGATTTTGTCTCAGTAAATTCCACAGGGCGATAGATCAGCCATGCAGAAATGCCTTTGCTGAATTAATAGGTAAAAAGCCCAGTCTGGGTTTCTAATACAGATACAGCAAAAGTAACCAACATCACTTACGAAACAGGCTGTACAACTATCTTCCCTCTAATGAAGTATTGCAGTGCTTACTAGAATTGGCCTTTGCCTTTTCAAGTCAAACCGCAGTGCAAAATTTCAGGAAAGACAAAGTCGATGCGTTCAAATGACAAAATGACCCCATATGAAAAATGAAGAGTTACCGGAACTAAACGGTGTGAGTGTCACCAACAAACTAGCATCAAGAAATCCACCACAGAATCACTTTAACACCACAAGTGAAGCAGGGGACAGATTGACTTTCGCCATTTAGGTGTATTATCTTTCAAACCCATGGGCTGTATTGGGCAAGTTGCAGACATCAACTCTCTGAGTATCTCTCAAATAGAAACCAACACCACAATTTACTTAACCGAGAAATTAAAAGGTAAAAGGGGGGTTTATTGGTCTTAAAAAATTTACTCAGAACAATTCAATACTTCATAGGGGATTAATCTCATATGGCTCAAGGGTTATACTTTTACATTTTATTTTATTTATTTTATTTTTTTCAATCAATCACTCATGGTGCCAGCAATGCCAAGGTCATGGGTTTGATTCCCTGGGAAAACAAAAAGTGACTGATAAAATGTGTACCCTGAATGCAATGTAGATCACTTTGGATAAAAATAGGGCTGCAACAACTAAATGATAAAAGTGATTATTATCTATAAAATTGATGTGTCTGTGCACTGTACATCTTGTTAAACTTCACTGACTTCAATGAACCAGTACAGAGACCCGCACATGACATGCAGGAAAAAACTAGTAGGTTAAATTGTGTGCACAATTTATTTATTTGTATTCTTGCAAGTCATGTGCAGTGCTCCATAAACGAACGCTGGTGGGCGCAAATTCGTCAAACAGATGGAAAGCAGTAAAACAGGAGTGCAATAATAAAATAAAAAAGTACACTTTGTGCACTCACACACACACACACACACACACACACACACAAATATAAATATGTATACACTTTTTTTCTACATGTAACACAAGTATAATCATATTTATGAGAGCAGTAACAGTCAAGCCACTATTGTTGGAATAGCCCATTAATGTAATATAACAACACTATCTCACGACCAATTCTTGCGTATTTTACGTACAAATTGGACAACTTGTAAAATACGTACGTTTTAGCAAAAATTTGCCACCTCATAAAATATGTACGGTTTAAGCTTTTGTTTTTGTTTATTATAACTGTTTATTTAATTTTTTTAATGTCTGCTTTAAATAAAAAATAATGGTTAGTTGCAGCCCTAGATAAAAGTGTCTGCCAAATGCATAAATATGAATTTAAATATACTTTTCTCAAGACTTTTAGATGCAAGAGTATACTTACAGTGAATTCTGCCTAAAACAATTTTTTGTGTGTGTGTGTGTGTGTGTGTCAGTGTATGTGCCAGAATATTCTGAGGTATTTTGTCAAAATGTACTGCAGGTAAACTGATGTAACTTTTTAATGCAATGTTTTGTTTTTATTATGCTCCATTCAATTGGGAAAGTTAATCATTTAAAAAAATCTGTTATTTTGTATGCGCCCTCATGTCATTTCCAACCTTATTGTATCTCTTATTGTGTAACACAAAAGAAGATATTGGAAACCTTTTAAATGTTCTTTTTTTATCTCTTTTTGTGTTCCAAGTTTGTTACAACATGAGTGTAAGTTCATAAAACAATACATTTGGGGTATGTACATAGTTTAGTTTGCCTCAGCTGTACACATGACTTATATGATATAAGATAAGATGTTGTTGTTTTCCCATGATATATGATGTCTGTATTATTTGGACATGTCAAAGTTTATGCCAAGAGAATATGTCCTATTTTTAGCACATGACAAGGAACAAGGAAAAAACTGGAAGCTGACAGATCATTATTTTAAAACAGCGACTAAATAAGCTGACCTCAAAAACATGGCCTTGTCTTGTTCTCTCATATTCCTGGTCACAGACTCATCTCACCTGATCTCCCTGCCATTGTTATTTGATGTCTGTTAAACTATGCTGGGTCAAACACGTTTCTGAAAATACATTTTGACATAAAACATCATGCCGTTTTTAGCTGCGATGCTCAATGTTTCTCTGATCAAGAACTGTCTCTGGTCTTTTCAAACAATGCTGAAAGTCTTGTAGTTACCAAAGACAGCATCACTGCCAGGATAAAATGAACGCCTTTGACATCAAAAACAACACCCTATGAGCAACGTATCAGTTATGGGGCAAAAAACAGTGGGGGGTTTCAAAGTCAGTGAAGAACAACTCAGAGAAAGGGGAAGATATTTTACGGATAGAAGAATTACTGAAGCAACCCAACCCAAGCCTGAGGATGCACCACAGGGTCAAACAAACCGGACAAATAAAGATGACTAACAATTTTTCCAGTACTCTTGCCATGATGCACAGGCGCAGAGAACTGCATGTTATGCCAAAGGAAGGTCTCATAATTATGTTAAAATGTGACATTGACAAAGTAAATTGTTGATTCCATCTATCCATCCATCCATTCTTCAAACCGCTTATCCTTTGTTGGGTGTCAGCGTCTCTGAACGAAGGCAGGAACATTGTTAATTGTTCATACATGTTCATGCTTTCAGCATATAGGCAACTTTTCAGTCATTAACAACTCTTACAGGTACGTACTATTGATCACACCATGACCTGCATGCTAGTCAATATGACCCTGTTAAGCCCTGGCATTAATCCTGTTATATTATATTGATATGTGCATGCAAGCTTTATCTTCACTACTATATGCCGTTAGCCTAATGATTTTGTATTTGTAGTATTTATACATGTAATAATGCCAGGTCCAAAACATTTTGGATTATAGCTGATCACTTTCTTAAATTGTTTTGTTTTAATAATATATATTTTATTTTGTACTATCATTAAAAGTACAGTTCACGCAAAATAGAACCTCTTCATTTACTCATTTTCTTTTTATGGTTTAAGCAGAAGAAAGGAAGTCATACAGACTTAACAACATGAGTAAATGATGACAGAAATTTCATTTTTGGCCTGGCTTTCTTTGCAATGTTCAGGTAATGCCTGTAAAAGAAAGATATTCTTGATAAATGTAGCATAAAATGTCTAAAGTTAGTTATTGTGTCTTAAAAGTCATTGTATTCATCAAAGCCGATTTCTTTCCTCTTAGCTGATCCCTTGCAGATACGATCACATGCCTGAAGCAGTCATCTCTCCCACCGAGGCGATGCAGTGCCATCTTGTGTAGAACATGCAGTTCACCTCCTAAGTTCAATTCTAACTGCTCTAGATGTCTAAAACCTGAAACCTCACAATAGGCTGAATGATGCGCTAACATCAAACATTTGGAGTGTCGGATTCTTTTTTATCTCATCTTGATACATCAAACATTTTGGGATTTTCCTCTAATCTCGCTTCCATTCTTCCTGCTGATTCGATACTGCATTATGAGGTTTTTATGAAAGAAACACTAGAGCTTATACATGTTTTGCTGGAATGGCAATAGCTTTGGCTTGGAAATGAGAAGATAAGGAGCAAAGCATACATTAGTGCTGTGGTGCGCAGGTTTGCCTTGCTTTTTCAGGGCGACATTTCCCAATCATTATTCCGTAGTGTCTATATGTGGTGATAAATAAGATGTATTGCGTATCCTTGTAAATCAAAAGCGGGGGAAAAACCCAAGTGGAATTAGATCCGAGTTATCAGGTTCCATTCAACAGGAAGCGAGGGGAAGTTACAGCTTAAGCATTTCCGACCATTTCCATCTTCCATCCATTCATTCTCTCTCTCTCTCTCTCTCTCTCTCTCTCTCTCTCTCTCTCTCTCTCTCTCTCTCTCTCTCTCTCTCTCTCTCTCTCTCTCTCTCTCTCTCTCTCTCTCTCTCTCTCTCTCTGCCTTGCATCTGCAGCACAGCACCTTCGTAAATCAGGCTTAAGGAGTCACGCCACTGATGGACTCTATCAAAATATTATCGCAGGCCTGCACACACTTTTACGCAGGATTATGCTCTCCGCCGTACGTAATGACAGGGCCGTTTACATGAACAGCCTCATCCTGCCAGAGACAGGTCACATTTACTGCACCCATGTAAATATTTACGCCTTACAACAAATGCGCTCTTTGGCAGGGCCCGCTCTCAAATGGAACTAAGCCATTAAAACAAAATTAGGAAGAAGTGAAGAATCTCGCCAAGGCGTCGAATTTTGCTTGCACTCTACAATTTAGCCGTTTTGTTTTTGCGTTAGATCATGAAAGGAGCGACCGCGATGAGATTATCAGCCCAAGGTTAATGTGAAGAGGAGTTGGTGATACACAGCTCCAATCTAGGCCCACTCAGCACGGCTGCCTTTTCATTTCTAGTGTTCATCTTGTTATCTGTAATTGTTAAGGGATGAGAAGACCAAGGTCGGGGCATTGCCTGATAAGCATTTGTGTGACAGCTTTGCAAATTGATGCTTATGGTCCAGTGCTGAAGGCTGCCGGCTGAGGATTGTGGGTGGGAAAGTGAGCTGCCCGAGCATAAGACAATACAATTATGAAAATGATCCATTTCATAATGTGTCTTTTAAGCATTGACTGATCATATAGCTACAGCGGCGGTGGATGCAATAAGCAGACAGCAGAATGGGGTCTATTTGCCTGGCGAACCTAAATGTAAATATAATGAAGAAAGTGTGCACACTGAGAGTGTGTTTAAAGAACATTGGTTTAAAATGTTCTCATTTCATAGCCACCTCAGATTGGCAATAAGCACTACCAATGATGTTTTATTCATCTACATAAGTGAGAGTCAAGCCAGTCCCTGTTGAAATATTACAAATTATCATTTATATTGCTTCATTTTGTTGGTGGTAGAGAGTGGCTCTCTTTAGATCTAGTGTAGAGGAGACTGGATAGAATGGCTCAGCTGCGGTGGAATGGAGCTGAGGTGGAGCTTTAGAGGTCACAGAGATGACAGCGGTTGGTTGTGAGGAGTTCGGCAAGGGTTTGCGCTTGAGAATAAGAACAGCGGAGCACAGTTGTTTATCCATATACAAGATATACTGTGGCCCTACACACACACACAAATAAAAATAACTAAAATTGCCCAGAGGCAGCAGCTAGTTAATGAGTTATTAAAGGGATAGTATGTAAGCTTCGCTGCTAGAGATCGCTTATTCAAAACAAAGGCGTAGCTTGATGACGCTTGAATGAGCATGGAATCATGGGAGTTGTAGTCTTGACACGTCATCTCCGCAGCCAATGAAAAGGAATCATAAAATCATGTTTATGAATGAGCAAATGTATTAAAGTTGTATTAACGTTATGGTGGTATGAAGCAGGAAACACTGGTCTCTGAGCTTTATATATATATATATATATATATATATATATATATATATATATATATATATATATATATATATATATATATATATATATATATATACATCACGTAGTGATACCGTGCACTTTTCAAGGCTTGTTTTTGTTTGTTTTTTACATAGAGAGTGAAACTCTTGATCATATCAGCTCACACATTTTTAAGACAACAATTGCAATATTATTATATAAATTACTGGTGTGCTTTATCATATGAACATATTCCACAAAATTTGACAAACAGAATGTGTCAAACACGTTCAGGTTGTTTGAAACAATATATTTATTTTATGTTTTGAAATCTAGCAAACTGTGAAATATTTTGATTTAAAGGTGTGCTTGTGCTATATTGCTTAACAATAAATGCCACATTATACATTGTGGGGGGGGGGGGGGGGGGGGTATGTGAGTATCTACAACTACTACACTGTAAAAAAACAAAAAAACATTGCAAATCCAATCTGAAATCTCCAGTTGAAAATGTTGAATGATCACATCTAAATTTTTCAGTTGGCCAAATTGAATTTCTGTGAATTGATGCAGTTTCATTCACAGAAATTCAATTTGGCTACCTGAAATATTTAGATGTGATCAGTCACTAGAACATTTTTATTTGGAGACCTGATTTCTTTTTACATTGCATAGCCATAGAGCATATAACACCACCTGATGGCACCATGTAAGAAAGCCATACTCTAAAAAGTGTTGGCTTGTTTCCACCTATGTTTTTAAATTTAAACCCAATGTGGTTGGTCCATATTTGATCCAATTGATTGAAACAAGCTAGCATTTTTATAGTGCACTGAACTAAAATGTTGTCTTTTCACACATTTCTTCCAATTGATCTTGCCGTGTCGAAAAGGTTAAGCCAAAGCTGACCTACTAAGCCCAAGACTCTCAACAGCAATCTCACTCTCGTCCACCTATGCAAACATCACTCGTCCTGCATCTGTATCAGCCATTTAACAAAACCTCTCGATGTAGTCCTCCAGCGTGCAATATGCACAACTAAACAACAGCACAAGAGTGTGGCACACTTCAGACTAAATTAGACGTTTTCCATATCATGGATGAAGCAGGAGGAACAAATGACAGAGAAGCCCAGGACAGTGTTACGATTATAGATATCATCCAACAAGATAAAAACATAAGAGCAAACTGTGATCACTGCGTGCAGCTGGGATATACATCACAGGATAAAGTTGGCCTGTTTAAAACACATATTTGCCATGGCTGCAAAAAAAAAGGAGGCAAAAAAGGAGGTAAAGCAAACTGTGTGGGTTAAATAAAGGTTTGTGTTGCCAGAGGGGACAGGGTGGTTGCAGCGATATATATCACCCAGCAGATATTTTGCCTCTGAGCCTCCTGGGACGGGGAATCTGTGACTCTACATGGGTGGTGAGTCCTGTTTGATGGACAGTGCTGTGACAGGCGGTGTCACACAAGCAGTGTGTGGCGGGTGTGGGCTGGGCAGGAGGTGATAAACTCTGTCACTTTTCCCAACTTCTAACGTTGATGAGAAAGGCATCTACAGCTGTCCGGCCATTACCATTTCAGAGTCTCCACCTGCACTGAGCTTATGATAACAAACAGCTGGTTAGCCTGATAAACCAACATCTCCTCTGGCCATAAAAGCAATTCTGAACATTGCTTTGCAGTTGATATATGGTGAATTTGAACACAGCGCTTGGGCAGTGGGTGCATGTCTGTCTCTCTCTGTTTGTGTGTGTGTGTGTGTGTGTATGTGTGTTTGTTTTAAGCTGTGGTGGGGGGTGTCTCTCCTACAGTAAAAGGTCATGGGTAATAGTTTTGAATGTGTGGAGGACTCCTGCAAATCCGGATGTGTCGTGCTGAGCTGATGGCCCTGTCACTGTGCCATGAATAGCCCTGCCCTTCCAACAGAACTCACACACATTTCCATTTGAGCACAGGGTACGAAAACGCAGAGGAAAGAGATTGAGGCTGACAAACCAACAAAGGAATAAATGAACAAACTAAGTAGAGAAGGAATGAGGAGGGGAAGGAAAGAATGAACAAGAGAAGATGAAAGAGAGCACGAGTGGAAGGAAGACAAGAGGGAAGAATTAAGGATAGAAGAAAGGATGAGAGGATGGAACAATTAACGAAGTGAGAAGGAGAGGAAGAAAATAGAGCAAGTGAATTTAGGAAGGAAGAAGAAATGAAGAATAAAATAGGAAGAAGAGAGGATGAGAGGAAGGAAATAATAAACAAATTAAGGGAAAGAAAGAAAGAAAGAAAATGGTGAGATAAAGGAAAGATTTGACAAATTAATGAAAGGGTGATTGTACGAACAAAGAAAATGCTGAATGTTGGATGAATGAGAATTAGCAAAGTAAACAAACAAAGAGAAAAGAGTGAACAAATGAATGAAGGGAGAAGTAAGGAATGATGAGAGCAAAAAGAGTAAACACCTGAGCAAAGGAAAGAAGGAAGGAAGGAAGGAAGGAAGGAAGGAAGGAAGGAAGGAAGGAAGGAAGGAAGGAAGGAAGGAAGGAAGGAAGGAAGGAAGGAAGGAAGGAAGGAAGGAAGGAAGGAAGGAAGGAAGGAAGGAAGGAAGGAAGGAAGGAAGGAAGGAAGGATGGACAAGTGGAAGAAAAGTGAACAAATAAAGGAAGGAACTAAAAAAGGGAGAAACAGAAAAAAGAAATGAAGGGAGAAGCAAGGAGGGAAGGGAGGTTGAGATGAAGGAAGGAAGGAAGGAAGGAAGGAAGGAAGGAAGGAAGGAAGGAAGGAAGGAAGGAAGGAAGGAAGGAAGGAAGGAAGGAAGGAAGGAAGGAAGGAAGGAAGGAAGGAAGGAAGGAAGGAAGGAAGGAAGGAAGGAAGGAAGGAAGGAAGGAAGGAAGGAAGGAAGGGAAGAGAGACAGGAAGCTCTCTGTGTCTGAATGTACAGGTGGAGTAACTCACAGTGGATTGTGGCTGCAGGATTCAGTATCTGGGGATTCAGCCATGATGCAAAAAGTGCTCGTCCAATTAGAGCACAGCCCTGTACAATCCAGAGCACATGCAGGGCAGCTCTGCCCGGACCACCTCTCCCTGTACGGAGGCTTCTCTGTCTTTGTCTCCCTCTATCTCTCTGTCAACCATTCTTTTATCAGCAGCCATTTTCATCCATCATCACCGCTGAGGAGTTTCAGGATGTGATACGGCAAAACAGAAGCAAGTTTCCTGTTCTATATAGGTTTTTTTTGTTTTTGTTTTTTTTTTTTTACAAAAACCCCAGCCGAATAACTATTAAAAAATAAGTAAGTAAAAAAATAAAAAATAAACAAGATTTAAAAAAAAGATAGAGAGAATATAATAGAATAGAAAGAATGCAGTGATACAAAGTGAAGAATGTATGTTTTTAATTTTCTGTTATAATTTAGTGTTTTACAATACAGCTCACTTTTCATTCCACTGACTTCTATTCAAACGCATGTGAATGCATAAGACCGGAAACGCAAGCTCATGCAGAAAGTTCCGCATTACGCTGCGTTCCAAACGTTCACGACCTGAAAATGTGCATTATGTGAAGAAGACGAGTGACCAGTAGAAGTGTTGAGCATATAGGACTTGATAATACAACCCCTTTGAATAATCTGCACTTTCTCCACATCTTGAGTGGGCAGAGGCACCCTTCTTCCATGGTGTTTCATTGATAGGTCCACGACACCTCCAAAAGGCTCAACAGCAACAGTATATAATGAATATTACAACAATATTTTTGCAGTAAATTCGAGTAGATTGTATATTTTCTAAATTTTGATTGTATTGCTATTTGTTATGTTGAATTCATGTTTTTAAAAAAAGACACATCATATCACGACAGTTGCAGCGTCTGAAGAAATTTTGCATGCTCAATGTCGAGTGTGACCACGGTTTAACCCACATCAAACAAAGCATGCTTCATACATGTCCATATGCTTTTCGTCATAGGCTTATTATTTACCTTCAACTTTGGTCTTTTTGGAACCATTTTAGAGTAATCTCAATGCATGACCTTAGAATTAAAAATAATAATAATATTATATATATATAAATATATGTATATATATATATATATATATATATATATATATATATATATATATATATATATATATATATATTAATTGAAACTGTGAGATTTCATTAGAGCGATTCATTCTTAATTAACCTGAGGACAATTTTTCATCAGCATTATTATAAAATGATATTAGAAAAGGGTTTAAAATGACCAGAGAGAAAAGACTTCCAGGCTCATTCATAATCTTTATATTAAGTTAGAGCAAAAAATAAAAGTTTAACAGCAAAAAAGTGAAAAATAATTTTCAGGCCAAATTACAGTTACATTTGAAATATATTAAATATTGGATGGGAAACATTTAGCTTTTTACACCCGGGTGATAATAATTACTCTTCCTACACAACTAGTATTTTACCACTTACCAGACCATCGGCATTATCTCGCCTTCTCTTTTCACTCTCAAACCTCTGACAGCTGTAACAGCTCATATCAAGGTGTTGACCTCCAACGTGTCACTCCCTCTTTCATTATCCGCATCTCTCCTTGTCCCTCTCCGTCTCCCTCTCCGCCCCCACCGCCTCTCTCTCCCATCCTCTCCTTTTCTTTCTCTCAGACCCTGTTATCTGCCTGCGATCCTCTGCTGATAACAATGTCTTTTATCTGCGGGTTACCTGCACAAAGGGACCTCCGAATTGATCAAATGCCAGGCGGCTGATGAGCCCTCAACAGAGTGCTTTTCCAAATCCCACAGGGCCAGAGGGGAGGGCGGACTAGGAGATGGGGACATGGCGTGCATGGAAAACACAACTCCAGCAGCTCACCGGACGCCCGAAGCCATTAAAACGCATCATAAAAACGAAAAAAAAAAGAAAAAAAAACCCGCTTTTGCTGTCATTCTCTCTAGATATACCCCCATTAGAGGCCTTTCTGGCTGCCTGCTGCGAAGCCTTTCCATAATTCGGAAAAGGAAAACTCCCCCGCACCACACATGCACAGTGAAATACAGAAGAAGGAGAGTTGTACTTGAACATGCTATTAATTTCACAGATGCATATATCAGAGAGCATAATTATGGAAGCTTGTTTCCACCACAGAATAAGGTAGGTAATTGTGACCTTTTTTATTTCACAATTGTGACTTTTTTTTCTTGAAATTCTGAAATGCCATGGTATAAACACGCAATTTATTTCCAATATATACACAATATATAACACCTTTTTTGTTCCGTGGCAGGGGAACAGAATTTCAAAGGGAAAAAAATCTGAATTCGGAGGGTAAAAAAAAAATAAAAAAATGGGGTGTAAACTCGCTTGTCTGGCTATCACCAGACCAAGCTCAGTTTCAAACCGAACATTGGTCTGGGGAATCTGCTCTGTATTATCTACTGCACAAGAGGTGTGATCAATGGGCATTATTCAAATTACTCTTTATGCATTTGGATAGTCCTTCAACCAATTAGACCACAAGGCGTGATCAACGGGCAACTACCCATCGTTTCTCTATCTATCACTGTGTTAAACCCGCCAATAGCGTGCCAGGTGAATAAGCCAGTATGGGATTGGTTCCCGCAAAAGTGTAACAGAAGCAGTAGAAATTAATGTACAGGTTTCAAGACTGAGTTGCAGGGTGATCAAATCAAAATCAAATCACCGCCAAATCGGGCTGGGTTTACCCAGTCTATAAACTCGCCATTCTGAGGGAAAAAAATGTAAATGAGAGATGTCACAATTATGGGTTTATAACTATGGGAGATATGGGAGACAACTCGCAATTGACCATACGCAAAGACCCGTCCCCTTTAGTTACTGTTGCTATGCTCAACAAGTCATGGCACTCCCTCACCACACATATGAATCTAAGTCTCAACTTTAAATGTTTGTCATTTTTTTAAGAAATGGAAACAGCAAATACTGTTTTGTGGCTTTTTAATGTGTTGTGATCATTGTAGCACCTCAGTTAAAGTTGCTCGTAATCCGATCATCTCTTCCTTCTAGATCATTGATAATCATCAAATTAACATGAATGTACACTAAAAGAAATGTTGTTTCAGCAGCGGAAAGACATCAGTACACACCGTTTTTCAAGTTAAAGTCCACCGACATTAAAGGGTAAGTTCACCCAAAAAGAAAAAATTCTGTCATATGAAGATGTTTCTGTTGAAATCCGTTGAATTCATTGACACCAATGCCATTTTCTCTCTCAAGACCCATAAAAGGCACTAAAGACGTCGTTACAAAGCAGAAAAGCCCAAATACGCTGATTCATAACTTATCGAAGCTTTGTTTTGAAATATAACTATAACTATATAAGTCGTTGTTTTGCACAAAAGTTGCACAAAAAACGTATTTTCGTTGCTTTATAAAATGATTACATTTATGCATTTGGTAGACACTTTTATCCAAAGCGACTTACATTGCATTCAAGTTATTGTCAGTTCTTGCTTTCCCTGGGAATCGGACCCATGACCTTGGCGTTGCTAGCGCCACACTCTACTGGTTGAGCTACAGGAAACCAGATCGTATAGCCACTGTAGTGAAATGGACTTTGTAATGATGTCTTCAGTGCCTTCATGGGTCTTAAGAGAGGAAATTACATTGGTGTCAATAGAGGCCTTTCTGAGCCATCGGATTTCAACAAAAATATCTTCATTTTTGTTCCGAAGATGAATGGAGGTCTTATGGGTGTCGAACGGCATGAGGGTAAGTAATTAATGACATAATTTAAATTTTTGGGTGAACTTACCCTTTTATTCTCCTTCCTTGCCTGACTGCTTTGTCGGACAAATCAGCAGATTCGGCAATGTGATTGGTCAGATCGCCTGTCAATCAGTGAATTGTGAGAAAAAAACTCAAACTGTGAGATCAAAAAGAATTTTGAGACAAAAAAACTTTGTGAGATGGCGGAAACAAGGCTCCATACATAATAGCGCAGGGATAGTGGAGGGACGTTATCCCTGAGCTAACTAAAAACCGTGAGGTGGGGATGGATCAGACTGGCTTTGATATTCTGCCACCCTCCATGAATCCCTCTCCATGTTTACAGGAACACGCATTTGTGTTCACTTCCAATCCATTTTCCGTTTGCTGGGCGTTGGTATATGCGCGCACATGTTGCCATGTATACGTGCACATGTTCGTCTCTGCAAACCGAACCCAACTAGCTTGTTTGGATCTGCCAATGCACCTGAGACTAAATAAGCCTGGATATATTTGGACCTGGATGCGTGTTTCTGTTGAAAATACACCCACTCACCTATATGCATACACACAAACATGCACAGCTGGGCACAAACACTGCCAGTGAGATGTCTTTGACAAATTAAACCCCTCTGCCTCACCTGTCATCTTACTAGTCAGCAGGGAATGAGCAGGCTCGTGTGTCTCTGGATAAACCAACATCCTCATCTCCGGGTTCAGTCCTCCTGCACGGCTTTGGCCCGTGTTGTGCACTGACCCTCTCACGGCACAGACATAAATAACCTGTGCTGGGTGAGAGGACTGCAGTGGCCACAGACGCTCTCGGGTATTCAGGCAGCAGACACTCTGCGGCAATATCCAGCACTTCCAAGCTAAAAGCGTGGCTGAAAATAAGCTGAGTAGCGCTTTGGGTTTAATGTTCTGTTCTGAAGAGCAGCAGGGAGAACAAAGCTGCATTATCATCCCTCATCTTTAAAAGCTTATATTCAGATTTCTGAGAAAGGCTCTATTATAATAGAGTAAAATAGCAGTGAAATCTCAACACTAGAGAACATCATTTTCCTAATCAGAATTCTGTCTGGTTTCCTTGAAAAACGAACTATCATTAAAACAAGATGCATTTACTTAACGAGTAAAAGTGTGTAATATAGTAAGACTTGTTTTCATACAGTATCTCTTGAATTAAGTTTAATTATTTTCTCTTACCCCGCTGGCAAATAATTTTCTCGCTTTCAGCATAAATCTCATTAAATGTTGTTAGATTCTTGCTTGAAAAATAAGAAAGAAAGAAATTGCCAATGGGGTAAGAAAAAAAGGATTTGTGTTGTCATTTACTCAGCCACATATTGTTCCATAACCCCTTTCTTTCTTCCACAGAACAAAAGAAGAGATGTTTAGCAGGATGTTCACACTGGTCTTAATAAAGAGGAAAGAAACACTGACAAAATATACAGTAAAAGCAGCAGCTTTGTGTGAGAAACCAACCTAAAAGCTATTATTCACTGAAAACTGTCCCCATCACTGTAGCTCTCATATCTTATTTCCAACACAATCTCATGGTAATGCGTATCAATAGTACGAGTGTGAAATTTCGTGGAATGGATACGCCAAAATGAGTTTTCATATGATACACACTTTATGGCGTTCATATGACACGTTCTTGGGTAGGTTTGGGGTGGGGGGTGGGGGGTTCATACGTAAAATACACCATAAAGTGCGTATCATATGCACGCAAAAAACGTGTACCATATGCACGCCAAAACTCATTTTGCCGTATACATTCCACGAGATTGCACACCCGTACTATTTATATGCATTTTTGAGAGATCGGGCTCCTTATTTCGGCACTTTGAGTACATGCACATTCAAATTTGATGTTTTTTAATGTTTTGCTAATTATGACAGCAAACCTAACATAACATTTCTTGCATGTTCTTCTAGCTTCTTGAAACCCGGCCTCGACCCTTCTGACAAAGCCAAATTACATACCTCGAATTTTCTGTTTCTTTCTAAGCCGCTTGAGAAAGTGTTCCTTGCTTAACTTCAAACGTATTTGTCATCTTATAACCTCTACGTACGTTTCCAATCTGGCGTTCGCACTCTCCATAGCGAAGAGACTTCTTAGGGTTGTCAAACAATGATCTCCTTAAGGCGCCATCTGCATTTTAATTCTTTATGGCCTCTCCTCTACCTTTGGCACAATCTCTCACAGTGTTCTCATCTCACGATTCTCTGCTCTTGGTATTTTTGGAACTGCACTATCCAGTTTAACTTTCTACATGCCTGACCGTCAACATTACATCTCTATCCGTCAGGCTAAGTTCATACTGCCCCTGTCTCACACTGTGTTGTTCTTGGGCCTGCATCAAAATCCGAAGCATGGTCAAGTGCCTTCCGTGTCACAATGAAGACGCTAAAGGCACGCCTAGGCGTCACTATATCGACGTGCAGGGTGCTTCATTCATTTCAGTTGCTTGCCCAAAGCATCAGATCAAGACGCATTGCATTTGTAAAAGCAGACATGATTTTATGAATGTTTAAAGGCTTCTTTTATATTTTGGAACTCCTGCCCTAAACCTACACACTTCTAAACAATTTTAAAACACGTAACAAGCTAATAAAAGTATTCACAAGTATTTATTGCAAAAACCAACCAAAAACAGTATACAAATATTAACTCATGTTGCATTACAAGTCTTCTGTAGTCATACGATATCTTCATGTAAAGAACAGAGTTGATCTTAATGTTTTAATCGCTGAAATGATGATTTCACCGCTCTGTGAACGCACTCATTCGTCTTATTCAGATGTTACTTATTACTCTAGCATGACGCAATCGGTGACAAGACACACGCCAGCCAACAATATTTTACAATTAGAGCTGACGTAATGACGTAATTGGTCAAGAGACATGAGAGCCAATGCAATTTCACTATGAAATCTGACGTAACAGGCAGGAATATTTGAAATTTAATGTGTGCATGCTCTTCGAGATTTTTGGGTGGGAGAGATAGTGTTGAGACTGTCATCAGTCATTGTAACTGTATTCATTTTAGTATTTAATTAAACAAGATTTGGCTTTCTCTGTGACACTTTTGTTCTATTTTGTAAACAGTAAATATATTAAAATAATACAGTTGAGACAAATAATGTAGCAATGTGACTTTCCGGAAAGCGCAATCACTACAGATCGCAGGTGGACACAGCGTAAAATAGAAGCGAGAGTAAAGTCACCAATCATTGGACATTTCAATAAACAGCAATTTAAAGATTAACATTAACTGTATTAAAATACAGTAATGATCATGAAATATTTTGAAAGGGACTCAAGTGGACTCGGTAATAAGTCAAATTCTGAGTATATAAAATATATATAATAAATTATATATATATATATATATATATATATATATATATATATATATATATATATATATATATATATATAATTTTTTTTTTTTTTTTTTTTTTTTTTTTTTTGTTACTTGTAAAAAGTAAAAGTATGTTGTTGACAAAATCGGTAGTGTTTTATTATTTATTTATTTTACAGTCCTGTTCCCCATGTGCATACTGTGTACCTTTTATAGTAATTGCAATAACTGGGTAGTAACTAGGAACTAACCCTTAACGTTAGCCCATGTAGTTGCCTACCCAGTACTTTCTTAGGGAAGTACACAGCAAGTAAACATAAGTGCACATACTGTAAAATAAAGTGCAACCTCAGTATCATAAAAACATTAGGATAATTAACATTAACATAATTAAATCATCATGTATGAAAACTGATTTTAAAAAATCCCATTTACTTAAGTACGTTTTCTTCCAATATTTCTTATTATATTAACAAATAAATATACAGTCATCATTTGTATCATTATTGTTTTATATTATTTGTTAATCTCTTTTGAACCATTGTAAGGAGACTGATTTTGTGATTCTTCACACTTGTGGTTCTGAAAACAGCAGCTGTAATGCAGTATATGCACTCGACTTTATTGAGTGTGCCTTGTTCAGGCTCCAGCCTGGAACAGTGGGATGGTATTAAGGAGTCAAAACAACTGTCTCTGTTTCTCTTCTTGTTGCATCTGTGGTGGAACTAATCGTTGCGTCCCGCTGTTCTCCAAAACTACACTTCACAGCTCTTTTTCTGAGGGTTGGTCTGGTAATCACTTCTCCACCAGCATGCACCGCTCTGGACTAATTAAGCCCCCCAGCCCCCTGAACAGGTTCTGGCGAAACGATTCTTTAAATCTCCCCTAACTGATGTGATGCCAGGGATGTGAACAGGTTGATGGTGGGCTCTTAGGGGGGTATCTGGCAGACTGTAGAGAGGAGAGTAAACTTCCCACAGCAAGGGCTTATGGGACTGCACTCATCGCCCTCTCCACCCCCGATTGTGTATCCCAAATGAGAATATGAGCCTCCCAGAGCAAAACAGACCTTATTGGCTCTGGAGAATGTTAATGATTGTTTATTCTCTCTTTGAGAAGGTGATGGAGGGGGGTTGGAGAGGTGATTGATTCGCTTCATTTGCTGTGATATCTATTGTAATTGTTACCGTGTTTGACAGCTGTGCCTTGGGCTTTGGGCACATGCTGAGAAGGAGACTGCACTCGTGGCGCTCGCTGTCGCTCCCCTTAATAATGGAGTGATTTGTAAATATGATTTATTTATTCGAAAGTTATTAGAGGCGCACACGCTTTATTTGTTTTGTGTTTCACGGCTTCACACGTAGGCTCCCGAGCCCGTCAGGAGCGTGGCTTGGCTTTCAGTGACAGCTTGTTTTGTGCTTTAATAACAACAGCGAATAGCTACGCTGCCACAACTCACCACTTTCATGCTCACTTTACCAGAGGCGACGAGTTAAAAAAACTAAATGAAAGAAAGAACACGACTTAAGTGTGAGCTGTAACTGTCATCGACACTCCCCTGTCTCCTGCTGACAAATTTGACAGCTCTGAAGCAAAACAGTTGCAGGTAGCTGAGATAGTGGCGTTATCTTTGGAGATGGCAGGCCAGTTTTGAGTTATACCTGCCTGTCACTTGTCTTTTAGAGGGATCTTCAGAGACAGCCGTGTAAAAATAGCTCCCCTTTAGAGTGCTGAACACAGTCTCTGTCAATTTCTATGAGTTTTTTTTAGACAAACTATGCACAATGTCAGCTCCACCAAACAGACACTTAAACAAAGATGCACAGCAGTTACCACAAACTAAAGTAATGGAAGTGTGACAGCTCCTATATACGTACCGAAAACTGAAAACTGTGATATCCTGTCTACATTTCGCTAACGGTTAAAGCTCACGTGTGAAACCCTGAACCTTCTTTTGATTACTGAACCATACCATGTAAGGCTCAAATATTATACATGTATTTGGGCTGTGTAAAACTACTTTTTGGTGCCTTGTTCACAAAAGTGAGAAGTCTGCAGGATATCTCATTGGGATTTTTCGTATCTTGTTAGATAGGAATGAAATGCAATTGAGTTAGAAGTAGTATGCAGTTAGAAGTAGTATTCCTTAGTATTCCTCAATTGATACATTTTAAACAATATACCAAGGAAAAGGTTATAAAATTATAATTGATTGCCCGTTTTTCCAGTCGTTTTTTTTTTTTTTTTTTTCAAAATTGTATAGGGTTGCTGTACGTGTCTTTTTTCTGCACAATAAATGAATCTATAATGACAAAATAAGTGTAATTCACCTTTAATCCTCAAGGTGGCCATGTCTGAATGATGAAGGGACATTTTACTCATAGTTAGCTCAGAAAGAAAACAAAACTATATAATCTAATCTAATAATTATAATCTGCAAAACTTGAAATGGCTAAGCAATTTTCTGCAGAGCAAGTACTGAGGACATTCATATATTACTGTCACTGTCACTTAATGATGGATCTGGTCAAGAAGCTGTCCGTGATCAAAATATTGATTTTGAAGACATTGAAAATAAGTTTTGAGAATATGCATGAGAGTGTGAATATAAACCAGATTCTGAATGGCCTGGGAAATGAACTCTAACAAGGACAGTATGATGGTATTAAACATCTGCTCAAACTGAACCCTTCCAAGCTCAAAAAGGTAACAAAATATGCTTTATTTTATTCTTCTGTAATTGTTACTCTAATATCAGGAGTTTTATATATTATTGTAACAGGTAGAGATCTATCCATGTTATATATAGATATGGGTCGCTAAAGGCCTAAATATGAATGCCAAAGAATGTTTGGCAAAACAGTCATGCATTTAAGGGTTACAATTGCAATACACGTTTTATGATGATTCTTGTTTAAAGAGGGGTTGAATTGAGAAATCAGCTTTCCCTTGAGCTTTTGATTTATAAAGTGCCATGGTAATATAATAATATCCTGTACGTTTCAGAACTAAAAACTTAATTTTTAGTCAAAGAAATCATTTTATAGACACCAGGCCCAGAAAACGATCATTTGCGCAATTTGACGACATCGTGTTGTGAAACACCGCCTCTACAGAATAATAAGCACGTCCTGAGCACCTCTAATTTAGTAACCCCGCCCGCCGACTCATGGAGCTGATTGGATCACATTAGCCAACCTCAATAAACATGCAGAAGAAGTTATTGCACTATTCCTGGTTGTGGAAGAACACAGTCGCTTCATAAGCTTCCTTCAGGTCATAATATTATGAATGTATGATACTTCATTTATTTCAAATGAAGTTCCAGCTCACGTGGGGAAGTCATGTGCACATGTTTGCTTCATTTCACTGCAGAATCGTTTGTAAACAAGTCTTAGGTTGTCTGGCGCGACGCTTGATTTGCAGACACAATGCTGTGCCTTAAATATTGAATCCAACAGGAATGGTGCAACACACTTATGTGAGTAAAACGTCTTTTTTATATGTAATAGTAGTCCCGGGGCTTTGTGTTTTCAGACGGGCTTCCAAAACGTACGCCCGTCAGCAGGCCGGTGAATCTCAAACAGTGAAATAATATTACTTTCTTGATCTGGGTTCACGCTTATATCCACCGATCGAGCCGGCCAAGTAATGTTACAATCAATTGCGGGTCGATGAGAAACAAATCATTGAGTTTTTTTTTCTAAAGATGTTTACGAGCCCTGTGATTGAGAGAATCATTCCGGTTGCCGCTTTCAAAACAATCCCTCCCTCATGTGAAGTGAACTGACAGGGGAGCTGAAACGGATGAAAAATGCAAATCTTATCCAATCCTGGCCGTGGCCATTTACTTCCAAGTCTCCAGTGTGACATGTCCATCAAAACCTAACGTTCAGGAAAAAGCCTCAAAATCAATTAATTATGTTTTTACTTATTAGTTGTGATTACTTATTAGTTACGATATGCTGATTAGTTATTAATTATTAAAAAGTAATTACTTATTACTATTAATAATACGTATTTATTTTTTTATTTTCAAAAATAAAATAACGTATTACTTATTAGTTATGATGTTTTTTTTAATGTAAAAACCACACAAACATCATTAGTTAACCTCAGACAACAGTATACAAAAATGAAAAAGCCAGTTTGTGACACCTTTAAGTTAATTTATATTTTCAATATTGGGGTCATGTAGTGCAATTACTGTGAAAGAATTCAATGTAATTTTGAAAGCATTTGTGTTTAATTTAGATTTCTGCTTTAATTATTGTTTATACACTTGTGTGTCATTGACCAGAACCCATAAAAGAGTACTACAGTGAAATCTAAATCCATTTGATGCATCTAAACAAATTTTGTGGTCAAACAGGATTGCATCAGTCCCCAGATCTTGTATCAGAAGAGAAAGCTATTCTCTGCATCTACACATTTGCAAGTGCAGATCCTCCTTAAATGCTCATGTGATCACTTCTGATGTTCATCCCTGAAGGAATCTAATTCTGGTTCCTTGTCCTCAGAGACAAAGCCTGCAGCTCAACAGCAGGTAAGCACCTCCCTCTACTGGAGTCAAGCGGAACAGTGCTGCATCACTTGCTGCTTCCACTTGAGTGTCCTCTTTCTAAAGAGACGGCTGGCATTCTTCATGCGTAATATGAAATATGCAGCAGCCACTCAAGCAGAAAGGGCTTCACTGACCTGTGCCATGTGCTTCATACCGACGCACAGGTGGCAATAGCTGAGGTGACCTGTTCCCTCCCACTGTTTGTATTACTATGTAAAATAAATCGATGTCCTCCAACACACAACATCTCAGGGGAGACGAGAAGAGAGAAGAGGGTCGGTCGGTAGGCGCGTGTGTGTGTGTGCTTGCAGGTACGAGGCTGTTTTACAATATCAGGCACATCAGCGCCTTGAAATACACTGACAAGAAATGGATCTGCTTTTGGCAGTAAATTGATTAATTCTGGAGTGTCAAAAGGAAGGACTTCAGATTGCCTGTGGTCTTTAAGGTAATACACTACGACAGTTTAAGAGTCATGAAATGCATCGCAATAGCCTTGAAGTGGAGAGGTTAAAGTGGAGGAGAGAGAGAAAGAGAATGGGGGACAGAACTCTCCTCGCGTCGTGTGCAAGCATCTTTTTCTCTGCGCCAAGGTCAGCGAGGCTGAAGAGGAGGTAGCGGCTGTCTGCCGCTATAGGAATTGTAATCAATTCTTACATTTCAAGGGGAGCAAAATCTGAACAAGTCGCTCAAAGGAAGATAGATGAGAGAGCACAGCCACAAACACTCAGATCAATAATATTCATAGCGTACAGGGGAAAAAAACAATAAATTACAATTTTAATCAATGATCTGTGGAGGAGATGTAGAGAGACATGCTGCAGTAAATTTGCCCTTAACCATTGCAAAATGCATTATTCAGAAAAGCGAGGGAAGGGGGTGTTTGTGGTTTTCTCTGTTTGAAGTGCCAACATTGCGCCTCCATTGCTCCACTATTTATCCATCCTTGAGTGTAGTTGGAATGTGAAAGTAAGGGAGCATAAGGAGCAATACAAATAGGACTATGTAAAATCTCAAAGAGATGTGCGGCTCTCCAATTAGAAGTTGATAAGAAGATAAATAATAATTGTAATTGTGTTTTATCATGCTGTGTATCACAGTGGAATATGGGCGTGCAAAAAAGGCAAAGCTGAAAAGAATTTTAAGAAATAGGCCTAGTCCTTTTTATTTTAGTCAACGTGACCAGCTACATATTCTGATCCCAGTGCTTTATCATTTGATAAGGCGAGAATACAGTCTCAGTGCCACAAAACATTAAGCTCCTTCATCTCTGTCTGTGCAAATTATGTGAAAATGTGAGGTTGTTACCTTAAAGGGGTAGTTCTGTCATCATTTACTCACCCTCATGTTGTTCCAAACCCATATGACATGCTTTCTTCCGTGAAACACAAAAGAAGAAAATGTGAAGACAATTTGTTTCAAATGATCTTTTCCATGTAATTCGAATAAACTGGAGCTTTTAAACTTAACACACACACACACAGACACACACAAAACCAAACAAGATAAAAGCATCATAAAAGTGATCCCTGTGACTTGCAGCTCATACAATAGCATTGTGGTTAAAAAAAAAAACCTTTCCCTCCAGTAAGATGATGACATGTAACTTTGCAGACAGAGGGCTATTAACAGAACAGTCATTGTAAGAGTGGGTTTATCATAGAAAATTGTATCGTACTTAGTCTACTCTTCAAACAGCACATACTTGTAGTTTCTTTCAGCACCAAGGAACAATACAAGTCAACACCAATATGGCTAAAAGTTTACTAAAGTATTTCCTACTATAGCAAGACGTATTTTGCTCTAGTAAGCATAACACAATAGCCGACTGGTAGGAGTGGCCTTGGCAGCAACATACACATTATGTGTCCTACCTATTTGGCAAAAGGGAAGACAAGAGTCTTTTTCTTTCTTTTTTTAGTCAGGTAGCACCGATGTCATTTTTTTTTTTTTTTTTTTTTTTTTTAAGTTTTGCATTTCTATTATATAGGCAGCCACATTTCTTGAAAGTCATTTTTGTCAGCAGTAAATACCCCTTAAACTCCTACGGTCAGATGATTGAGTCTTAGGGAGGATGTCTCAACTTACTTGTTTTTGTGAATTGTGGGCTGTTTCTGACATAAGGACATAGCATGGCTTCAGAAAGCTTTTTATAAAGCACAATTATTATATGGACTTCTATATGGACTTATTATGGCACTTTTGAATCCTTTTTGAAGTTTGAAAGCTTCAGTCAATCTCTATTCTCTGCAAATGCATGAAAAAGAGCATAGAGCAGCCCTCAATTTTTCATTTTGTGTTCTGCAGAAGAAAGAAAGTTATTGGTATGAAACGACAAGAAAGCAAGTAAAAGATGAAAGAAATTTCAATTTTTCCCTTTAAGGAGCAACTGTATTTCTACCTGAAATGGCCCTTAAAATAGTGTTGTTGGTATAATCCAATGTAGTTGGGTTGGTTTACCTATTAAATAATATTTTTGCCTTGAGTAAAAGTATTTAATTGAGATGTTGCCACAAAACCATCTTCACAGTGCAGGTTTTATGAGATATGTCAAGTTCCATAATACAGCCCTATTTTCCCCCTAAAAGCCTGTAAAACGTGGGTGGCATTCCACAAATCTCCCCTATATAGACTTTCTGACAGGGTTTTAATGCCACCAGTAAAACTTTTCAAAGTCGCAGAGCTTCCAGGAGTCGAGACTGTGGGGGTCGGGGGTCTTCCGCTCAGCTGGAGAGGCAGCCACACAAAGGTGGAGCAAGCCGCTATCAGTCCCTTTGAGATGATAATCTGTGAGATCGCTCTTGCAGCGACAAACGGGGCAACGGAGACTGCCATCTTTACATTACTGAGAAAAGGCCAATGCCGACTGACAGCTACAAATGAGCCCCGCTCCTGAGCCTAGACACAATCACAGCCATCTAAACCCACACTGACGTTTTAATCCTCCCGAAATAACCTACGCTGAAATTCTCCCACAGAGGCAATGTGTGTGTGTGTGTGTGTGTGTGTGTGTGTGTGTGTGTGTGTGTGTGTGTGTGTGTGTGCGTGCGTGCGTGCGTGCGTGCGTGCGTGCGTGCGTGCGTGCGTGCGTGCGTGCGTGCGTGCATGTAAAAAAAAACAAGAAATGGGAAAGAGAAAAGAGAAGAGCAGACATAGAGTAGGATGCTTGTGTGAATATGGTTTCTGTATGAATGCAACTGTGATCACTGGATCCTGAAGCAAAAGGTTGAGAACCAGACTTTACAACGGACATATGACCAAGTTATATGAGTTATATATATTAGATATATTACACACATATATATATATATATATATATATATATATATATATATATATATATATATATATATATATATATATATATATATATATATATATATATATATATATATATATATATATATATATATATATATATATATATATATATATATATATATTTATTTATTTATTTATTTATTTATTTTTTTTTTTTTTTTTTACCAAGTATTGATTGAATCGTTGGATCATTGATGCTTGCTAATGCTGCTGTCTCATGTGAGTGACAGGTTGCCCCACCCTCACACTGAAAATAAGAAATGTTGTAAAGACAGAAAGGGGAGTTACTTTGTTTAAAGATACTTTGTTGATAAATCATATATAATAAACAAGTTAATAAATACTGCAATATTCCATTTTTTTTTTTAAATAAATTCCTTTTGCTTCCATAGTGACTTTAAGCATACAGCAGAAATGATATGAGGTTGCTGAACCGTTGAGATTTAATGTACAGAGTATAATGTATATGTACATTAAATTCCCCCCTAACTGTTTATTTTCACATAATCGACTGTTTACACGAATAGTCGATTTATTAATCGACTGTTACATTTCAACTTGCATGCCCCCAAGATAGGTGTGAAAACTGTGCAGATATGTTGATTATCTCTATCAATCAAGTCAAGACATGTTTACTTATATGGCACTTTATACAATACAGATTGTTTCAAAGCAGCTTTACAGAGATAAAGAGAAAATAATTATTCAATGATAATGCATAGCAGCTCTAAAATGGAAATGCTGTCATTGTTTAGCTAAGGTCAGTTCAGTGTTGACTCAGCTCTGCTCAATCAATGCAAAGGCAATCAAATATGAAATGTGTTATTCTGCTACAATTGAGCTGTAAAGCAGCTCTGTAGAAAAAAAGTGACGTCCACCTCAGTTCAACTCTCTTCAATTATTGTCAGTGCAACCAATTTAAGATTTCTTAAAGGTGCCCTAGAATGATTTGAAATAATATCTTAAATTGTTCTCTAATATCTAAATAGAGGGTATGTGGCTTATTTAAGTTCAAAAATTGTCCAGATACGGTTTTACAGGTCAATTTACAACCCTAGAAATTGTCCCTATAGGATGTAATGCTCTGTTTTTGTCTTATTTGGAAGAGTCATGAATATTAATGCAGAGTTCTGCTCTGATTGGCTGTTTCACTGCACTGCTGCTCAATGACAGCTAACACATCTATACTATCCGTCATGGCAATGATTTGACAATGATAGCTTCTCAACTTTGAATCACTGAACTGAACTGGGTAGCGCGTAAATACGTTGTTTACAGTAACGTTACAGTTTGACAGTAGAGTACTGATTTAAAAGTCGATTTAGCCAAACAAAGTAATATAGAAGCCACTCAAAATAGTCAGTGTCATGTTTACTACTCACACGCTGCAAAATAATAATTCGTCAGTTGTCAAAAATGTATATTTATTTAACAAATTGACTAGAAGCCTTGTCAAATGACTATTCTTTCAACTTAGATGGTGGAGAAGGTGACGTTAGCTACAAGAATCGAGTGAGCTATAGCAACTACGTAGTTAGCTTCTGAGTTATGTGTTAATGATGAAATATAGGCTAAATTAGATTTCAATCTATCAAAAGGGATTGACATACGTATCTACGATTGTATTTTATGACAACACTGGCAGGAAATAATATTAACCTTTGTCATTTGACAAACTGTTCTGTGTGCTATTTGGAGTTTCCATTTGTTACTTTACTAGCATCTTGCGTTAGATCTAGACAACACAGGGGATATTATTGTTAATGTTGTCTTACTAAGAAACTTTTAATTTTTATTTAGAAATGGGTTGACAGTCAAGAAGTGGATAAAATCACTACTTACTGCTTGCAGGAATATGGGTGGAATTGTCCCTTTCTTCAGTTTTAGACCCTGAACGTATCCTGCTTGATATTGCCCCAGGTTAGAAAAACTGTCCGTGGTGAAATGGGCCGAGCAAACAAACAACTTTGAATTAAATTGTTGCGGTATCCGATTGTAAATAAACATCATCCATGACTGTTGACATTTTTTATCTGTGGGAAGGGTATGAAAAGTACTCACATCTCTGCACAGCCTGGATCATAAAAATTCCATGATCTGCCGTTTTCGCTATCATTGCGTGACGCTTTTTTTAACTGCACAACTCCCGATGATTTGGCTGCATAGTTCCGCCTGACAATGAACATTGGCTGGCATGCAATTTTGAATGTAAAAACCTGAAGCTGAAAATGTTTCCAATTAAAAATTATCTGTGTATGTATGTAATGTATGTAAGCAGCTCACGTACTGCGTTAAAAAATATCACCTTATAACCCCAGTGAGCAAGACAAAGGGGACTATAGTTAGAAAAACTCACTAGAATGATATAAAGCAAGTATATACAATTCTGGAAAGTAGCCTATATGGCAAGAAAGGAGAGAAACATTTAAAAACAAATGTTCGGTAGACTTTATCCATTTTTGCTTTCTTTTTATTCTCTGAAATGTTCTGGGGACCCCTTAGGACATTCTGGAGGACCTCAGTTTGAAAACCCCTGGTCTATTGTATGGGTAGAATTAATGGATATAGAATAAGGACATGCAGAATAAGGCATTGTGTGCTTTATAAGTAATAATAAACAGGAAAAATCCTTGTAATATGCATGCTAATAAGCTAATTCATATTGAGAACTGAACCCTAGTTACCACAAAAAAAAAATAATAATAATAATAATAATAATAATAATAATAATAGATTGAAGGTGTAATATACTATATATTTCTCCATAATGTCAAGCCCTACACTGTAAAACAACTCAACACCTACTTCGTGACAAAATACACGATGGCACAAGCATTAAGCTGGACTATGCAAACCTTACACAATCAATCACTGACGGCCAATCAGAACAGCGCAAGGGCCAGTTCTCTCTTTTGGCACGTTTTCGCTCTTCCAACGCCATATAAAAAGTGTAAAACACACCATGAATTCTTATGGCTTCTGTAATGCATCTCACTTCTCACTTTTGTGATGCTTAATGGGATTTTCCAATACTGTTTGAAACTTTCACAAGTCTCTCCTCATCTATATTTGATGTATAAGGAGTGATTAAATGATACTTACTAATATTAGATACTTACTGTGAGCAGGGCTTCCTGATGCCGCCATGGATGTGTTTGTTTTTTGTTGTTGTTGTTATTGTTTTTCTTCTTTTCTTTTCTTTTCTTTTCTTTTCTTTTCTTTTCTTTTTTTATATATATTTGGCTAGATTTGGCTTTTGACATTTGGATTTATGTCAAGACACACTAGAGTCTGTTTGGATAATGAACGCAAAAAACGAAACATATGGGAAGTGTATCAGCTGTACACAATTTTACGGTTAGTTGCCATCTGATCAGACTGACCTGTGACCACCTGTTCTAAATCACTGTCCTATATGATCCGGTAAAAGTGCATTCACCCTTTGAGGGTGATCACAATCACCCTATTGTCCGCAAGGGCACAGACTGAATGCTGGATGATACCCTTTAGCTGATGATTGGAGATATGTCTTGAAGAGATGACAGCTCTCACTTCATCTAAGGGCTGGAAAAGAGAGAAAGAGAGTGTGCTCATGGCCAGCGCCCTGTTAAGATGTGATTAGAAAGCCTGTCAGAAGTGAGGGGCACTCCAAAGAAGCATCATACTGCCGGAGCTGAAGTGACACGGTGACATGGAATTCCAGAGAGTGGAGAGACTGTGTGCATGTTTGTGTGAGCAGGCAAGGAGAGAGAGAGAGAGAGAGAGAGAGAGAGAGAGAGAGAGAGAGAGAGAGAGAGAGAGAGAGAGAGAGAGAGAGAGAGAGAGAGAGAGAGAGAGAGAGAGAGAGAGAAACAAAGACAGTTTGCACCATGCACAAGAGGATAGAGAATGCCACAGACGTGCTTGGTATTCAGTCTTCATAATCAGTGTCTGTGCATCCAGTGACACGGATGAGGGATTGCTCCTTTCTTTTACGAGTCTCTCGATGCTGTCAGAAATTATCACAAATAATTGTACACACAGGAAATTAAGAAATATGACAAAAATGACAAATGCATGCATATTATGAGGAGGAATAGATATTCAAGAGTGTCGAGGGAGGATTTAAGCAAACTCTGTGTGATTTACTAGGGCATTTAGTACACACAGGAACATTTTGCCTGAAACACAAAGAGGAAAGTGAGGAATATGAATGTTTGGGGTATTTAACGTTACAGTTGGCTGGGAAACATTGCTATTTGTATTAAAGGGTTTTGTTTTTTTTTGTTTTTTTATGTGTTTTATAGCTTATTATTATTATACTGTCTGTCCCTTAGTGGCACACTTTAAATAACGTTTTATATTTGCACAAGAACAAGTCTGTTTTCCTTGTCGATAATATGCTAGGGAGTATTTTGTCTAAAATCCACTTTGCTTCTGGCTTGATGTTCATAGTAATTTGTTGTGATGACAGCATATCATTTTTCATTCCTTAAATACTGCGGCATTTTCATCATTCAAGGGCTTTCTGTACTCACTGTTGCAAGAGCGCTAGTGGAAAAAAGCCTCACTGGAGGAATATAGTAAATCAGATACTTTTATTATAAAACTTTCAGTGGAAATATTAAATATCACACTTTCAGCGTGCTATTATACAGGCAGCTCCTCCGCAGACAACACTGTAGGCCAGGAACTATTTTGAAATAGTAATAAATTACACAATTTTCAATTCAGACAGTGATGAAAGACACGACTCATCATTTGTACAACATACATAACATCACAACAAGGCTAAACAATGTATTTTTCCATTTGTATGTGATTAGGAACGTTTGAAGTCGAGTAAGGAATGATTGAAACACTGCAAAAGACCCAGAGTTCATTTATGGAGATCTAGAAGTTATACAACTAGAAATAATTGAAAGTACCCTTTAAAATGGTTCAGACCACACAAAAAAGAACCAAAAAAAGGACAGAGCACCCTGCAGTGCAATGTCTACTTTTAAAAGTGACCTTTTGCACTTATTAGTGTATGCAAATATCCCTTCAAGGGATTGGGGATTGTTAATGAAGTGTTTGGAATGAAATGAGGACAGAAGGAGTGCTGGTGCTATACCTCATGTGCCATCTGCTCCCATGTTTATTGTTAGAGCGGACCCGTCATACCTGAACCCTGTGCAAGGATTACTACGGTGAGACTCCTCTCTTCTGTTGGCACAAAACAGTAGCCCAACAACTACAGCACACCAAGAGATAGAAACGGAAAGAGATGAAGAGCACTAACAAAGTAAACTGAGATGAGGTCCCAAGTCCTGAGAGGCTTGGGTTTGTTAGCTGCTCCTCCTTCTCCTGAACATGACACTCACTCCTGCACACTAATTGGTCCCTCCAAAGTGACTGAGAGCAACCTTCTTTACTCTCTCTGACACTCGTCTGGGACGAGCTCAGCCCTCTCGTACACCATGTGGGAGACAAGCACTGCACGAGCTGCACACAAATTACACACATACTGGCACTCATATACACAGTTCATCCGCTGATGGACCCACTGCATATTTCAGCAGAAGCACTGATCTTCATTAATGATAAATCTATCTTGTCTGCTTTAGTCTTTTGTGGTGATCAGACGGGATTGTGGCTCAACCTTACAGGTCAAACCAGTTTCACAGAGAAAATTTGAGCTTGTTAATGTTTGTTAAAATCAGAAGCCTGCATGCTGGGGAAGTAGATTCTCCTTTGACTAGAGGATTCTGACCAATGGAAAATATTGAGTTAGTTTGTTAACATTTTAGAGTTGAGGGGTTTTATATTGAAGTAATCGTAAGGGTAGCAATGTACTGTACGTTGAATTCACTGTAGGTTGTTTTGGATCAAAATCACAATGGAATGAGAATGTGCACTGCACTTCTTATAGCACCAAAAACACTAGTTCAACAGATTCACTGATTCAATGTATAGCAGCCATTTAAAGCAGGCAGTAGGGGTTTGGCCCATTTTCGAGGGAAAAATGTAGCCCTTTCGGTAGGAATCCATGCAATCAGGAATTATATGTGAAGGCAAACAATTTTCCCATGCAGATTTCACAACAGGTCACGTGGTTTCAGCGTGTTTACCAAAAGATAGCTGCTTGGACTTTTTGCAGCAAAATTTTGCAGAAAATGCACTACTGTGACCGCAAATTTAGACTAAAATATTACAGGCTAAGGAGTCGTGAGATCTAGACATAAACATACTGTTGTGTGGGTTCGGCTGGAGGTCAAAGAGCAAACACAAATTCTAGAGTATTCAGGTGTACATATTAACCAGAGTAGCTCCAATGTTCATTTGGTGCTCTTCAATGTATCATATAAATGAGTTGATAATAGATCTCCAATCTTAACAGAGCAAACATAGATATTTACAAAATAAATGTTCTGCAGATTGGTTATCAAAGAACCACAATTCTAGTAATTGTACTTCATCGATGAAGCCAGAATCTGGTGCAGCTGTCCAATGTACAGGGTTTCTCGAGTTCCTCAGCTACCAGGCTCCCATTATATCTCATCTGTCCAAGACAAGGTCCACTTGAATGCACTTTCTGTGCCACATCTCGCAAATATCAACTTTGTCCATAGTGGTCATCATTATCGCAATGATTTACAGATCTCAAAGTGTCAGTGAGGAGGCTTGTGGGAAGAGAAGATCTTCTGCTTTACTGTCTTTTGGTGGAGCAGGACTTACAGCATTGTTGACCGTAGAATTTGTGATTGCAAACACCATGCTGAGGCACCAAATGACACCAGCTGAAGAAGTCGACGCAAGACTGCCCTTCTGTTAATGGGAAGACACATAATGACTATTATTTATATTAAGCCTTAAAAACAACAATGCGCATGCAAGCACTCAGTGTTTTTCTAAGTACTGTTTACTTTAAATAGAGACATTGTGGCGATGTTACAAACCACTTGGAATTACTGCACCGGCATACTGATAAGGACCTGACCTGCTCTCTGAAGTTCCTCACATTAAGTTCTCCCATGAGAATAAACAATTATACTCAAACTTCTGTTCTCTGATGCATGTGCTATGTACTTACCAGAGAAAGAGATTATAATTAAACATAACAATTTTGATTTGCATTTTGAATGATACTGTTTTATCTCACAATGAATTTCAGTTGTTTTATTGTTAAATAGTGGCCTACCAATGTGGTCTTACATATCAACAAGTAAAACGTGCATTGTTTTTACCACTACATAATGAATATGTGTAAACACCAGTGATATTTATCAAGCTTGATAACTGATTGATACATATGCAATCAAGGCAACAATAACACTAAATGCTGGAAAATATATAAATGCATTTATGCATTTGGTAGATGATTCATGCAAAATTCAAACATTTTATCAGTATATGTTTCCTGAGAATCAAACCCATGACATTACTAACGCTCTGCCAGTTGAACTACAGAACAAGATATGTGAGTTCATAACAAATTCCGCAGTGTGTCCACTCAGGCATTGCAGGTACTGTTAAATGAGATAACAGTTGAGGTAAAAGTTGGGGTGGTGTGGTGTAGTGTTCAAGGTGAAAACCAAAGGGTTGCTGGTTTGATCCATGAGCCAACACCATTGTAGCTATAAGCAAGACAATTGAGTACATCCCTGTATGTTCTGGGGCAGCATCACATGAAAGTCCTGGAAATCAATTTCCTGGTTGGGTGCTATTCTAAAACTGCAGGGAAGGAAGGGAACTGACAATGGGAGTATATTAACTACATTTCCCTTCACATTGTGTAAACTCTCTGGTCATGAAGAAGATCAGGATGTTCCTATTTCAATCTGCAGTACAAGCCCTATCTAGGCTCTTGTAAACTCTAGAATGCAATGATCTCTGTATTTTTCTGAACAATAAAATTGCTTATGCTCTATCCCATGCTTATGCCAAGATCTTGGGTTTGTTTCTTAGGGAAAACACTAACTGTGATAAAATGTATACATTAACATCCAAAAGTTTGGGGTCATTTAAGATTTTTTATTAATATTATTACAATTTTAATTAGCTCTTTTCTATTTGAATATATTTTCAAATGTAATTTGCTGGCAAAGTCTTGCTGATCCCAAACTTTTGAACGGTGTTGGGTTTAAGTGATTTCTGAATGTATAAATGTAAAGACAAACCAGTACCTTTAAATGTGGATGAGAGAGGTGGTACTGGGATTGGACCAGGACAGAAGTGTGTATTGCAGGCCCGTGAGCTTATGGGTCTCTGATGAGGTAAACAGCCTGCTGACGGACGCCCTAGTCTCAGACATTGAACGCTCCGCGTCTGCACCCCACCGCCACAGGACACTGTGCACTGAAAAACACATGGACAGGACATGAAGCTTAGAGGTCTGGCAGAATAGAAACCGAACAGATCCCTGACTGATTATAAAGAACTAGTTTCGCATACCTGCAGCCAAGGAGAGGAATACCAGCCCAAAGTCACAGACCCAATCCTGTCTGGGCCAGGCTGAATGAGCTGGGGTGGTGGGGGCTCTGGGCAGGGGCCGTTATTACAAGCTTGTTCAAGGTGTTCTTGGGGCTTCCGTAGGTTTCTGCACCTCCTTATTGGGAATTCTGTGTAGCCTCTTTGGGAGTCTTTCTCCCCACAATGCAGTTCTCTTCTCCTTACTCCTGCTCCACAGGAGGCTGAACACTGTGTAAAACAACCAGACGATTAGATAAAGTACACTGTAAAAAAAATGTGGTTGGTTTTTGTTGGTTCAACTTAAAAAAGTAAGTAACCTGGTTGCCTTAAAATTGTGAGTTTATTGAAATTAAAACTCTGAGTTGATACAATGAAGGAAATTAGTTTAATAAATAGAAACTCAAAATATTATTGTATCTGAACCACATAAAAAAATTGATAAATCATGAAAATAGCACTATTTGGCATGTTTCACTGCATCATCAGAAATAACACACACACAATTACCCAATATGCTTACAAAATCTTTTAATAATACTTGAATAAAGGTTGTCAAATCTCTAAAATTTTTCATTGCATTAACTCAAAATTTTAATTTCAATGAACTCAAAACTTTAAGGCAACCAGGTAACTTTTTTTCTAAATATTTTTTTTACAGTGTATATACAAATAAATACTCCGCTAATCCCTTACTGCAAGGTCAACTCATGCCTCCATAACAAATTTTAACAATGCTGCTAGTTTGGAGAAAAGAGAAACACTTAAGAACAAATGTACAATGGAAAGTGCCACTGTTTTTAAATATTCATGCACAGATGTTGCTCTAACCACGTGCACACATCATAACGTGCATTTAAGGGTATGTCTACATTCATCTGGATACATTTGAAAACATATTTTTCTGTAAGCTTTGGCCATCTGTCCACACTGAGATAGCGTTTCTAGTGTTTCTAACGTTTCTCGTCTCAACTTTTTTGAAGACACTTTCCAAATTTGATCAATTTGAAAACACTGTTTTCGGAGAGAGATTCAAAGACTATGACGTATTAATTTTTAGTATTATTTTGCCTAACATTAAATGCCTTACCTCTTTACCTTACCAGAAAGCTGAGACCCTGTAGTTTCTCGTAGGAAACGAGCAGAATAATTATGTGAAGTACTGGCCCGATTAAGTCGTTTATCGAAACGAAAAGCTGCAATTTCAACGTGTTAAAGCATCCAGATTTGTAGCCATGTTAATAGCGTTTGTAAGAAACCAAACCATTTGTAAATCCTTCAAGATTTCAGCGAGATAAAAGTATTTATGTTCGTACAGATCAATCACCTTACATCAGGTTCAACAGAGCCCGACAGAAAGCTTGCCTGTGACAAGATGGCCGCCGGTGATGCCGATGGTGACTCCGCCGTAAGACATCTAGCCTTTATTATGGATATCTACTGTATGAGTATAAACATAATCTTACGCCAACATATACGCCCGTTTCTACGCAAGACTGACAAATAAGGGCCATTGTAACTAAGACACCTTAAAATATCTGACTAATAACCAGATATTTTGCTAATAAAGAGATGATGTTAGAAGAATAGCATGAGAACTTTATTATTTCTGGTCTCATGGTATCAGTTACACATGCGCAGAAAGATTATTTAAACAATTTCTGATGTTTTGGTGTGGAAAAGCAAATTTTAGAAACCGCTTGAAAGGCTAGTGTGACCGGAGAGCTTTTAAAACGATAACACCATTTTATAATTTCCGGATTTATACAGACATAGCCTTAGATGCAATGTGTCCTGTCATAAAGTACTGGCATATATGTTGACTGGATATTGTGCACGTGGATGATTCTGCATCAGGGTTAAATGATTGAATATATGCTCATGTCAAATAAGTACTGTTTTTGTGAGTGCTTCTGCGTAACCTTTGATATTCCTATGAGGGGGCTTACCTCTCCCCAAGCGGTTGTTATCCACTGAAGACGCTCATTCTTGGGGCAGCGGCTCAGCACACAGGTCTCTTGGGCTTTGGGCTTCAGGTGTAATTTACACATGCTGTCAGGCACCACCACAGTCCTGGCACCTGGATCAGTGCTCCTGCAGAAAACACTGCGCTTCTTCAACCCTCGCCCACAGGTCTTAGAGCACTAGAGAGAAGGAAGGATGGAAAGATAAACAGAGACAGAGAGAGTTACCCTTGTGTGGTCTTTGAGTGATGTTAGTTTAAACATTGTAAAGGTCACAGTGGCATGCAGTTCACCTCAAACAAGAGTTGAAATGAACTCTTGAGACAGGCGGTGTGAACTCATTCTGACCTTTAGAAGGAATTTAGTCAATATCAACTACTGCAAAAACTTTTCAAAGATCTCAAGCTGTTTATGCAAAACACGGATTTATGATTTAACATATTGAATAAGATTAGACTGAAAAAAGGTTAAAGAAATGAACTGCTGCTAATGATGAAATTAACTGTGTGTGTGTGTGTGTGTGTGTGTGTGTGTGTGTGTGTGTGTGTGTGTGTGTGTGTGTGTGTGTGTGTGTGTGTGTGTGTGTGTGTGTGTGTGTGTGTGTGTGTGTGTGTGTGTGTGTGTGTGTGTGTGTGTGTGTGTGTGTGTGTGTGTGTGTGTGTGTGTGTGTGTGTGTGTGTGGCCATGACATATGACATATGACATAGGACACAAATGTGTATAATGACATAGGTATGACATAGGTATTACAAGTAGAGGGTGAAATATGAGGACATTGGCCATCACGTTTCAAAAGGCTTATAAATCATACAGGATGAGTTTTTTTTTAGAAAGTAAAAATGCAGAATGTTTCCTGTGACGGTAGGTTTAGGGGTAGGGGCAGTGTAAGGGGATAGAAAATACGGTTTGTACGGTATAAAAACCATTATGCCTATGGAAGGTCCCCATATGTCCAGAGTACACAAATGTATTATTGGAATTACTGCACAGGCATACCGATAAGGATACCTGCTCTCTGAAGGTATGCACACGCAACTATACACAGCAAAGCAAAAGACAAAATATATTACACAATATACTGTGTTTAAATTACTCATTTATCTAAAGTATCACTTCCAAACATCAGTAAAGCGGTTTGCATTGTCATTTCAGAAGTAGATTCATTTCAGAAGTAGATTCCTATTGTGAGCAAAGCAACAGTGGAGTGCTACATGTGCAAAACCAGCAGGGGGCAGTAGTGTTTCAGCAATGATATACAGCACAATTTCCCATTATATTGTTCTGGGCATCTCAAATCTCACTTTAGATATGGGTCATTGCTGTTATGCAGTACTTTTTGAGCACTTTTCAAAACTGAATACACTTGTGTTGTAATTTAGTTAAGTATTTCAATAAAAGGGTATAGCAAAATTTCAGAGACATGTTCTGGTCAAGCTCAAATGATTCATTATAACGTAATTATTTACACAAAGGCATGACAATGAACAGTATTAAATTAAAGAGCTATAATTGCCTATTGTTATCCTCATGGAAGGAATGAGAGTAAGTTTACATGAGGTTTATTGTACATGAAACCTGGAGCTCATTTTTATATTTTGTAACCATATTTTGCATTTTTTATAATATCATACTCATTTCTATAACTTCAACCAACAGGATGGGGTGTTTTAAAGCGAGACAAACATATTAATTCCACAGAACATTACTGCGAATACATCGGTCTACTGCTAATGACAGAACTTGGCTTTTGTTAGTAGCATTTTCAGAATTTACAATAACTTTTTTGCAATAAAAACTGTTTCACAACTGTTCAAACATTTGAAGTCTGTGTGATTTTTTTCTTTAAAGTCTTTCATGCTCATCAAGGCTGCATTAATTATTTTCTCAATCAAAAATACAGCAAAAAATAGTAATATTATGAAATATTATTGCAATTTAAAATGGTTATTCTCTATTTGAATATATATTTAACATGTAATGTAACCCTATGATTGTAAAACTGAATTTTCAGCATCATTACTCCAGTCTTCAGTGTCACATGATCCTTCAGAAATCATTCGAATGTGCTGATTTGTAGCTCAAGAAACCCATTGGTAATGTTACAAAATATTCTGATTCTGTCACTTCTGATCAGTTTAATGCTTCCCTGCTCAATAAAACGATTCATTTATTAAAAAAGAATCTATCTGGCCCCAAACTTTTGAAAAGTATGTTTAAAGTAAAAATGTATTTATTTATTGTTGTATAAATTTTGCTGGTAAAATGTATTTGAATTGTATTTCTTCGTCTTTTGACGATGACATCCTGTTCTGTAGGTTCCATGTTCATGTAAACATACCTGTGACCAGGAGCCAGTGCTCCACTCTGGAGGACATGCCTGTGTGTTGCAGGGCTGTAGTTGGGCCGGAGCCATTACTGGACATAATGTGTGAGCCGCCACCTCCTCACGCTGGTATGTCACCTTCCTCATGCAACGGATGTTCCGCGTCTGCTGCCCGCCTCCACATGTTCTACTGCACACTCCCCATTTGCCTGTCGTCCAACTGTCAAGACAAACAAATTGACCTTCAGATGTGAACCTTCTGTTTGAACATTTCAGCATATTTTAACAGGGAAGAGGACACATTACATCCATATGGCACAGATTCACTTAGACATACACCAGGGCTTCATTAAACGAAATCTACCTAATATGACGATCAATAGATTATGGCCAATCTGATTACTCTGTAAACCACATGATGGAAAGTCTAATAAAAAACGTCTCGGGTTATGAATATAACCCATGTTCCCTGAGAGGGAACGAGACACTGCGTCATCGTAGATGACACATCGGGGAACGCCCTCGGCGTGACGCTGCTGAGTTCATATCAAAAAAGTCCAATCTTGATTGGTGTTGCGTAATGACGTAACGAGTGACGGCATACCCGGAGGTATAAAGGGACGCCGGCACAAGCAAACGCAGCTTACTGCTATGAAGCGGGCCGCTCTGTAGATAGGCGGGGCTACGAGACGCAGTGTCTCGTTCCCTCTCAGGGAACATGGGTTATATTCATAACCCGAGACGTTCCCTTTATCGAGGGAACTCGCACTGCGTCATCGTAGATGACACATCGGGGAACGAGTACCCACTAGTCCTCGCCTATCCTGCACCCCATGACATGAACCGGAGTGCATAATCAGGGGGCGAGCACCCTAGCGCCTGGCGTCACCGGGAGGTGCAGACTATAATACCTCACGAAGGTATGCGGTGTGGCCCACCCAGCCGCCTCGCAAATCTCTTGCAGAGAAGCTCCGGAAAGGAGGGCTACCGAGGAGGCCATGCCCCTGGTAGAATGAGCCCTCACGGCTATAGGTGAAGGCAAGTTGCGCACCTGATAGGCCGTTGCTATTGCCTGGACAATCCAGTTACTAATTGTCTGTTTCGCTGCAGGCAGCCCCTTCCTAGGTGGACCAAAGCACACTAACAACTGGTCTGACTTCCTCCACTGGGCAGACCTCTCCAAATAAATCCTCAATGCCCGCACCGGGCAGAGAAGGTGAAGCCTGCCCTCATCTGCCGTCACATGAGGCGGGGGATGAAAAGCCTGGAGAACCACCGACCGTACCGCATTAGACGGTACCTTGGGGACGTATCCCGGGGTCGGCCGCAAGATAGCTTTCACGTTGCCTGGGGCAAACTCCAAGCAATTGGGTGTTACTGCCAATGCCTGAAGGTCCCCCACCCTCCTCAGAGAGGTGATGGCTAAGAGAAAAGCTACCTTAAGCGTGAGGTTCTTGGCCTCAGCCAACTCCAGCGGTTCGAAGGGGGCCTCAACCAACCCTTCGAGAACCACTGCCAGATCCCACGCAGGGATCCTAGAACGAGCCACAGGTCTCATCCTCCGCGCTCCTCGGAGGAACCGTACAACCAGATGGTGCCTCCCCAGAGGTCCTTCACCTAATGGTGCGTGGAAAGCTCCTATTGCTGCCACATACACCTTAAGTGTGGACGGGGTAAGCCCGGCGGAAAACCGATCTTGCAGAAACTCCAGTACTGAAGCCACAGCGCAGTTCACTGGGTCTACTTCACGGTCTCTACACCATATGGAGAACACTCTCCACTTCAAGTTGTACAGCTTCCTGGTGGAAGGAGCCCTGGAGCTGAGTATAGTCTCCACGACACCTGCTGACAGCCCTTCCTCTATGAGCTCTGCCCCCTCAGGGGCCAAGCCCACAGGTTCCATAACTCTGGCTGGGGGTGAAATATCGAGCCCCCCGCCTGAGTCAACAGATCCCTCCTCAGAGGAATCTGCCATGGAAGGTCGTCTAGCAGGTCCATAATGTCGGAGAACCATACCCTGGTCGGCCACCGGGGTGCTATCAGAAGCAGGCGAATGCCTTCCCGGCGAACCCGCTCCAGAACTCCCGGGAGCAGAGCGATCGGGGGAAATGCGTACAGACGCAGCCTCGGCCACGCCTGTGACATGGCATCCAGGCCCAACGGAGCCGGATGCCTGAGGGAGAACCAAAGTGGACAGTGGGTCGTCTCTCGAGACGCAAACAAATCCACTTCCATTCGGCCGAACCTCTCGCATATGGCTTCCACCACCTCTGGATGGAGACGCCACTCCCCGGGCCTCAGCCCCTGCCTCGACAGGATGTCTGCTCCCTGGTTCTGGTCCCCCGGGATATAAACTGCCCTGAGAGAAGACAGTTTCCCGTGGGACCACAGGAGGACTTGATGCGCCAGTCTGTACAGAGAGCGCGATCTCAGACCCCCCTGATGATTTAGATACGATACCACGGCAGTGTTGTCGGATCGTATCAGGACATGGTGGCCGCGAAGGTCCTCGAGAAAACTCCTCAGAGCTTTCCAGACAGCCAGCATCTCTAGGCAGTTGATGTGCCATGAAGCATGCTGGGCTGTCCAAGGACCTCTCGCCCCTCGGCCTTCCATGACCGCGCCCCAACCAGTAAGGGATGCATCTGTTGAAACGGTTTTCCGGCAACACGATGCTCCCAATACTAGCCCCAGGGACAGAAACCAAGGTTTCTTCCATATAACCAGGGAACGAATGCATTTGCGCGTTACCCTGATCATACGAAAGGGATTCCCCTTCGGAGAAAACCCCTTGGTTCTCAGCCACCACTGTAGCGGTCTCATGTGGAGCAGGCCGAGTGGAATCACACTGGACGCTGCTGCCATGAGACCCACCAGTCTCTGGAACTGTTTGACAGTGATGCTGTGGCCCAACCTTATACTTGAGACCTCCGCCCGTATGGTCTCGATACGTGCGGGTGACATGTGTGCCCGCATCGTTACCGAGTCCCACACTATTCCCAGGAACGTAATTCTCTGGGAGGGCGTCAACGTGCTCTTTTTCGCGTTGAGTCTCAACCCCAAACACCTCATGTGTGCTAGAACAGCATCTCGATGCTGAACTGCCATATCGTACGACCTGGCCATGATCAACCAGTCGTCGATATAATTCAGTACCCGGATGCCCTGGAGTCTTAGCGGAGCCAGGGCTGCATCCATGCACTTCGTGAAGGTGCGAGGTGACAAGGCTAGGCCAAAGGGAAGGACCCGATATTGGAACGCTTCGCCCCCGAAAGCGAACCTCAGGAACTTCCTGTGACTGGGAAGGATGGAAATATGGAAGTAAGCGTCCTTTAGATCTATCGTGACGAACCAGTCCTCGAACTGGATCTGACTCACGATAACAGGAATGGTTAGCATCCTGAACCTGTATCTCCTCAGAGACCGATTCAGAAGCCTGAGATCTAATATTGGACGCAACCCCCCATCCTTCTTGGGGACTATGAAGTACCGGCTGTAGAACCCGACCTCTCTTTCTGGCGGGGGAACCCTTTCTATCGCCCCTTTTTCCAGCAGAGAGCGTACTTCCTGCCCCATTACCCCCACCTGCTCGGGACCGACCACTGTCCAGACTATCCCCCCAAATTTCGGGGGGGGAACTCTGAACTGCAGTCTGTATCCCCGTTCTACAGTGCGCAGGGCCCACACAGAGATATTCGGAAGGCATGACCATGCGCCGAGATACTCTGATAAGGGGACCAACCTCTCGAGGCTGGTCTGGGGTATCAACCGAACCTCTGCCTCGACCCCCTGAAGCGGATAACCGGCAGGGACTAATCGAGGCAGATTTTCGGTGTGTGAACGCAGTCGCTGCTCTGCCGCAGATTTTATATGTGCTGGCCAGAGCCGCGCGCGAACATGGGGAAACGACGTGGTCCGGAGCCCTTTTGACTGCGAGAGCACAACATCGATTTCCCGAGAGCCTCGGGGGGAGAACGACCTCGGTCGCTCCGCCCCGTGGGGGACAGCTCTCAGCGGTCCTGCCGCAGCTAGGACCGCTTGGAAGCCTTCTTGGCCTGAATAACCTCCCTCAGGTCGGTCTTCGGCTTTGAAGACTTCCCGCGAGAGCGTCGCTTCTTCTGCCAAGCTCCCTCAGGAGGGGCACGAGAAGCGACGCTCTGCTTCTGCACCTCACGGTGCGAGGAGCCCTCTGCTGGCCGAGACTGCCCGCTCGAGGCAGCCTTGCTGGAGGAGCCCCAGCGGCGAGGGATGAACTGGCTGAGAGCGGCCGCCTGCTTTTTCACCTCCTGAAACCTCTCGACGACGGTGCTCACAGCGCCGCCGAAAAGGCCAGAAGGCGAAACCGGGGAATCAAGGAGAAAGTGTCTGTCTCTCTCCCTGATCCCCGACAGGTTCAGCCAGAGATGCCTCTCCGCGCACACCAAACCCGCCATGGAGCGGCCGATATCACGGGCCGCTTGTTTGGTGACACGAAGAGACAAATCCGCTGCCTTCCTCAGCTCAGTCACATCCTCCGGAGAGGGACCCTCGCCCTCATCGAGCTCCTTCAGCAAGTCCGCTTGGTAGGCCTGCAGAACCGCAAGAGTGTGCAGGCACCCACCAGCGCGACCAGCCGCACTATATGCCCTCGCCACCAGCTTCGAAGTCTCTCGGCATGGTTTCGAGGGCAATGCCGGGGTCTTCAATGAAGCTGCTGTCTCGGGAGAGAGGTGGCCCGCGAGCGCCTCTTCTACCCTCGGCAGCGCAACATATCCCTTCTCAGACGCTCCCAGCACGTTAGCGAAGTCAAGTGCAGGGGGCGTAGTCAAACGTGCTGAGAAGGGTTTCTCCCACGCCCTACACAGCTCACTGTGCAGGTCGGGGAAAAACGGCAGACCCCGGCGTGGAGGCTGGGCTCGACGCTTGAAGAAGCGCTCGTCCAGCTTGCTTGGCGGCTGGACGTGCACTTCCTCTTGTGGCCAATCTAAGCTCAGCTTGGCCACAGCGCGAGTCAAGACCTCCACGAGCTCCTCCATAGCCTGCGAGTGGGGTGGCGACTGCCCCACTGCGCCTGCTTCGGTGCTCATTGTCAACGATCCCTCGGAATCGGACAGCATGAGCACCTGATCCTCCGCCTCGCGGGAAGAAGCCGCAGCGCGGGCTTCCACACGTGGCGGAAGATCCTCTGAATCGTCAGAGGAAGAGAGAGATGCCTCAACATTCCCTAATCCCGCTGACAGATCCAGCTGCGAGCCCCACGACCTGCGGCGCCGCTCTGCCTCGGCAACAGCGGGCCCAGAACCGCGAGGCTCGCGAGGCTGACCGGCCTCGTCAAAGACCGCCAGCCGCGAGCGCAGTACTCTCAGCGGCAGCTTATCACATTCGCCGCAAGCCGCTCCCTCGAGAGCGGCCCGGGCGTGCTGCACGCCGAGACACTGCACACAGAGCTGGTGTGTGTCCGTGCCCGAAATAAAGCGCGGACAGGGAGGCACACACCGTCTAAACTGCTCGCTCGCCATATCTAATGATATAATAAGCCCTACGGGACAAACAACACCAAATAGACAGACAGAACACAGAGCGCGACCGCTGAAAGCAGGAAGCTGCGTTTGCTTGTGCCGGCGTCCCTTTATACCTCCGGGTATGCCGTCACTCGTTACGTCATTACGCAACACCAATCAAGATTGGACTTTTTTGATATGAACTCAGCAGCGTCACGCCGAGGGCGTTCCCCGATGTGTCATCTACGATGACGCAGTGCGAGTTCCCTCGATAAAGGGAACCACATACATCTGTCTTCACCCACCCCACCCTCTCCCTGTGGGCTCATCTGAGCATATACACATGCACTTATCATTTACATTTCCAGCTTAAGAGTTTAATCAGTATCAATAGATGCATACATCTTGAGTTCATAAAGATGATTTCTGATTATGCAATTTTCACATAACAAAATATTACAAAACAGAGCTGGCAAGTAAATGATAAATTCCAAGGTTCTGTAATAGATTAATCAGTTTTACTGCAACAATATGATAAACAACAGCTGTAATGAATCAATGTCTTCCTTCTGAATAGTCAATATTACAAATTTGCTTTTTGGACACTATTTGTGATGCAAATAGCAATGCAATAGTGCCCCCCAATGGCCAATCATTCAGTAAATAATATGCTCCAGTCAGATTGTTCAAGACACTTTTTTGTAGCACATTAAAATACGGAATTGAAAAAATATTATATTTCAGTAATGTTCTGAATGTTATTTCAATTTTCAAAGGATTTTTTTTATATTTTGTTTAACGCTGACACATTTAAGCTAATATATACTACCTTTCAAAAAAATCTGGGGTCAGTATGATGTTTTTAAATGTTTTTTAAGTCTCACCTAGCTACATTTATTTAATTAAATGCAGTAAAACAAGTAATATTGTGAAATAGTATTGCAATTTTAACGTATATTACTGTATATTAATCATTATTATTATTATAATTTATATTAAAATAAATGTAATTTTTTCCTGTGAAAGCAAAGCTGAATTTTTAGCATCATTACTCTTAAGTCTTCAACATCACATGATCCTTCATAAATAATATTTATTATGATTATATTATATTATATTATATTTATTATTATTATATTAAAAATAATAATAATAATAATAATTATTATTATTATTATTATTATTATTAATATTATTATTATCATCATCATCATCATCAAGTACTTTAGTCAGTTTTTTTATATCAGTGTTGATTTTGTACAATTTTTAGACATTACCACCCTTTGAATTTAGTCCTATATATATATATATATATATATATATATATATATATATATATATATATATATATATATATATATATATATATATATATATATATATATATATATATATATATATATATATATATATATATATATATATATATATATTGGACAAAATTTAAAGGGTAATTATGTCCAAAATAATTGTAGAAAATCAATATATATACTTTAATATATAATAAATAAATTAATTTATTTTTTGGACTAAAATTAAAGGGTAGTTATGTCTAAAATAAAATTATAAAAAATCAGCACTGATGCCACAGCAGCTCTCTTCCAGTGCTCAGATTGCAACTCTGTCCTTGCTTCTCTTGGCCGTGGATGAAAAGAGACTTTAAAATAGAGCTGGGCAGGCCAGGGAGAGATTAGAGCAAATGACAGCTATGACAAGAGCCGTGGCCGCAACACCGGACAGGCGCCCCGGGTCGAGTTCTTGGTAGACCCGGTTCCACCCAACCACTCACACAGACCTGAGCCACGGAGCTGACAAAAATCCTTTAATTTTCTCTCCAGCCATCTGACAAATTGGAGGGAGATGGTTAAACTGCTATTTTAATTGAGGGAAGAAACACGATCCACAGCACAATATGCCTTTTCACTCCCCCTCGTGCTCTCCTCGCCACATAAATGACAATGTGTCATTGGTCAAAGAGCTGACATGCCGTGCCTCACTGCAAACCACTGCTGGCTCTTGTTTTAATTTTGTATTTCTGGAATCTTTCAATAACTTGCATATTTCAAGCCATACAATTAAAGGAGACATGTCTTCGGGGACAATACTCTGGACTGCTTCACATATCCGGATACGGTCTGATTTTGCTGGCATTTTATCCATGTCTGCCCAAAACGATGCACCCATAATTCATACTTATTTCAAATCACTTTTTAGCATTCTTTGTGGAATTGTTTTTGGTTTAAAAGCATTTGTCAATTTAAGAGCTCTAGGAGAACCATGTATTTTCCTAAACCCACGTGACTTTTTGAATTCTTTTGCTAAAAATATCACTTTAAACAAACCAAAACATGATATACATGTTTTGTATAAGATATGAAATAGTTTTTAATGTTATTAAATGCAGTAGCCTTTGCTTTTTGTTTTGTTTTTCAGTAATCATGAACATGACTGTTAAAAGGATAGTTCAGCCAAAAATGAAAATTTGATATTTATTTGCTTTCAGAGTATGTGAGCGGAGTGGAGTGGGAGCGGAGCAAAGAATGGAGCGAGGTGATCTTGAATGGAGTGAGGAGCGGATTTTTTAAAAGTCAGAGCGTCATGGTTTTCATACGCTCCGAGAGCACTCCACCACTGCTCCATCACAAGTACAATTCATACCAACAGCCAATAATATAATCGTATTTTTAGTCAGAACTCACACATTAAACACATTTAACTAGCTTGATTCAGATGGATCACTCAAATCAGAAAGAATGTACAGGTTTATGATGACGGCAATGGACATGAGCGGGATGTTAATGAATCTTTTTGTACCTTCTACATACTGAATATGATCAGGTTTTAAATTTTAAACATTTTAAACAGGTAGCACTTATTCGCACATGCTCTCTCTAATGCATTCAAAAAAATGCAACCTTACAGTACATCTGCTTACATTTATCTGTATCGAATTTTAAATGAGCAGAAATCTGTAATGTGACCTGTAGATAAAATAATCGATGAAAACATTCTATTTTGATCTTTCCAAACAAAATTTGCACTGCAAAAGCAGCAATGATGTTTAACTTTTAATGCTGATAAAGCCTTTTAAGCTTGGCGTGTTGGAGAAAAAAATGTTTGCAATTGCATTTGCAAATGTTTGTTATTTATTTTTTTATGTATGTTATAAACCAAGCCTTTGTGATATTGCAGAGCTTACTTAAATACTTTTAACGCAAATTTCCTCGGAGCGAAGAAGGAACAGTGTTTCTGATATCAGTGAGCGAGGAGTGGAGTGGGAGAAATGGTGAACCCGGAGCGGAGTAATTATTGAATGCTTAGAGTGTGGAGGGGAAATTGCTGTCACTCCACTCCACTCCACTCACATACTCTGGCCCCAGGGCATCCAAGATTTGTTTCTTCAGTAGAACACAAATGGAGATTTTTAACTCCAACCGTTGCTCATAAAATGCATGTCAATAGGGTGTTTTCTATGAGAGCCACGATGAGAGTAAAAAACACATACATGCGAATTAATATTAAACCCTGCGGCTCGGGACGACACATTGGTGTATTAAGACACAAAACGATCGATTTCTGTGAGAAACGGAACAGTATTTATGTTATTTTTGGCCTCATAACACATGAATCTCATAAAAAATTTCCCAACGACATTACTTCCATCGCCAGAGGTCAAAAAACAGCACAATCATAGATATATATAATCCTCATTAGTGTATGCGAGGATCGGTCAAATGAGACATCTATGTACACATGTCTATGACCACGCCGTTGTTTTGACCTTCTCCAACAGAAGTAATGGCATTGGGAATACTGGATGAGATTTGTCTGATATGAGGTAAAAAAAATTAAAAAATACTTAAATACTGTTCGGTTTCTCGCAGAAACCGATCGTTTCGTGTCTTAAGACATCAATGTGTTGCCACGAGCCACAGGGTTTAATATGGATTCATTTGTATGTGTTTTTTTCTCTCATCGTGGCTCTCATAGAAAACACCCCACTGACATGCATTTTATGAGCAACGGTTGGAGTTAAAAATCTTCATTTGTGTTCTACTGAAGAAACAAACACACCTACATCTTGGATGTCCTGGGGGGAAAGCAGATAAACATCACATTTTCATTTTTGGGTAAACTATCCCTTTAAAAAGTTAGTGTCATTATCACTTGATGGTGGATCTGGTGAAGAAGCTGTCTGCAATTAAAATATTGATTCTGAAGATGTTGAAAATGATCGTTTTGGGAACATGTCTGAGATCGCAAATATGAGCCAGATGCTAAATGTACTGGGAAATGAGCTCTGACGAGGACAGTGATGATGGCATAAAACATCTGCTCAAACTGAACACTTCCAAGCTCCAAAAGGTAACAAAATATGCTTTATTTTAGTCTTCTGTAATTGATATTATAATATCAGGAGTGTTTTATATTAAATCGCAACATAGAGATCCATCTGTGTTAGATATAGATCTGGGTCTCTAAATACCCGGATATGTAAGAATGATTGGTAAAACGTATGTGCATTTAAGGGTTAAAATGTAATTTATTCCTAAGCTTCAGTGTCACGTGATCCTCCAGATATCATTGATAATAGGCTGATTTGCTGCTCAAGAAACATTTCTTATCATTATTATTGTTAAAAACAGTTCTGCTGTATACTACTTTTGTGGAAAAATCGTGATACATTATTTTTCAAGATGCTTTCATGAATAGAGCAACATTTCTTCTAAATAAAAATCTTTTGTATCAATGTAAAGGCTTTACTGTCTGCACTTGAGGAGTCAGTTGAAGACAAAAGCAAACATACAATCATATAAACGCAGCTAAGAAACTAAAAGAAAATAATTGCAAAAGTTTTCAAGGCATGTGCATTAATCTTTTCATAACATTTTAGGGAACAAATCAAGCTGGCCGCTTCTGGGCCCGGCCCATGTTTGAAGTCACTGCGCTCCATGCTTCACAGAAGCAGCAGGGCAGTGTTTGCAGCTGGGAGCACGTCATCAGACTGAGTCCTGTAGGCCATAGTCTGGAGATTAGCGCTCCATTCCTGGTCCGCTAGATGTGCTCAATCCCCACAGGGATGCAGTCTCTCTTGCTCCATAATAAAACATGGGCAGACCTGTCAACACTGAAGATATTTGCTGGAAAGATAAGCAGAAGCTTCTGTCTTTTTCTCCTGTTTTGAATGCATGCCCATACTTTTTCTGGAAGTGTTTCCAAAGGTCTATTTATTTTCCCTTTCCTGCACCGTCTTTTTAGTTTTCCTCTTTTCAGCGGTCATAAATCAAGGCACACAATGCCTCAAACAAATAATGTTTCAGGAGTCTAAAGTCGATATCATGAGGCCTTGATGTCATTCAATATGGGGCGAAACAGACTCTGCTCTGCATATGGTAGGGGAGGTCATTAGTAACTGTGGGATTTAAGACCTGTCTGTCTGAACAATAAACACACTTACAGTAAGACCTAGACGGAAAGAATAAAAAAATACATCTTGAATAGTGGGAATCTCACGAAGAGAAGGCCTTTTAAGGTTTAGCATAATACCCCATTGTACCGTCATTTAAAAAGCTCTTAAATTGATGAAAATCAAAATGCTCTCGTCATTTACTCGCCCTCATGTTGTTCCAAACCTGTATGAATTTATGTCTTCTGCATAACACAAAATAAGATATTTTGAAGAATGTTTTTTTTTTTTTTTAAATTGGTAACACCAAGTCAATAGTTAAATCGGTTATTAACTATTGACTAGTTGCTTATTAGCATGCATACTAGTAGGATGTTGTCTGTTTATTAGTACTTATAAAGCACATATTAAAGGTGCACTATGCAACTTTCCGTCCACTAGAGGTTGCCTATTCAAAACAAAAGCGTAGTTTGATGACGCAAAGTTTGAGCACAGTATCTTGGGACATGTGGTCTTCACCTCACAGCCGGGGGAAAATAGGACTCGGGCAGAAATCACGTTCATGGATGCGATTATTAACGTTACTGTAGTATGAAGCAGAGCAGGACAGTGTGTTGTAAAGTTGAGCACGGCTGCTGGCGCGATTGTTACACAAATACCCGACAAATACCCGACTCACGAACACCGGGACTTTTATTATGACGGGACGGGACACAGTCGCCAGGCACGCATACTATTTCCGCTCTTCCGGCCATGATTATGAGGTAACACAGCTCTGTTTATCATATTAGATACATTTAAGTGTGTTGAAAATTATGTTATGATGTTACTCCGTGCATTCACTTGTTCACACTGCTAAGAGTAATGCGCTTCTGCCAAATAAAACACAACACCTAGGGTAGTGCAGATATGACGCAATTGACAGGCAACTTCCTCAGACGCTATGCTGAAACGTCCCGGTTCATTAGTTAAAATAGCAATTTTCTCACTATGTACAAATAGTTGGAAACATTTGGGATATTGTAGGTACTCAACTGAACAAAATATATAACACTGGCCTAGTGGTTTTTGGATATTTTACTGCAAAAATACTACATAGGGCATCTTAAATGCCTTTTTCTTCATGACCTTATTCTGCATCCCTTAATCCTACCCAATACCTAAACTTGCTACAAAAACTACCTTACTAACTATTAATAAGCAACAAATTAGGAGTTTATTGAGTCAAAAGTCGTAGTTAATAGTGAATATGTGTTAGAAACTACCCCTCTTAAGAGCTTTTTGCATGTAGGTGCGACTAACTCATTGTGTGACCCACAGAATGGTGATGTCATTGAGGTGTGACGCCAACTGAAGGAGTCTGGGATCACTGGTAATCTCTACCGGTAATCAAAGTACCTCTGCTCACCAAGTTAAAGTGTCAAAGGGTTACAGGCAAACATTGGTGGTGAGTGATGGGAACCTGTGCAGCCTGTCTACACATATCCAGCACCGCCGCAGACACGCTGCTCTCCCGTCAGCCCTGCCGTTGTTTTCAATTACAGTGTTATTGAACTATTTGTCAGGCTTTGAATGGGACAAGCCAAATCGGTTAAAGCTTGTTGCTGAAAGGAAACAATCATATGGTCTTGATTTCCCCTTTTAGCATCGCCTTGCCATAGCCTGCACATTATAATCGGTCGCAGCCAACATTTCACACGATGTAAGGCCAGAGAGAGAGAGAGAGATTGAGAAGGATCGAGTGAGGAAAGCCAGGAGGGGTGATTTGTTATCTGAGTGCCAAAATGGTGCGTCAATGCCTTTCACCCTTGCAAGTGAAGGATGTTGGGTATGTAGATGCCTCTGTAAGCAAGAGATCAGTAAATCAAGTCGAGTTGAGTGTTGCTCTTGTAAGAATGGCAGCAGGAATCTCAAAAGGAAGATGGGCCGATAGATTGACTTTAGCTTCGAGACACCCAGAGAAAGGCTGTTTTGAGCAGCTCCTTTCATAGTCTCCAGAGCCCAGAGAGGGGTTCTGACACCTATAGGCTGAGAATGTTTTTCCCAGGGTCACTACTGAGAGTCCCCACTTTTCTTTCTTTTTTTCCACCATGCAAAAAGATCTTTAAGCGTGTCTCAAGTGCATTATTTTCCATTTATCCTCCTCATTTCCAAATACAACATTATCATTTTCACTCATACCTCTCATTGTAAATATAGTGGGAGTCTTTGATAAATATGACTTCAATTCTTTGAATATTTGACTATTAATTCCCTGTAGTCAACAAATGAGAGACTAGTAGTTGTGTGAATACTGTATATGCCTTATTGAGAAAGCTGGTTTGCGTATGTGTGTATGTGGGTTTGTGTTTGTATAATTTAAGAGGTGCGTGTGTGGCAGGCTGTGGCTTGGAGCTGGAGTTTGGGCAGTGAGGGAGCAGTCAGTCCCTGTCTGGAGGCTATGTTAATCCTGTTTTCTTTAAGGAATAAAACAGAGAGGAGAACCCGAGGAAGAACGTGACTTTTCAGAGCTTTAAGTTGGTTTCTGCTCACGTTGAAGCTATCACGTCTGATTTCGTACAGACATACCAGGGCAATAATGCTGGAGAGCATTTTTTTACACCATTGAGAGTTGAAGAATGATTTAAAAACTTCAGTTACTGAATTTGAATGAATGTAGGAAACATGATGAAGAATTGCAATTGAATTTAAAGAAGTAGAATTAAACTATTCGAGATTAAAATTAATATCCCCCTTCTATTTAAATGCATGTTGTTTTTTTAATAGTGTGCGATTCATCCATGCATCTGTTTTATTATTGATTCGATCTTCCAAAAGAAAAACAATCATTTTGTTCAATGATTGTTTGTCTTCTCCAATCATTTTGTCTGCTTAAACTCGTGCTCGTTCCTTACAATTGACTGCAAGCTCACAATCAGATCTGCCTCCATACATTCAACAACCCATTTATAAAACCAAGTCCTTGCCCTACTTTTTTTTCTTTTCTCATACTGTCACAATACGGAAAAAAAAATCTGTTACTTTGTAACTTTAAAAAAGTATTGTATGTACACGTTATATATTATTTCTTTATATTTAATAAATTAGCTTTTATTTTATGGACATATATAATTTGTGGAAATGTCTATGAATTGTAATTCTGAAGTTCCAGTTCCTGTAAATTGCAATTTAACTACTCGTGCACGATCAATTCAATTCAAATTTCAACGCGTGAACTGAAAGGCAGCCAAACCTCAGGAAATATGGCACAGGGAAGCCACATACAACACACACACACTCTTACTAGGCAGGGCAGGGCTGTGTGTTACACAGGTGAGAGCCCACCACAGGTCTGGTCTGAGGGTTGCAGAGCGAAGAGTTGACTTGTGTGTTCTGATCTTGCAGACAAATGGCTTTCGTCGAGACCCGACCTGAGAGAGAATTAGAAACAGATGGAATGAGGGATGAGTACAAACACTTTGCATGTACTTCCCTTGGGACGTGAGATTTTGGTTGCAGAGATACATGTTTTCTAACACGGCCTAACATACGTCTTTATCATGAGATAAACTAATGCATCCTCAGAGCAATCTTTTGAAAAGGAAAGCTTGGAGCACACTGTCCGTGAATGGTCTTTCTGGGGATTATGGGAGCTCAGGATGAATGGCAGTACTGTAGTGTGGCTTCTGTTGAGGCAAACAAAGCCAGGCCTCTGTCAGTGTGAGAGGCCAGGAGGGGCTGCCCAGAGGTCTGCTCTAAAGAAAAGCATGAATGAAACTGTGTGAGAGCGCAGATAGAGATCTGTGCTCTGGGCATGTCATGGTGCTGTCTGTCTGCCACCAACACTCAGAGAAAACTGACTGTGAATGGAGGAGCCACTACCACAGAGATGAGCCAATGAGATTGGGAGGTCTGAAGGGAAGGAGTGGCATGCTTTTGTCTTTATGTCCTGCTCACAAAGGTGCATTTAATGGACCTGGACAAACACACTCAACGCACAAGCACAGAAACTCTCCGCTCACACACACTTGAGTCAACAAAACAAACATTTACAGTACATGTAGCACATACTCACCCCCGGCACAAGGCGCTGAGCAGTCAGAGCGCACCACAGACCAGGTGTAGTTGTGCTTCTTCTCTGGATGAGGTAGAGTATACTCCCATGATACACCAGGATTTTTACCCTGAAGAAGAATCTGTGGGGGACAGATGATCATAGATCAATTATAATCAAGTGACAGGGTTCTGTCTATCCAAGTATACACTACTATTCACTGATTTCAGTCATTTACATAACATTTTCAAACACTTGAAGTATTGCTTCAGTCTGACTGAAATCACTGAATGTCTTATTAATGTTCTCGTATTTCAGTAAGGGAGAAGGTGCCAGAGCGTCTGGTGCTGTTTTGTGGCTATAGCTCCATTGAGACTGAGAGATGACACCACAGTGTTCCTAGTGACGCTACACTAGGAGGGATGTTTGAATTAGAATGTCTGTGTGTTTCAACTGAAGCTTGTCAGCTTGGAAAACGGCACAAGTGGACCAAACTGTGGGTTGGGTGAATCTCCATATTTTCGCATAGCAGTGTATAATGAGACTTAATTTCCCAGGAAGATTTACATAGATGTTTATGTTTCCTAAGGCTTGTGTGCTATAGTTTTGGTGGCTGTTGCTGAAGAAGATCTTATAGTCATTCATGTGAGACTGGACCACAAAGGAAGTTTCTCACTAAACCTGTGCCCAGGGCCATTGAGGACGGCCTGAGGATAACTCTAATGGAGTGGAAAAGTCCTCAGACAAGAAGAGAAGCTTTGTGTTTACCTAGGCTTTGCCACATGGGGATTTTCCTCAGACTATTTGTATTAAGAAATGCAGTGACACTAAATTCACTGGAAATGGTAAACCACCAAACTATATGTAGAAAGTACAAACAAAGCAGCTAAACAAGGATCCACTACCACGAGTCTTCACTCTCGCTGAAGAGTCATAGCAGTGTTTACACAAGCCAACAGTAATTGCAAGGCAGCCCAAAATTCTCGTAAGTAAGAGTGCAAATTGAAGTAGTGGATTAGGCAGATGCCACCCAACCTCTAATTACTATGGATTTATCCTCAAGTTAATATTTTGAACAGGAAGAGTGCGGCAGGCTGCTGCTGATGTGGGAAGATTATCCTTAAGTCAGTCACAAAACAAAAAAAAATACAATAAATACTCTTCAACCAGTCTCAATGATCTGCTGCCATATTACAGCTAAAAATCTTTACTAGCCAAACTTGGATTCAGTTTAGAGGCATGACTATGTTTTCTGTTAAGGATGGAGAGGCATGAATTTGTGTGCATTCATGTTTTTTGTTCAATGAGATGCAAGAGACCTGTAGAGGGGCAAAGATTCTATCAACAGAACATCAGAAGGTATTGTGTGCATCAAACAAAGCCGGTGTTTGAAGGAAAGATGATTTCAAAAGGATGTAAAACAAGTATACTGAAAGATAGTGGCAGGTTAGCAAACTTTTTGGCTAACTTTCCTTCCAAGCATCTAGGCTGAATCTATTGCCCTGGAAGCGATCCATGGGGCCCGGCACGCTAACCTTTTTAAAGCTGGTCTAGATTTACAGTTGGCACTGAACACAGAGCAGCTTTTCCAGAATAAGGCTCAGGAGGAGGTTTCTGATCCATCTGTGATCCGGCTAGCCATCTGACTATGGATACAACACATGGAGAAAATCTACCTCTTCTGACCCAGGGTCAAGACCCACAAGAGCTCATTGCACTATGTCTGTCCTTTGATATATCAAGTCTAGAGTTTCAGTTTTAACATATGCGACAAGAATCACAATTGTGATTATCAACTCAACATGCAAACATCATTCCCCATCCAAATACTGCTTTTGTGTGTCTTATATTTTCTTGAGTTGCCACAAAAGCTTCATTGCATGCTTTTGTCTCCATTCTCGTGCTTAGACACCCCTTCAATATCTTTCACCCTAGTCATTCTAAATAATGATGGAAAATCTGGGGCAATTACTGAACTCTGTTGAACAGGACCACTAGGATAGGTTCATTATCAAGCACTCCCAGTATAGAGTTACTACACACAAATCCATCTGTGCCCTGGCTAGGACTGTAGAAGTTCCTCCATTCGTGAAGAAAAAAGAGTGGATGAAAGACTGATGCATGGGAGCATGGATACCACATCTAAAGGCCACAATATACTTCAAACAAAATCAAAGAATACACTGGTGTGATTTCATTTTGAACAAAATCAAGCCACAATGAGTTCAAGTTTATTTGGAGCTTGTTTTCGGGAGTTTGAAACGCACTGAACTTTCCGGAAAAGTTTGGTCTATTTGGTTTACACCTTCAAACTACGATTGGTCTATGGCAATTAAGTAGGTGATCTCAGGAGCTCCAACTTTTTTTGGTGTGGAAATCTTTTCTAGGTAATTTCTTTTGTTCAGTCTAGGTCTGCTACAAGCTATGGTTGCTAAAGGAATGCTACAAGAATTGCAATACCGAAAGGAATCCTGAAAGAGTGTTTCAATCCGAATCCCGTCAAGTTTGAAGGGAACCGTTCTGATATGTCTTGTCTAGTGCCTCTCAATCCACCTTGTTGAGCTGACTGCATGTTCTTGAACCAAGTCAAAGTGTACTTTCATGTAAAGTGCATTTTTTCATTGGAGTTCAATAAGGGACTTGAAGCTGAAGTAGCAGGGTAGACTGGGAGATCCAGTCAAGCATAACTGACCAGCTGCTTCCCTCCAATCACAACCCCAAGCCTCTCTGATCTACTGAGTTCAATTGCAGAAATCTTAATCTTTTAATCTCTTTTTACCCTCCTCTTCTTTTTGAAATTACAGAGCATACTTAGAGAGATTAATGCTAACTCATCTGCAAATCAGTCCTCTGCTGCCCTGCCCACCCTGGAGAAAACATAATGAACAGAGGGCATTTAGGATAAAGGGGGATGCTGCATGCACGTAACATACAGGTTGAGTACAGTGCAGACCAAAGGCCAGAAGATAAGATCAAAATGAAATAAGTGTATTAAGTGAAGCATGTCTAGTTTTTATACAACTTACTTACAACAACATATGCAATACTATCAACACCAAATTGATTTTGAACAGTTTGGGGTGTTGGTGCCAAAAGAAATTTGGACATATGATTGCAAATCTTGTATGTAGCCTATAAGAGAACAATATAAATACACCCAAACATGTTCATCTTACTTAAGAGTTTGATTGACTCATTAAAGTTTAATGTTAGTTACGACAAAAATGTCAGAAAATACTGTATTCAGCAGCATACATATTGAATTGTTTTGTTGCTACAGCTTTAAACATTATTTTACTCTTGTGTTGTCATGGCCATAACTTCATTTTAATCTTAATTACCCATGTTGTTAACTCTTTATAGTTTTATAGTCACTTGTAAGTTATTATTTAACAATAAACTAATAAATTACAAAACATGACTATGATTAATAATTGATATGCTAACATTTTATGTTTTGTTAATTTAGTTAGGAGTAATTTACCGGTATTAATTATTAGTTAATGATTAACTAATCATTTACAAAACATGACTATATAACTATAACTCATTAATAAATGGTATGATAATGGTATACAAATGTGCTGTAAGCTATCGTAAAAATGTGTAAATCAAAATAAATCAAACATATCAATAGTAGATGGTTGATGAGTTATTAGTTGATAAACTATCATGTATAAATCATTGAAGTATAAACTATCATGTATAAACGGTTAATCTTGGAAAAATTATGAACAGACCATTAGTAAATGATCAGTATAGTCTGTGTTCAAAAGACACAAACATGCAGGATGAGTAATTTATTTGTTTTCAAGGCGATAGACATTTATAAATGGCTTGCAGTCAGGGGCTTCCAGTGGATTTAATAAATAATTTGATCTAGTGATAATGTGAACCAGTTCCACCTTCCACTGAAGCTCACATCAGCTCCACAGCGCTTAAAGACTCAATGTGTGTCAGAGAAGAAAAGTATATTCCCTCACCAGTCAGCACTCACACTGCAGTACACACTTCAAAGTGTTCAACACCTGTTATAGATGATGTGGAAATTATTTACAAAGCTTTCTGCATCCCCTAATCTGTAAACCATTCATCACTTGTAAACATTACAGATAGTTTGTAGATCTTTCGCACCTTTTTTACATTGTGTGTATGTGTATACAAATCATTTACAAAGCTTTCTGCATCCCCGAATCTAAAGTGTAAACCATGTATCACCTATATATACTGACATATGCAGTATAGCATACCATTTATTAATAATTTATGAATATATTAACTAATCATTTATAAATTACTTATAACTTACTTAACAAAACATTCATAAAATGTTAGCACTTAATAATCATTTACGGACGTATAGTCATGTTTTGTAAATTAATAGTTTCCAAACGGCTTCTACTTGAAATCTTGACAAGATCTTTTTTAATTTGTCTGTAACCTCAGTGTAAAAGTTTGACATAAAAGTTGTTTTCTCACATTTTACTTTGTGGTATGCATGTAATCAAAATCCATTTCCAATTGTAATGTAAACTGCTGTATTATGGATGAGAAAGTTCTCTTTCCGAGAACAAGCAAATATTACATATCATCCCACAGAAGTGATCTACTACAGTAGGACACGATGGCATAAATGATTCTGATGGCATAAATGATGGTTTAAATGATTCTTTTGAAATCTAATTATCTTCCTTTCTCATTTGCACTTCAGATTTGTGTAGATATATGAAGCGCCCTTACTATGACTTAACCTCAAAGGTCATCTGAACCCATTCTTATCATGTAAGAGCTGCCCTGTGCTGCCCATTAGCAAGAGCACACAGTGCAGCAAGTTCAAAGCTTAGTGCCATTCACAATGTCGCACCGTTTGATCTTGAATCTCCACATACTGAAGATGAAAGTCACAATGACCATGTCGGCTCTGGCCTGCAATTAATCCCAAAGAGAGGCGTTAGTCTGCCTGTTTGACTCATTTGTGTGCCTTCTCTTCTGTCCCTCTCTATCTTTCCCTCATTTGCTTCTCATCTCTCTTGCCCACCCACTGTCCCTCAGCCTTTTTTTCATCTGACCGAATGGCTATGGTGCTCTTGCCAAGACCCTGTCATGGCTAATTCGCTAACAGCTGTCAGGCCAGACGGGGACGGGGGTGACTCACTTCAAAGAGCAGGGTCTCATTAGTGGGCCCTGTGGCGTACAAGGTCTCCGGCCGGTTGAAAGAGCGCTGATAGTTGAACGTAGTGCCGGCGAACTGAAATCTGCCCGGCCAGTCCACCGTCCAATCCCCCGTCAGGTAGTAGGTGCCGCGCTTCAGGCTGCGGACAGCCAGGTAGCTGGTAGAGATCTCCATCTCCTGCACCCTGATGCTCCTCGCTCCAGCAGGAACTGTCACAATGGGGTAATACTCTGAAGAGAGAGAAAAAAAAGAGCTGTTCACTTTTGCAGTTTCTGCATTTTTTAGGCCCAGAGGGAACAGGCATTTTTGAGCTGATGCATTATCACCTCCTTTAGTCAGACAAAAGCGAGGAGGTGCCAGACTGCAGAGCTCTTGCTGTGTAAGTGCTCTAAAAAATGCATTGCCGTTTTCTGTTATAGTCTGAGGAGCTCTAAAGTGACCCACAGACTTGCCTATATTGCAAACATTTTGTGTGTGTGTCTGTCAATATATTGAAATCTGAACCACCAAGTACCACCTAATAAAAATAAATAAATAAATAAATAAATAAATAAATAAATAAATTATATATATATATATATATATATATATATATATATATATATATATATATATATATATATACATATATATATACTGTAATATATACAGTAAAAATATTATAAAACGGATTTCCAAGTTTTGTTTTTTCCTACAGGTGTTCCATACAATTTGAGTTATTAGACACAAACAACATTACATGCCAATGTAAAAATGCAAGACTATTATAGATAAATAACAAATTAGCATCTAACTATTTTATGAAGATTTACTCAATGTTTCTGTCTATTGAAGCCAGTAATTCTCCATACCATTGGCTCTGTGCTGAAGGGTGTACTGGCCACTGTAGAACTTGCAGGTGGAGTTGTCTCCTTTACACACACCACAGGCATCCAGAGCGGCCTTTGATCCCAACACCTGGTCACAGCCCACTGGCTAAACAGGAAAAGTTATTATAATTAAATTTTCAAACTGAAATGCTCAGTTTAGCCGATATGGGCCTTTTGAATACAACAAAATGCATTTCGATCAATTGAAACCCAATGATCAATCAATCAACTTTATTTATATAGCGCTTTCACAATCACGATTTTGCCAAAGCAGCTCCACAGTGTCAAACAGGACAACACTGCAACAAAACTAGATTGATTACAATGATAAAGCACCTCACATACCTCACATATCCCATCGATGCACACACCTCCTTTGTAGTTAGAGCAAGACGTCCCATCTTTCACTTTGCTGGACATTGCGAAGAAAAAATCAAAGTCCTCAGCAATGCAGTACAGCTTGCAGATGTCCTCTTCTAAATAGCAGATGAATAGGGTCATTAGATATTATAGCTTCAGAGTGATTTTATGTTAGATCTTCTTTAGCTGTCCACCAGTACCCTCAGCATGCTGCTATCAAGTTTCATGAGGACATATAAAGCAATGATCTTTTGAACATTTTTTCAGACAAAATGCAGGTGGACTTTTATGTCAAATGGAAAAAAAAATTACTGAGACACATGCACAAACCCCCCAAAGATGAATGATTCCCATTTATCAAATTGTAGTAGGTCAATTAGTTTAAGCTTGAGTATTGGATTGCTCATATACAAATTGCTGAAATAAAATAAAATAAAATAAAATAAAATAAAATAAAATAAAATAAAATAAAATAAAATAAAATAAAATAAAATAAAATAAAATAAAATAAAATAAAATAAAATAAAATAAAATAAAATAAAAACAATACTAAAATCGCTACACAAAACACAGAACTTTGCTTTGCATCATGCATCTTTTATTCCAAGCAGACACAATGCAAATGTGTACTATCTAGTACTAATTACTGGGCATGTGTAAGCTGTGTGTGGTTGGGTGTGAAACAACTGGAAGACTGTACAGAACATACCCACGAAACACATGTTACACTAAAATGTAAAACTCTGTTACAAATGGGCCCATAAAACAGGAATGCAAGAGGGGCGGCTCTATCCAACTCTCCCACCGAGAGAAAAATATGGACCTATCAGAGATGCATCTGCATCCGCACTTCCCAGGCAGAAGAAACAGACCCAGGCTTGTTCAATACAGCAGCATTGTATGAACTGTTCAATTTGTGTCCTTCTATTCTATTAGACCATAATTCTTGCGCTATTACTTCAAAGTAAATCAGTTCATTTAAATTCTGCAAAACCACAATGATGTGACATGCTTAAAGGTGCAGCTGAATGGGAAACCAAACAATAGTACAAGTTTAACAACAAAAGCTTAATTCTGATTAATGTCCCTAAAAGTAAAGGCCAAGTGAAACTTATCAACAGAAGATGTCAGTGGTTTAATCCAATTTGATCTGATGCCAAAAGCCCAGTCAAACAGGGGTAAGTGCTTCCTAACACCTGTACTAGTCACTAAAAGTATCCCAAGGCCAGACATGATCTACTGATTGGAGAATGGAGCTCCAATTACCTCACTGACACCCCTGGATACCCAGGAGACAGTTCAGCATCTACTCATAGTCTTTTTCTTTAGTTTTAAGGAAACTGGCAGGGTGCTACCCAAATGTTCTTATCCTTTCTCGTTTTCACTCCTAGGCCACTAACTCGTAAGTAAAGCCCAAATACATAAACAGCCTCAGTGGCTCCTTTTTCAGGTACAAACCTGCCTGCAGGGTCGATCAGTGCACTGCGCTCACAGAACGAGTGGCTACATGTTTCCTGTCCAAATCCATCCACAGCTCAGTCAACACACATTAGGTGAGATGAATCGCTTGGGTGGAATATGTTTGTCCGATGTAACAATCTCAACACATATTGTCAGAAACAAATGGGAATGATTACTATTTAAAAACACACCTGTTCTAGCTGAGTCAGATATCAGAAGGGTATTAAAACCTAATCAGGCATGTTTTTTAGAGGTTTATTGTTAGATTTTGTCTGAGAAGGGTACAAATTACGTTCAAAAGATCAAGGTCAGTACAAGTTTTTTTTTTTTTTTTTTTTTAAGAAATTAGTACTTTTATTTAGCAAGGATGCATTAGATTTATAAAACATTAGTAATTTTAGACTAAAATTCTATTCCAAATAAATGCTTTTCCTTTCAACTTTCTATTCATCAAAGAATACATTAACATTTTTCACGTTTTTCACCGAAATATTAAATGTATTCATTTCCTACATCAACATTAAAATGATTTCTGAAGGATCATGTAACACAAAAGGCAAATGAAAATTCAGCTTCCCCGTGACAGGAATAAATTATATTTAAAATGTATTCAAATAGAAAACAATTCTTTTAAATTGTAATACAATTTCACCATATTACTATTTTTACTGTATTATTGATCAAATAATGCAGCCTTGGTGAGCAAAGAGAATTGTATATATTAATTGTAAAAGATATATTTATATTATATAATTTTATATTACATATACATTTTTATATATTATATTATATTATATTATATTATATTATATTATATTATATTATATTATATTATATTATATTATATTATATTATATTATATTATATTATATTATATTATATTATATTATATTATATTATATTATATTATATTATAAATGCTTATAAAATCTCACGTGGAGTAAACAAAGAAAGACGCATGGGGATTTTTAAGCCACAGCAAAGGTTCTTTTTCACCACCATTGCCAAAATGTTCTGTCATTTATGACACGATGCTTTCCAGACACTGAAGGAAATTTTGCAAGCTCCATCTATGCTTTGATTATCGTTCTGGATCCGATCCGGACGTAGGCTTTGACAAAAACACAATTTTCTCATCTTTTTGTTCAAAATGAACTTTCCCACATTCATAATTGATAAAAAATAATGCATGAAGCTTTTCTTTTCTTTTTTAAAGCAAAGGCTTTGTTTTTGTTTTGATATATTTCATGTTCAGATATTCATACAAAAAATATTCAGGAGGACATGAAAGTTTTCTGAAAATGATTGGCAACTTTTTTCTTCTTTTTTTTTACGCTGCCGCGAAAAGAGCTAATGAGACATTTGCCTTTGTTGGTAATTAATGCATTAAGGCCCATATATCTCCCATACCTTCCACTTTGGTGTATGGCTTCCATTTGTAGTACCATCCCCTGAAGGGTTTGCTGTTGTACTCTGCGCACTGCTGAGCTCTGAAGTCCACTCCATTCGGCTGGCATGGCTTGGTGTTACACAGCTGGTGCAGTCGACCGGGGCCTTGGCAGAACTTGCCGTTGTGCTGTGGGCTTGGGTGAAACAACCAGCAATTAGCACAAGTGAACATGGAAGCAGAGAGGGAGAGAGAGCGAGAGGGAGAGAGAGAGAAGAAGAAGAAGAAGAAGAAGAGAAGAAACAGATGTGCCTCAGCAAGCATTCAACATGCGTGTGGAATGACAGCCATTCAGTATTTTTTGGAAGAGGGGCTGGTAAGATACATTTCATATGATGTGCAATAGCATCATGCACTTAGAGAATGTCTTTGTGTGTTATCTGTGATATGTCTGACTGAATCACATCCCAACTGACAGCTGTAAAAGTTATAAAGTGTTTGGGACGCAATTCCATTCATGACTTGGACACGTTTGTATTTTCAACAGCAAGGATTTTTGAATAATAAACTTCAGCAAGAACAAGACAACACACAGCTGTGCTGATCTACTTTACACATTGTGTAATCTGAGTGAAAGCTTCGCTGTAGCAGGAAACCTGGTTGAGTTTGTTTTGGATGCAGCAAAAACTGCACTTTAGAGGTACAGCGTGTCACTGGGGCAGTACCCTTACACCTCATATACCTATAAAAGGTGCATTTTAGTAGCTTAGAATAGTAATTTGTACACTTAAGGTACTACTGTGAACCTTTTTTTCTTGTGAACAACATCACTTTGCTGATCCGACAAAAAAACAGCCACCACCACATTAACATAAACCTGCTTTGACCAGCATAAAATGCATTTATTTACCTTTATTACTTCTTTGAAACCTGTAATGGCTCATAAAAGGTCAGCTCTTTCGACCCATCACCCTGTATTGCTGAGGCAGCTGGAGGCTGGAGAAGAGCAGCAGCCTCCTCCCAATGCCACAGGAATGCCTCCGAGTGCCACATGAAGCATAAAGTCACCATCTTTTCCTGAGGGAAAAGCAGCCCAGCAGCTCCTGTAACTGAGGCTGTGAGAGCGGAGGCATGCTTGCGGCATGGTTGCGTGTTTTAAAGTGGAAGACTCTTGGGTACCCTCTTGTAGCCTAACCTCAAAGCAGAGGACTGCGCCATGGGCCTGCCAATGTGTATGTGTGTGTGTGTGTGTATCTGTGCATGTTCTTTTAGTCTCTGGCCTTTAGCTTTTTATTGCGTGTTCACACTTGAGGTTAGGAAACCGCTCACAGAGAGAACAGATAAGTCTTCCTCAAGTTCTTAAAAATCACTCATCTTTATGCATGTACAGTGATCAAACACAATAAACATGGGGAAAACACACACAATGAGATAAATGAATAACTGTTCATCTCAAAACTGACAACATGCGTCTATTGTCTAGAGAAGCCGTTTTCAAACTGTGGGTCATGACCTGCTGGTGGGTTGAAGAGTGGGAATAAGTGGGTCATTAGAATGGGGGTGCGTTCAGCTGCAGTGAAAACATACTGTGTGACCTAGCCAACAAATTACTTTCAAGATTTTTTTATTATTTTAACGAATCATTTTAATGGGGTTTTTATTAAATCCCTGAAATAGGAACTGTGGTTAACACAAGCTTAAAATGTATTTATGTACACATTTTATTTTATGACATATAATAATACATCAGTAATACCCCAATCATGATGTTTTTGGTTTTGTTTGTTGTTGTTTTTTGTGAGTCTTGAAAAAGGCAGCTGCTGACAAGTGGCTAAATAGAACTACAGAGATTGTTCGGAGAATAAAACATCATAATGGCAAAACGAAGAATTTTTTACACTTTTTTGCACTTTTACAACCTTGTTGTGTTTATAGACCTTATATGTGCCCAAGAAAAATAAGTGCACAGCTATCTTTACAATTGTGTCTTTGAACTTCCATTCGTGCAGTAGCTTTGTACATTTCTATGGCATCGCTGTCAAAGAAATTAGCTGGTGAAATGAATTTATTTATTGGAGAGTTAAGGTATCATGAGCGTTGTAATATTTGAAGCGTGTATGATAACAAATTTCAGTAGACCGGGAAGATTTTAAAATGAGCGGTTCATTCATAAATCTGTATCATCATACCTGCTGTGGAAATGCAAACCGAAAAACAGAACACAACGAGCACAGCGCTAACTAAAACTTTCTAGCTTGTACAATTTGAATAAAGTTCAAAAGATTTGTTGGCCGCTCAGTGGTGTTGAAAGTCGATGGTGTAGTCCATACTGTTCATTTATAGATTTTTACTTCTGGTGATTGTATTTAGGCGCCACAATATGTAAGAATCATAAACTTTTGTTGATCAGAGCTCATATTTTTGCAATAACCTATTGGCTTTTTGTTGAGGCAACCAGGGTGATGCAAACTTTCAAATCTTCATTATTTTAATAATGTTTTCTTTTTTTATTATGTCACCAATATGTTTTTGGTATATCTTGAGACTGAAAAAGTCACTGAAAAATTCTGGAAACTCTAGTTCTATAGGTGTGTACATATTGCAATGGGAAATGATGTGTCGTTTTTCAGGAGAAGTCATTGATAGTCTAGCTGTCAGGTGGCTGTTTGTTCATATCTGCTTTTGTTTTTGGGGCAGGTTTTCAGGCTGATCCTATTAGAGCTTTAGCAACATTGTACAATGGCACCATATGGTAGAGCACTTACAACAACAACACAGTTCACCACACAAGAGATTGGGAGAAAAGGGGCGGAAGAGAATGATAAGTGTAGGTTTTCTGATTAGACATTGAAAAAACTTCACCCATATTCATTTTGTGCTACATATTAAACTTCACTGAAGAGTTGTTGGCAAAGGGAACATTATTCCTTTTTTGCTCTCTGCCGACAAGACTTTATAGCATTGTTTTGCAACTGGGGAACATTAAATCTATGAACAGCAGCACTGGGTGCAAACTTTAGAGGAAAAAAAGTCACCTCTAAAGTTTAAAGTCACCCAGTCTGTTCGCTTGCCTGAATCCCCCCCTAAAAAACCCACCTAGACCCACATCTTTCTCTATCCCACTCTCTCAATACATCAACCATCCCTAAGACCCCCATCTTTAATCAAACCCTCATTATGCCCACACTGTTAGCCATTAGGTATCCACTTTAAAGTCAAGTCATTAAAACAGAGCCCTCCACATAAATAAACAATGCCAAACAATGATGTAATGAAATGTAATTGTTTGTATGTTAAAACTTTCCAAAGTCCTGAGGGTGATTATGCATCCTACTCTTTAAACTTTGGCCTCTGGAAATGGTGCATTAACCCATACTCTGCTAGTTAACAATATTTCCTCTGCAGTACACTAAACAAACTTCAAAAAGGCAGTCCCATCAGCAACCACCTCCACTAGGCTGTTGCCAAGAGACATTTCTCAAACACTCATATCAAAGATGCATGAAACTGTAAATCTGGCAGCTGAGTATGGATACAGTCAAGGGAGTACATTTATCAGATCATTTTTATTGATAAATGTTATTTGAGTGAGATGACATCTCTTGCCGCTGGCTTCAACAGCTGTCTCCGGAGGACCTTATACTGAAGTGATGAGTACAGGGATTCCCCTTGAACTGCACCGCCACAAACAGAAGACATACCAACACATATTCTGCTGCAGGTGCTGTCTGAGAGCAGTAAGGGAAGATTATCCATCAAAATGCCTCTTTTGAAACATTTAAAGGAAAGTGTTCTCAGTCATTTCCGAGTGAAATGATATAGGATGATAGAAAACGTTCTGATCATCACGAACTTTTGCTACAGAATGCAGGCAGATGTCCATGGTGTTCACCTCATAAATATGTGTAAACAGCTGCTCGATAAAAAGAGAAGTCAGTTACAATGATCATGGTACACTTGACTGCAGGGTGAAAAGCCACAATATCCTCCATTTTTTATTGAACTATTTTATTGAACTTTGCTATCAGTGGGGGTAACACTGATAGCAAAAACAGAGAGAACCGATGCTAATACCTCCCCAAAATCTCAGATTATAGTGCACATTCTGTCTTAAAGCAAACCCATTTAACAGATTCACTAAACCCTAAGCCTCTCTTAGTGGATCAGACGCCATTGAACTATTACAGACCATCAGGACAGAACAAAATAACAACATTCACACTAAAAACACTTCATCTGCTCACGAGTAAGATTCATTTACTCAGAAATGTAAAAATATGTTCACCATTTATTTTCTGGATTAAATACAAAATATCAAAAATGTAACCATATTTAGGTAATTGTAAAGGTTTCTATGCAGCATAATCTGAATTCAAAAACAGCTTTCTTGCAATAATGTGGGGAAATTATGTTTTCTCCTGAAATGTGGCTTTCAAAAGCAATCATTTTGCAACATCTCTAAATGCTGTGTATCTATAAGAAGGATCTTTAAATCAAAACCAGGACTCTACCTAAGCACACTGTATGAGATCACACTACATAATATAGATCATATCTAATATTTCATATGTACCCTTTTTGGGCTGGGTATTTGCAGGGCTTTAATGGGGTTTCAAATCTCTTTGAATAGTTTCTTTCTTGCTTTCTTGCTTTCTTTACTGGAACTGTTCCTGGCTGTTGGTCTGGCTGTCTAATACATCATAAGTACTTCCTTATCCAAAAGAAATATGCTAAGATGCTCTAGACAGCCAACTGTTGATGAAGCACAAACTCACGTTCCATCAGCTTGACCAAGCCACATGTAGAGCCACCTGTGGTCCATTGAAACCCAGTCTCAAATAAACCTGCCACCACATACAGAGAGGAAGCACCTGAACCTAAATGCACAAAAACTACATCAACTATTTGACAGACACTCACATCTTTAACAATCATGCTTTATATTATATTCCAGGGGTTTTCAACTAAGGGAAGCATGGAGTAGGGCTGGGCGATATGACGATTATAATTGATAGAGATTTTTCTGTATAGTTCTATCTGTGTGTAAATATACACTAAATTGCCAACATTTTGTGATGACTGTATTCACATGCACATGTCCTTTAATGATAGCCCATTCTTAATCTGCAGCGTTTAATATAGAGTTGGCCCACCCTTTGCAGCTATAACAGCTTCAACACTTCTGGGAAGGCTTTCCACAAGGTTTAGGAGTGTGTTTATAGGGATTTTTGACCATTCTTCTGGCCTGGCTCGCAGTCTCCGCTCTAATTCACCCCAAAGGTGTTTTATCAGGTTGAGGTCAGGACTGAGGCCAGTCAAGTTCCTCCACACCAAACTCTCTCATCCATGTCTATATGGACCTTGCTTTGTAAACTGGTACACAGTCATATTAAAACAGAAAGGGTACATTCCCAAACTGTTCCCACAAAAATGGGAGCATGAAATTGTAATTATAAATGCCAAAATGGCATTGTATGCTAAAGCATTAACAGTTCCTTTCACTGGAACTAAGGGGCCACCACTCTAGAGTCCAGTGGCAGTGAGCTTTACACCACTGCATCCAACGCTTTTCATTGCACTTGGTGATGTAAGGCTTGTATTCAGCTGCTCGGCCATGGAAACCCATTCCATGAAACTCTCTGTGCACTGTTCTTTAGCTAACCTGAAGGCCACACGAAGTTTGGAGGACTGTAGCTACTGACTCTGCAGAAAGTTGGCGACTTCTAAGCACTGTGATTTTGTGTGGCCTACCAATTCTTGGCTGAGATGGTGTTGTTCCCAATTGCTTCCACTTTGTTATAATAGGTGGCAACCTATTACAGTACCACGCTTGAATTCACTGAGCTCCTAAGATCAACCCATTCTTTCACAAATGTTTGAAGAAGCAATCTGCATGCCTAGGTGCTTGATTTTATACACCTATGACCATGGAAGTGATTGGAACACCCAAATCCAATGATATAGAAGGATGTCCCAATACTTCTGACAATACAGTGTATCTGTGATAGTATACTGTGTATCTGTGAGTGTATAGTGATGTTGAAGATTAGTTATTAAAGACACAATAAACCGTGACAGAGAACTGAATTGGGTACTGACAGGCAGCTTTCTGTGGCACACATCTGAGTGCTGAATACAGTTCACTTTCACTGCTCATTGCGCTACAACAGTCAAATACATCCATTTATGTTTCAAAATGCTCCGTCTTGGTGAATACTCATATAAACAAAGTCAGTTATGTCTAAAGTGAAAGTAAACATTTGGCCGAAATTATCATTATATTGGATACATGCATGTCTTAAAGTGACAGCAGCCTCACATAAGGCGAACTGCTATTGTCTTGCTTGTTAATCCTAAACTGTGAATCCTGACATAACACTTAACACATAGAGTACACTTAATCCATGATTATGCAGAGTGTAAAAGTTCAGAGGGTAATCTAGGAGTAGCAGTGGGTCAGTTGGTCAGGAAATGCATGTGCTTCCACCACTTACAGCTAATCTACCATTCATGGCAGCTTAATTGACAGCTTTTAACTAGCATAAACATCCTGCCACAACACAATATCAAAAAGATCATTTTGCAACCGCATGCCATGTTTATCTGGATTTCCTTTTCTAACACATACACAAACTAAATGTATCACCCTATTCTTCAAATTCATAGAAGATGGTTCATTCAAATAACGATAACAATGTCTCAATATCCGAATGAGTCTGAAACACAGTATCAGAATTTTAGAGTTGTTGGTTACCTGGGGCTGTTGCAGGACCTCTCTCGGTACATGACCCCTCCACCACATGTACGTGAACAGTCGGACCACTCGGACCACCCCGACCACTGGCCATGCACTGCTCTAGGACCATGATCACCAAATTTGACACACTGTCCTCTCCGGCACCACTGCATAATGGGAAAGAAAAAGAAAGAGCATCTCACATTGATCAGTAATGTATGAAAACCTGACTATTTCTCGTAACTGCATTTAATATAATTTCAAAAGTTCACCTTTATATCGCATAGTGTGGCTTTATTTCTCATTTTAAACTTGGCTTGTATCTTACTATCTTATAATTAGTAATTTTTAAGGCAGAAAGAGATTTTCATAAAAATGTGCTTAAATTTAAAAAGGTCACAGACCAAGCTGATCTCTTTCATGTCAAAGAGAAGGTATGAGACGGGATGTGAAGTAAAGGAGAGAGTTCTTGAGCCTGCTGGTTTGGGATGGAGCCCAGAGTTACACCTGGAGAGCAGGACTCGGCCCAGCCAAGCCACACAGTCCCACAATCAGCACCTCTCACCCTGATCCCCATCCACTAATGGAAAGACATGCAGGACCAACCATCCTTATGGAACATTTACACAAATCAGAGAACAATGCTGCAGGTGTGCATGAAGAACGATGCCGAGAGAGACTGGTCAGTCCGTATTCATCCTTAATGGTGGTTCAGTGAGTTCAGACAGAGAAAGGGTGAACTGACAAGCACTCACTCACCATGTCTGGTCCGCAGATGGTGCCCTCAGCAGCAGGCATGAACTTGGTCTCACATCGGTGTCCTGTTCTGTGGCACCACAATGATTTACAGATGTCCTGGAGGGCACAAGCACACAGAGAGCACAGTCAAAGACGAGCCTACACCCGCTGGGAACCCTTCAACCTCCCTGGCTTGCACCTCGCCACGCCGACCTCTTGTTTCTAAAGCAACAGCCAATCAACTTTCCCAACACATAAAAAAGCCTGTCAAAATCAATCACTGTATTGCCCAAAAGAAACACACTATTATCATTGCATTTTGTTTCTTCCCACAATACAACGATAATAATGGGTGATGAGGGGTTGGGAGACCGGCCACTGCTGGCAGACGGCCCGATTGCATCTGGCAGACAGTGCGAGAGAAACGTGGTTTACAAAAGCTAGCAACACTGGACTCTGGATCTCTAGCTAACACCACTAGCTCCCACGGCTAATTACGTCTTAACGACTTTGTGACAAGGACGGGATGGCTTGGGGGGACAGAAAACAAAAACATTGGGTTTTATCTTCACAATCGTTCTTAATTAAGATGTACAGCTGCCTTCCATCGAAGTCGACGTTCAAGACTCTTTTCAGCGCACGTACAAGGTCTCTGAAGCGCACAAAAGCAACAGGGATCTCTCAAAAAGGAAGTCCATAGCATATAAGGGCTAATCCCACAGATAGACTCTCGCAATGTTCATTTCCCAAGCATAACTATTTGCATATCAATGTGCGTGTTAGACGCTAAAGGCTACAGCGGATGCCAAAGGGGGCCCTGTCCATCTTTGTTGAACCTTTGTACATGGACTGTGAATGAAGACTTAGAGTAGATTTTGAGGCAATGGGTTTCCTCTCAGTGGTTTGTTTTCATTCCAAAGCTTAGATATGTGTTTGTGTTGACCATGATGTCTCTACACACAAACATTACAGGTTGAAGCGCATTTCAGTATCTAAGACCCTAAGGCCGTGTGTCCACCAAAGCGTTTTGAGCCAGCTGAAAACACTAGGTGCTCTCCTGAAAATACCTAGCTGTGCTTGAGAGCATTTTTTGGCACTGCAGAATTTTTTTTTCAGTTATGATGCTTTACTTGCTATGATAAAGAATATCCACGAAAGTGTAACTAGTATCTCATCTCAGAGATAGTTCGTTTCTGTATTGTTTCTATATAAAAATGTCAATACAATGTACAGTATTTGCTCTGGCTCTTGTTTTAAATAATTTTGTTCCATTATTATGCTTGTTATTATGTTAATGTTTTACAAAGCAGAATGTGGCAGTTGGTCGTTGCTGTATTTGTCCCATCCCTCCTCCACTGTGACTGGACGGCTGGGTGAAAATTGACAGTGATGAAAATTCTTCAACTCTCGGCGACCGGTAAAAAACTCAGCACTTCAGCATGAAATAGATAGCATCATTACACTCCTGCCATTTTAAAAATATGGCACTCCCATTGAAAACTATTGGAAAAACATGATATCCACTGGAAAAGACGCGTTGGTGGACACACGGTTAAATGAACTCAAATGTGCTCAAACAAATTTAGCATACAAATGTGAGGTAATCCAACTCTGAAAGGGAAGCCTAATAGAATAGTTTGAAGGTCTATAGGTTACCTTTACAAAGTCCAGGCTGCACAGTTTGGCTTTTGATCCAAACTGCCATTTGCACTGTATATCGGCATCATACAGCTGACCTGGAAGCTGCTCAGGGTATTTGTACTGGCTTATCTGCTTGGGCTCATCCACTAGACACGAAGCCTGAGCTGTACTGTGAAAACAAATGCATGCAAAGAAACATGAGCATAGAAACAAAAAAATTACCATATTATATGTATCTCAAATGTTGTATGTGTGTATATACAGTGTATATACAGTGTATATACAGTATATACAAGTATATATATATATATATATATATATATATATATATATATATATATATATATATATATATATATATATATACTTGTATATATATAATGGCTGTCAATCGATTAAAATATTTAATTGCGATTAATCGCATGATTGTCGTGAGTTAACTCACGCTTAATCGCAATTTAATCGCACATTTTTATCAGTTGTAAATGTATCTTAAATTAAATTTAAATTAAGTTTTTAGCACTCTAGACAACATGGGTATGGATAAATATGTATGATTTATGCAAATGTATGTTTATTATTAGTGAAAACATACTTATTCAATAATAATCAATAATACAGCATGAAGACTAGACATGTATCAAAGGTCATAGATGTTTCCCAAATAACTTGTTTATGTCTCTTAAGCCTAAGCTTAAAAATTCAGAATAAGCAGTGATTTCTCTCATTTTAAGAATATAAATAAAGGGACTTTTTACACTGGCAGTTTAGTTCAGAACAGGGCACAGTTCATATGAAACACTGGTAATGTGAAAGCTGTCCTGTGGACATGAGAGTGCACCAGTACCACACTACACCTGGTGGAGGTCCATTTTCAACGTGTAGAAATATAGTGTGGCCCCTTTAAGAGATGTGCGTTCCCTTTTTGAAATGCTGGTATTTGGTATCGTGTGTGTGTGTGCACGCCAAACTTTGCCGCGATTCACGTGAACAGTGTGAAACACGGACTCGGGAGCGCTCTTGTTCAGAAAAGTAACCTGGGCATTCATTTTAGCCGATTATAATGTATTTAGTTCAATAAAACACATGTACTGTAAGTGGTGATGGTGTTAATGATTTACCTTTGGATATGAGCAAGAGTGCGCTGACAGTGTATTTGCGCATCGCGCTTAGACTTGGACTGCAGAGAATGTGCTCGGTGTAAAAACGCACTTTTCTTTCGACCTGAAGTCTAATAAAAGTTCAATAGAAAAATATGGTAGCTTGTCGGCAATAACTGCACTTTTGGTTTAGAATAGTAATACTAATGTTAGTGCTTTTCTTTCGCTGTTTGCTGCTGCATACACCGCTGTACAGTCATTTAAAAGTGACTGCAGTACCAGTTTTGGCCACAATCGTATATACACTTCCTTTAAATAATTTATATATTAAAATACCATTTTCAAAATGCATGTTCAAAATTATTTATATACTACTTTTTGTCTGGTGATGTAAAGTTATAATTTACCCTAAAAATCGGTTCAGGTATTGCCGACTACAGGCAGACCAAGAGAAAACACCATTATTTCCAGCCAATGTGGGAGACATTATGTTCCCCTCAGTCTTCCGGCAGGGATTCCCCTCTCCGTCATGGATCATTCCAAAACTAGGGCAAAAAAAGAGGGAGCAAAAGTGGGAGAAATGGAGATTGTGAGTTTTACCCAGTGAGAATATTAATGTACAACCTCAGGACAGAAACCACTCCCTGAGTCAGGTGGGACATTACCTCTACAGCTGAAAGCTCTTTCATCCCACAAACCTCTTCAATAATCTCTGTATTCTACTGAACAGAGCAAGTCATATGATTCACACTCTCAGATTTACAGGCTTACTTTTATCAGCCCTGTGAGAATCAGACCAATTAATGCATGAAAATAAACATGCACTATAGTTATGAAATTCAGACACAAACAGATTTGCACGATGTGCCATGTGTTTATAAATGACCACTTCTCAGTAAATGAGTGATTAATGACTTGGCCAGTGAAGATTTTGCCCCAAAATCCTACACATTGGAGGCACGTGTCCATTTTATTGGACCAAAATGTTTGAAACACTGAGAATAACAAATCCCACAACATGTTATCAGCCGAGTGGTTCTCCAGGATAGATTTTGTTCCAGTTTATGTTGAGAATACGCCAAAGGAATCAAAATACGGCTGTCATAAAAACAAAGTCTCAGACGTACTACATAAACTTCCCCTTATCACAATGGCAACCAGCAAACACAAACAAAATGTTTGCCTGTTTCACAGCATATGGTTTCCCAAATTGAAATTGTATGGGACCTGAAAGAATGAGTGAACGTACTTATGTCCTGACTCGTGAGCGATGGTGAAAGCGAGACCCAGCCCTGTGTCTTCATTAATCGTGCAGCTACGATATTTGCTACACATCCCACTTATTGGAGCAAAACCTGCAGACAGAAAGAAACAGCAAAACATGGGTGGAAGAAGAAGAATGGCAGTGATGCATGTTGGAAACTTCAAATTGATTGTTTACAAAGACATTACAATTACGAAGAGGTCTGGATGAAAAATGTAATACATGATTTAAGTATCACTAAACACACCACGATGTATTCACAGCTATAAAATTTGAAACAGGATCCCATTGTGCAGAAAACACACTTTCAGACTATTTTTCTGACTGCATGGTCTCAGAAATAGCTTTGGTTTGAGTTTCACATCATACAGCGGCAATTTAAAAGCATTGCTCTCCCCTTTGCCATACATTCAAAGGAGTGCATACCTGTGGTTTGGAGCTTCAGAGATGAATTCATTACATTTGGCTGATGCCTCTATAATAAAAAAAATGAAGAAAAAAAAACTGCCAACTGACTGCAAAGTGGATTTAAGCTTTCTTGGATTCATTCAGGTGAATGTTTCTGCCTGCGGGCAGATTAGGACACACATCACCAACCACAAGCTCTTTCTAAACTTGGCATTGAGTAATTCAGCCTCCTGCAACTCGATTGACATCACAACACATGACCCATTTCTGCTGCTGGATGGTGAAAGTGACTTACCCAAGGTGTCACACGGTTCATTCTTCCAGGAGCAGATGTCCAGCCCAGTCAACAGAACAGCATGGTCGTGCCGCTTGCCATTTTTACCTATCAGGCCTGATTGCCACTGGCAGAAGCTGTTGAGGGATTGGTCTGCGTGGTGGTTGATAGACAAGCCCAGCTAAAAGCAGTGAAACCGAGAGAGAGATAAAAGAGTAATGAATGATCAGAAATCTGTTGTGCATGATAGAATAGGAAAATTCTACAGATCCTTTAAAAAAAAAAAAAAAAAAAAAAGATATTACACATCAAATTTACCTTGAGAATAAATTAGCTATAGTATCGGTGTTTTCTGCACTATTTAGCACAAAAGAAAATTAAATAATAATGTTGTAATAATGCCAAACATGATCTTTCTGTTGAGTTACAAGACTGCACTCAAAAACAACATATCAGTGTAGTCCGATTTATGCATAAATAACTTTTGTACGCCTTTTTTATTGAATCAAAAACATACAGCATGACCAGTTTATTCCTATTCATGAACAAACTTGTCTTGTGAGATAATTCTTTTGAGTGAATCAAAAACATGCACAGCGTCCACTTATTCTGAGTGCCAAACATGACTTTTTAGTGAATCAAAAACAAACAGCATGAGTCTTATGAGTCATGAGAATAGTTAAAAAAAAGACAAGTTACAGGTTTAAATCATTAGATATGTTAATGAATGAACAACTGACTCGGATGTTATTTTAATTGATGTCCGTATCATAAAAGTTATGTGCTAGGATGGATGGATGGATGGATGGATGGATGGATGGATGGATGGATGGATGGATGGATGGATGGATGGATGGATGGATGGATGGATGGATGGATGGATGGATGGATGGATGGATGGATGGATTCATGGATTCATGGATGGATTCATGGATGGATGGATGGATGGATGTTTACTGTACATGTATGTATGTCTTACCGGATCTTTCTCAAGCAGAAGGAGGCTGACCACAACCATGTTGATATCATTTCCAATCGTTCCATCTTTGAAAAGACTGGAGACCTGTATAGCACAACAACACTTTGCATATTACTATATGAAGAAGAGATGCCGGATCCAAGCGTATTCTCAATAACAATGCTGCTGATAGCTCAGCTCACCATGTTCATGACAGTGAGGACATAAGTAGTGACATTCTCTCTTCCATGTTTCTCCAGCATCTTCCTGTCTGCCACCACTAGAGTTTCCACGTTCAGGCCACCCTCTTTGCTCGATGTAATCTCTGAGCGTTTAACCCGGCTTTGCTGCTCAAACTCATCAGGCATGAAAAAATGATCCTCTGTAGGAGGCTTGGGAGTATCTGTAGTTAGGATGAGGTGAAGAGATAAAAGTATGGAAACTCATGAAAAAGAGAGAAAATGGAAATTGCCTCAGATAACTGCTTTTCCTTTTTCCAAGCTTGTTCTCTGATAAAAAGCGGCTTAGAGGCGACGACAGACCAGGAAATACACAGTCATTAACTGTGCATGCTGTTTCCGGGCTTTCATTGAATTCCATACAACAGATGATAATGACTTTGGAATCTATCTAAATATCTTTGCTGAAGAGGGCCTTGCTGTTATATGCATACTGATGAATTCTACAAGTAAACCATGTGTGATGCACTACAAAAAGCTCAAAGGAAATTCCCTTACATACATTGCTTGCGGCGTCCGCAGAAATGTTGTCTCTGGAGCTTTCCGTGTTGGTAGTCATGGTGGTGGTGGTGATGGTGGTGGTGGTCCTCATAGGGGTTGTTTGATTTGAAGCCGCTGGACCAGTCAGTCTTCTCAGTATGCACTCTGCGCTCAGCTGATCGCTTGTAGATGACATGTGGGTGATGTCCAGAGGGGGCGCTGTAGTTGTGTCGTAAAGCCAAATGCTGCGGTAGTGGAGTGATGAAAAGTTCCTCGCTGGAGAACCGGATCAGACCTGACTGCAGAGTAGAGAGGAACAGGAAGCTATGAGCCATATAATAACAAACAATGAGGTTAAACCCCATGCCAAATGTATATGCACTACTGTTGAAAAGTTTGGGGTCAGTAAGACTTTTTTGTGTTTTTATTCAATCTCTAACGGCAAGTTTATTTGTATAGCACATTTCATACCCAATGGCAATTCAATGTGCTTTACATAGAAATTAATTAAAACAGTGGTAAAAATGCATGAGAAAAAAGAATACCATATGGACGGGGAAAAAAAGAAAAACAAGCATAGTTAAAACAGTTGTAAAGATAATAATAATAATAAAATAATAATAATAATAATAATAATAATAAGATAAAATAAAATAAAATGGTCAGATCCACAATAATGGTCTGATATAAAAATAAAACATTCTTCAGTTTACAGCCTACGTACATGTACCATCTCTATTAGAACACCTCTCCTTTGTTGACCTAATGTTCTACAAAGGTGCATTTAATTGATCAAAATACATTACACATGTTCATGATCTATCAGAAATTATTATAATGTGCTGATTTGGTGCTGAAGAAACATTTCCTCTTTTTTTCCAATCTGGTGCTTAATATTTTGGTGTAAATGTAATACCTTTTTTTCAGAATGTTCAACAGAACATTTATATAACATTAATTTGATGCATCATTGTTGCATAAAAGTATTAATTATTATATACAGATGACTCTTATTAAGGGGTATATGTGGAAAAAAAAATTTTAAATGATATATAAATCTTAGCATCACAACATTATTATATATTAGTACAATATGAAAAATAAAGCTAGCACTTTATTTTACAGTCCTGTTCCCCATTCGATGTAATTATTACAGTTGTTACAATAACCATTCCTTATGACAATAACTGGATAATAATAACCCTGAACCTACCCTTAAACCTAACCTTAACCCATGTAGTTACCTTATATAACCCAGTACTTTCTTAGGTAAGAACGCTGTGTAAGTGCATGTACTGTAAAATAAAGTGCAACCAAAATAAGTTTGCTAAATGTTATATTTAACAGTTTATTTATTAGTGTTTTTAAATATGAACTTGGGGTAGGGTAAGATGATGACAATGGTAAACTAAATGTAAAAATAGTGCCAATGAGCATGAACAATTAAATATCCAATATTGGTCTATATACACTGATCAGGCATACTATTATGACCACCTTCCTAATTGTGTTGGTCTCCTTTTTGCTGCCAAAACAGTCTTGACCCTTAGAATCATGGACTCCACCAGACCCCTGCAGGTGTGCTGTGCTATCTGGCAACAAAATGTTAGCAGCAGATCTTTTAAGTCTTGTAAGCTGTGAGGTGGGGCCTCCATGGATCAAACTTGTTTATTCACCACATCCAATAGATGCTTGATTTGATTGAGATCTGGGGACTTTGGAAGCCAAGTCAAAATCTAAAACTTGTTGTTGTGCTCCTCAAACCATTCCTGAATCATTTTTGTCTTAGGGTGCATTATCCTGCTGAAAGAGGCCATAGCCACCAGGGAATACCGTTTCCATGAACATGGTCTGCAACAATGCTTAGGTAGGTGGTATGTGTCAAAGTAACGCCCACATGGATGGCAGGACCTAAGGTTTCCCAGTTTAACATTTCCTAAAGCATCAGACTGCCTCTGCTGGCTTGCCTTCTTCCCATAGTGCATCCTGGTGCCATGTGTTCCCCAGGTAAGCGACACACACATGACCGGCCATCCACGTGATGTAAAAGAAAACATGATTCATCAGACCAGCTTCTATTTCTCTGTGGTCCAGTTCTTATGCTCACGTGAACACAGTTGGCACTTACATCAGTGGATAGGGCTCAGCATGGGCACCCTGATTGGTCTGCGGCTAGCTCCATAGGAAACAAATTCCAATGCACTGTGCATTCTGACACCTTTCTATCAGAACCACCATTAACTTAGCTCGTCTGTTTGATCGGACAACAAAGGCCAATCCCAGCCTTGACCCAGTCGTCTAGCCATCACAATTTGGCCCTTGTCAAACTCGCTCAAATCCTTACGTTTGCCTATTTTTCCTGCTTTAAACACATCAACTTTGAGGACATAATGTTTACTAGCTGCCTGTTATACCCCATCCACTAACAGGTGTCGCGATGAAGAGATAATCAGTGTTATTCACTTCACCTCTGTATATTCTATATTTGCAATTAGTGTTCTCTAATATACTGTAGGTTGATAACTAATATAGTACAGATTTATTGTGCATCTTTAATGTCCAATATAGCACGCTACGGAAATATTCAAGTTGACCTCTAATGACAGAATCTGTTCCACACTAGCCTATACAATAATTGCCCAAAAGATTTCCATTGTAAATACATGTTGACACAACTGTCATCATGTTTATTGTTTCGTTTTGAAAAACTGCGGGTTGATTTGTGCTTGCTCACAGTGGTAATCAACAGCATGCAACAGATGCTGTCAACAGAGGTCAACTTCTAGTTAACCAGGAATATTCCTAAAAGGACACGTTAGCCTTGAGATAACCCTCAAGAACAAGCTAAAATCAGAGCGCACAGATGTGGATCTGAAAATATATCAAATCAAAGACATGGAGGTATTCAGGTGAGCTTGATGTCATGGCAGAAAAGCCCTCCAGGAGTCCATCGACGTTTATATTCCTGGTTGTGGGGGATTCATGGTCCCTCCAGATGAAATAGTGGTTAAAAACCAGCTGTTGCAGAGTCACAAAACACAGGCATCACCATAGTTACAGCTGTCCGTACACAATAAACAAACGATGACATGGCGGGACATAGAGCAGCCTGGGGCTTCTGAAGGCATCTTAAAGAGCTGATCATTTATCAAATGTTTCAGTACAGAGAGCAGATGGAAGTTCATATGCAGCATAACCTTTCAGCAGCTTGTTTTACAGTGACGATTATCATAGCCAAAAGCAAGGCATGACAGGTATGATAGACTATCATATCTACATCCTCTCTCAACAGCACTCAGCCCTTGAAAATCTCTAATTAACTCCCTTTCTCCAAGGAAAAGGAAACCTGAGAAGTAAAAGTGAGGAAACCTACTGTAGCCTAAAGTACCATG